>NW_012110696.1:2440724-2479411 GCF_000951045.1 Mandrillus leucophaeus | reverse complement strand
CCCCAGCGTGCACGGCCCCACACACACGGCCCCACCGTGCACGGCCCCACACACACAACCCCAGCGTACATGGCCCCAGCGTGCACGGCCCCACATACACGGCCCCAGCGTGCACGGCCCCCCTACGCATGGCCCCAGCGTGCAAAGCCCCACAAGCACGGCCCCAGTGTGCACGGCCCCACACGCACAACCCCAGTGTACATGGCCCCAGCGTGCACAGACCCACACACACAACCCCAGAGTACACGGCCCCAGCGTGCACGGTCCCCCACACACGGCCCCAGTGTGCACGGCCCCCTACGCACAGCCCCAGCGTGCATGGCCCCACACGCACAACTCCAGCGTACATGGCCCCAGCGTGCACGGCCCCACACACACGGCCCCAGCGTGCCGTGGCCCCAGTGCATACACCACTGCCTTTCACTTGCTCTACTCCAGAGACAGAAACGAGTAACCTAAGAACAGAGGTCAACAGGAGGGAAAAAACAAAACCACAAGCAGTTCTCTAAAGACAAAGGAAACTGATAAATTCTAGACAGACTGATCCAGAGAGAGAGAGAGAGAGAGAAAGAGGACAGATCACCAATACCCAGAACAAGAGAGGGGACCTCCTTCTCCGACGCCCAAAAGAGGAAAAGATATAAAAGAGAATACGCACCAACATCATTCACAAACGTGGACCCAAGAATTCTTCATAAAACAGCAAACCAAGCCCAACAAGACATCAAGAGCAGACTTGGTTTAACATTTGAAAATCAATTTAATTCTATTGTTTTGGGGTCTAATTTGCTTAGCTTTCTTTTAGCTTTCCGCAGTGGAAAAACCATGAAATTTGAAACTCTCAGCAAACGAGGAACAGAAAGAAACCTCCACGGCCTGATAGACGGCATCGTGAGAGACCAACAGGAACGCTGCATTTGATGGTGCAAAGTCAGGTCCTCCCCTCGAAAATCAGGAAGGAGGCAGGGATCCACGTTCTCACCACTGAGGGTCGACACTGTGAGGAAGTTCTCGCCAGCACCATCAGTCAAGAAAAAGAAATAAAAGGCATCCAGAAAAAGAAAGAAGTAAAATCTGGTGAAATCTACAAAAGAAAAGCTACTGTAACTAATAAACGCATTCCGGAAGGTTGTCGGGTTGTCGAATGTAAGAGCAACGTACAAAAACCACCTGCGCTTTCAGATGCCCGCGGTTAGGCAGAGATTTTTCAGATAGAGCACAAAAGCATGACCCATAAAAGAAAAATAATCACAAATGGACTTCAGGAATTTCTGCTTTCTGAAATACACTGGTCAGAGAATGAAAAGATAAATCACTACTAGGTTTTGCAAATCATATACCTAATAAGGGACTTCTATCGAGAAAATATTTTAAAAATCCAAGTAACAACAACAATTTTTTCTCTTCTCAGACGGGTCCTACTCTGTCACCGGGATGGACTGCAGAGGAACTCTCACAGCCCACTGCCTCGACCTCTGGGCTCAAGTGATCCTCCCACCTCAGCCTCCCAAGAAGCTGGGCTACAGGCATGTGTCACCACACCCAGCTAATTGCTTTATTTTTTGTAGAGACAAGGTTTTGCCAAGTTGCCCAGGTAGGTCTTAAATTCCAGGGCTGAAGCCTCTTGAAGTGCTGGGATTACAGGTATGAGCCGCCACGCCCAGAAAACAACAGAATTTTTAATGTGCAAAAGATATGAATAGACACATCACCAAAGACATACTTGTGACAAGCACACAACGTGTCGCACCACTGCCCATGAGAGACATGCAAACTGAAGCCGCTAAAATAGGACTCCACACCTAACAGAACATCCAACATTTAAAAACTGCCCAGACCAAGTGCTGCTGAGGATGTGCAGCGACTGGAATGCTTACGCACAGCTTTTGGAAATGGAAAATGGTACAATCACTCTGGAAAACATTTTGGCGATTTTTTTTTTTTTTTTTTGGACGGAGTCTCACTGTCGCCCAGGCTGGAGTGCAGTGGCACGATCTCGGCTCACTGCAAGCTCTGCCTTCCGGGTTCACGCCATTCTCCTGCCTCAGCCTCCCGAGTAGCTGGGACTAGAGGCACGGGCCACCATGTCCAGCTAATTTTGTTTTATATTTTTTAGTAGAGACGGGGTTTCACTGTGTTAGCCAGGATGGTCTCGATCTCCTGTCCTCATGATCATTGGCGATTTCTTAAAAAGGTTAACATAAACGAACAATCCAGCCCTGACATTACGCTGTTGTGTATTTACCCAAGAAAAATGAGGGCACGCGTGTGTACAAAGACTTGTATCCAGCAGCTTCATGCACAACAGCCTAAAAACGGAAACAACCCAAATGTCCATCAACAGGTGAGTGAACAAATTATTCACAGCTGTAACACAACCCGGCAATAAAAAGGATGAAACTGCTGTTACACGCAACAACGTGAATGACACACTAAAATGCAGTATGCCGAGTAAAAGAAGCCAGGCCAAAAAGAGTACATACCTACAGCTTTGTGTACAGAAAAGTCTAGAAAATGCAGACAAACCTATAGTAACAGAAAGTCAATCAGCGGTTTCCTGGGATGGAAACAGGAAAGCAGGGCGAAGGGTCACCACGGGGAGGAGGGAGACATGGCGCCGACGTGCATGCCCGCTGCCTTGATTAGCGCGGCAGACACAGTGTGTGACACACACAAACATGCATGACACAAGCCGAAACATTCAAAACATGCAGCCTGTATATCTCATTTTTATCTCAACACAACTGTTAAAATATTTAAATAATAAATAAATCTGTGAGGAAAAACACAGATGAAAGGAAGTAAACGGAAATCCATGAAATAGAAAATAGAAAACAGATGGCTCCACTGCTAAATTACACCAAACACTTAAGGAAGAAATCACAACAAGCTTATAAACAGTCTTTCATTAGAGAGAGGAGAAGAGTTCCCAGCCCATTTCTTGAGGTTGGCGTAACACTAACCAAAGAGGGTATAAAGACCAAATTAAGGAAAGAGATCACTCATGAGCACAGACACAAAAAATCCTCAAGAAAATACTAGCAAGTTGATTCCAGCAAAACATAATAAGGATAATACATCATGACCAGGTGGGATTCATCCCAGGAATGCAAGGTTGGTGTAACATTAAAAAAATCAATCACTGTAGTAAACGACATTAGCAGAATGGGGAACACTGGATCACCAACAAAATTTAGAAATGACAACTACAAAAAACTGACATCTAACACAAGACTTAATCGCGCTTTCTTGCTAAGACCAGGAACAAGGCAAGATGTCTGCTCTCAGCACTGGTAGACAACAATTTACTGGAAATCCTAGTTAATGCAAGAAAGCTAGAAAAATTAATAAAAGGCATAAAGATCAAAAAGGAAAAACTAACAAAAGACACAACACGTCAGTTAGCTGGGAAGAATAAGCTCAAGAGACCACTGTACGACATGGTGACTAGACAGTTAGTAATGAGATTACGTTCTTGAAAAATGCCCCCAAACTGATGACTATGACGCAGTACATGTGCTAACTAGCTAGATGTGGTCTTCCACGACGCAGATATACTTCAAAACATCATCGTGTACATGACAAAGACATCAATTTTATCTGTCAATTAAAAAATAGATTAAACACGAAAAAAAGGAGGAACTAAAACTCCCCTCATTTTCAGATGCCACGACTGGAAAGGCAGAAGGCTCGAAAGGCCTCAGCACCACATGACCTTAGCAGGGCAGGAGGAGGCCTCAGCGCCGCACGGCCTCAGCAGGGCCACAGGTCTTCTGGGTGCCTCGCCAGCCTCCTCCTCTCCAGCCACACCTGCTGCTTAGTTCCAATCCACCACATGAAGCACGTCCTTCCTGCTCATCTTCCTTACGCTTTCCCTGCACTATGAGTGATACTGCGTTAGAGATGTTAAAAGTAACATCAGTGATGCTGTGCTTTTTTGTTGCTGGTTTTTTGTCTTTTTTTTTTGAGATGGAGTCTTGCTCTGCCACCCACGCTGGAGTGCAGTGGTGTGATCTCAGCTCACTGCAACCTCTGCCTCCCAAGTTCAAGCGATTTTCCTGTCTCAGCCTCCCGAGTAGCTGAGATTACAGATGCCCACCAGCACACCTGGCTAATTTTTTGTATTTTTAGTAGAGATGGGGTTTCTCCATGTTGGTCAGGCTGGTCTTGATCTCCTGACCTCAAATGACCCACCTGCCTCGGCCGTCCAAAGTACTGGGATTATAGGTGTGAGCCACCACGCCCGGCCTGTTGTTGTTTTTGTTTTTTGTTTTTTGAGACGGAGTCTCGCTCTGTCACCCAGGCTGGAGTGCAGTGGCACCATCTCAGTTGACTGCAGTCTCCGCCTCCCAGGCTCAAGCGATCCTCTTGCCTCAGCCTCCCCAGTAGCTGGGACTGCAGACATGCGTCACTACACCCAGCTAATTTTTGTATTTTTAGTAGAGGTGGGGTTTCACCGTGTTGCCCAGGTTGGTCTCGAACTCCTGGCTTCAGGTGCGTTGGCCTCCCGAAGTGCTGGGATTACAGGCCTGAGCCACCGCGCCCGGCCCATCCAGATGATTTCTGACAGAGGCACAGAAGCAACCCCATGGAAGATCCACAAATGGTGCCGGACAATGAGCTTCATGTAAATGTCAGCCACATACAGTAATTCATCAAAATAAACACAGACATAAATGCACAACTGTGAAGGTTTAAAACTTTCAGAAAAACAAAGGAGACAAATCTTTAAGATAATGTGCTAAGAATCCTTAGCTGTGACAAGGCGTGATTCATAAAAGGAAAAAACAACAAATCAGACTTCACAATGAAAAACTTTGGATGTGCAAAAGACCCAGTTTTGGTTTTTAATTAACTGGTCTGAGTTTGCATCCAAAAAGACCCTGTTTAGGGGATGAAGAGACAAGCTGCAGACCAGGAAAAGATACTTGAGAACACTGTGTCTACAAAGGACTTGCATCTACAATAAAGAACACTCAAAACTTGGTCAAAAAAACATAATTAGAAAGTGCACAAAAGACATGAACCAACATTTCACCACTGAAGATATGCAGATGGCAAAGCAGCACTCCCAAGCTATTGGGAAAATGCAAATCAAAGCCACAAGGAGGTATCACTACACATGTATCACGAGGATCACAATAAAAATGACGACGCCAAATGCTGGGGAGTATAAAGAGAAACTCACTGTTACGGACTGAACTGTGTCCCCCCAAAGTGCGTCTGTGGAAGCCCCAGATGACCCTATGTGGAGACGGGCCTGAAGTCATTAAGGATAAATAAGGTCCTATGAGTGGGGCCCTAATCCAATAGGACTGCTGTCCTTGTAAGATGAAGACACACCAGAGATGCCAGCATCCCCTCAGCAAAAAGGCAGCACTGGCCGTGCGCGGTGGCTCAGGCCTGTAATCCCAGCACTTTCGGAGGCCGAGGCGGGCGGATCACTTGAGGTTAGGAGTTTGAGACCAACCTGGGCAACATGGTGAAACCCTGTCTCTACTAAAAACACAAAAATCAGCAGAGCAAGGTGGCAGGCGCCTGCAATCCCAGCTGCTCGGGAGGCTGAGGCAGAGAATTGCTTGAACCCGGGAGGCGGAGGTTGCAGTGAGCCGAGATCGCACCACTGCACTCCAGCCTGGGTGACAGAGCGAGACTCTATCTCAAAGAAAGAAGAGAGAAAAAAAAAAAGGCAGCATCTGCAAACCAGCAAGAGAGGCCTCTCCAGGAATCAGCACTGACAGCATCTTGCTCTTGGCCTTCGAGCCTCCAGAACTGCGAGACTGAATTTCTACTGCTCCCCTACTCAGTCTGGAGTATTTTGTTACGGCAGTCTAACCAGGCTGATACGCTCCTACATTGCTGGTGGGAATGTATGGCCACTCAAGAAACAATCTGGCAGTTTTCTAACAAACTAAACACATAATTACCACACGTGAACCAGCAACTGCACTCTTAGACATTTACCCCAGAAATGAAAACGTATATTCACACAAAAACCCATATGCGAGTGTCACAGCAGCTTTATTTGTAATAGCCAAAACTGGAAACAGCCAGATGTCCTTCCACGGGTGGCTGGCTGGGCAAGCCGCGCACATTCACACAGAGGAGTCTCGCCACAGGAAACGAGCTACTGACACACACAACCGCCTGAAGAATTCTGCACTTCCCCTTACACAGCATCCTTCGGATGACAAAATCACACACAGAGCAAACACTAGAGGTTTCCAGGGGCTAAGGAAATGGCGAGGCTGTGAGAGGTGGCACGAGGGCTCCCTGCGGGGACGGAGCCTTCCACAGCTTCACCTGCACCAGGGTCGGCATCCCGACTGTCACCAATGTGGAAACTGGGCAAGGGTCTGAAATATAAAAGATCTCCATCTTTTCTCACAGCTGCGTGGGAACCGACAATGAACTCAAAACAATACAGTTTATTTTAAAATAACGGTAATGTATAAAACATTAAAGAAGGGCATGCCAGGCACCTCCAAGACCCTGTCGTACACCTTTTACCGCACATAGTTTGCCAATTAAGAAACAGGCACAGGCCAGGCACAGTGGCTCACACCTGCAATCCCAGCACTTTGGGAGGCTGAGGCAGGAGGATGGCTCACACCTGCAATCCCAGCACTTTGGGAGGCTGAGGTGGGAGAATCACTTGAGCCCAGGAGTTCTGAGAACAGCCTACAGGAAGCCTAACAAGACTCCATCTCTACCAGAAATAAATTAAAAATTAGCCAGGCGTGGTGGTAAGTGCCTGTGGTCCCAGCTACCTGAGGTGGGAGGACTGCTTGAGCCCAGGAGATCAAGATTGCAGTGAGCCATGATCGTGCCACTGCACTCCAGCCTGCGCAACAGAGCAAGACCTCATCTCAAGCGCAGGGAGTGCAGGGGTGGGGAGTGGAGGAACAAAGACATCAAATGCTCAGGCCAGGCCAGATCTCAAGGCCCAGGTTCCCTGAGGCAGACTGGCCTGAGACAGCAGAGTGACCACAGCTAAGGCTTGCCTTCTCTTTCTCACATAAATTATATAAATATGTAAACATAAGACCTGTATCCAAAATAAGCAGAGACTCTCCCAACTCCTGCCCAATAAAAAACGGACAAAAAGGTCAGGTGCGGTGGCTCATGTCAGTAATCCCAGCATTCTGGCAGGCCAAGGCAGGAGTTTGAGACCAGCCTGACCAACATAGTGAAACCCCATCTCTACTACAACACACAAAATTAGATGGGCCTGGTGGTGTGCGCCTGTAATCCCAGCTACTTGGGAGGCTGAGGCAGCAGAATTGCTTGAACCTGGGAGGTGGAAATTGCAGTGAGCCAAGATGGTGCCACTGCACTCTAGCCTGGGCAAGACTCTGTCTCAAAACAAACAAACAAACAAACAAACCATTGCTGAACATCATTATCATCAGGGAAATTCCAATGAAATCACAGTGAGATCGACACCACTGCACACCCACAAGAATGGACACAATCAAACTGAAAGAGCACAAGACACACTGGTGAGGAAGTGGAGCGCCAGGGACTCTCCACCGTGGCTGGTGGAAATGCAACATGGTGCAGGTGCTGTGGAAAGAGATTTGGTTGCTTCATGTGAAGTTCAACCTAAATCCAATCTCTAAATCGGCAATCCCACTCCTCGGTGTTTTTTACCCAAGACAAAGGAAAACACATCTGCACAAAAAGACTTGGAAAAAAATGTTCTCAGCGACTTTATTCGTAACAGCGGATGTGATTTGGATCTTTATTCGTAACAGCGGATACGGTTTGGATCTGTGTTCCCACGCAAATCTCATGTTCACCTGTGACCCCCATTGTTGGAGGAGAGGCCTGGTGGGAGGTGACTGGATCATGGGGACGGAGTTCCACCCGGGGGGCTGCTCTCAGGATAGTGAGTGCTCTCCTGTGAGATCTGGTTAGACACTGGGGAGGGAGTCCTCCCCACACACCCGCCGGGGGGCTGCCCTCAGGATAGTGAGATCTGGTTGGGTCATGAGGGTGGAGTTGGGGCGGGGGCTGTTCTTAGGATAGTGAGATCTGGTTGGGTCATGAGGACGGAGTTGGGGGGGGCTGCCTCGGGACAGTGAGATCTGATTGGGTCATGAGGACAGAGTTGGGGGGGGCTGCCTCGTGACAGTGAGATCTGACTGGGTCATGAGGACGGAGTTGGGGGGGAGCTGCCTCGGGATAGTGAGATCTGATTGGGTCATGAGGACGGAGTTGGGGGGGGGGGCTGCCTCGGGACAGTGAGATCTGATTGGGTCATGAGGACGGAGTTGGGGGGGGCTGCCTCGGGACAGTGAGATCTGATTGGGTCATGAGGACGGAGTTGTGGGGGCGCTGCCTCGGGATAGTGAGATCTGACTGGGTCATGAGGATGGGGGTGGGGTGGGGGGGCTGCTCTCAGGATAGTGAGATCTGATTGGGTAATGAGGGCGGCGTTCCCCCCCAACCCCGGGGGGCTGCTCTCAGGATAGTGGGTGCTCTCCTGTGAGATCTGGTTGCCTGAAAGTGCGGCACCTCCCCCTCACTCTCTTCCCTGCCTCCCCTTTGCCTTCCACCAGGACTGAGAGTCCCCTGAGGCCTCCCAAGCCATGCTTCCCGTACAGCTTGAGGAACAGTGACCCAATTACACCTCTTTTCCTCACAAATCACCCAATCTCAGGTATTTCTTTGTGCAGTGTGAGAACGGACTATTACAATAGCCCAAAATGGAAACAACCCAAACATCTATCAACAAGTGAGTGGATTTAAAAGCTGTGGTACATCCACACAAACTGAATCCAACTCAGCAATAAACGGAACACATTTCTGATACAAACATCACAAGGAAACCTCAAAACTACGAACGTCAAGAAAAGCAGCCAGCCAGAAAAGCACACAGGGTAGGATTCGACATTCACAATGGTCATAACAGCAAAACCAGTCATGGTGAGCCGAAGCCAGGAGCAAGGGCTCACCTGGCCAGGTGAGGGGGAAGGATGACTGGAACGGGGCACGAGGAGTTTCTGGAGTAACTTGACTGTCCTCCATTGCAACAGGTGTTTTAGCTACACAGGGAAAAGCACTTGTCAAAGCACTTAAATTCAACATATTTTAGTGTTATGTCCATAATAATTTAAATTTCTTTAACTAAAAGAAAAACAGGCCGGGGGCAGCAGCTCCTGCCTGCAATCCCAGCACTTTGGGGGGCCAAGGCAGGCAGATCACCTGAAGTCAGGAGTTCGAGGCCAGCCTGGCCAGTATGGCGAAACCCTGTCTCTATTAAAAATACAAAAATTACAGGAGGCTGAAGCAGGAGAATGGCGTGAACCCGGGAGGCGGAGCTTGCAGTGAGCCGAGATCGCGCCACTGCACTCCAGCCTGGGCAACAGAGCGAGACTCCATCTCAAAAAAAAAAAACAAAAAACAAAAATTAGCCTGGTGTAGAGGCACGCGCCTGTAATCCCAGCTACTTGGGAGGTTAAGACACGAGAATCTCTTGAACCTAGGAGGAGGAGGTTGCTGTGAGCTGAGATTACACCACTGCACTCCAGCCTGGGCAACAGAGCAAGACTCCATCTCAAAAAAAATAAAAATAAAAAAATAACAGGCACAGGATATGAATGTGCAAAGCCAGAAGGGGAGGTTGAGCAACAAATAAGCGTTATCAAACTCACTACTCAGAAAGGCACAAATCAAAGCTTGATACTTTCTAATCCCATCAAAATTCCCAGATAAAGCCAACACCCAGGGGACACTCCAAGGACTCGGGACGCTAGAGTCTGCTGCCCCCGAGCAGCCTGCAGGCCCCATGAGCAGAGCTGGGCAACCTTCCCCCACACAGCCACCAGCGTCCATGCAAGGGGCTGAGGACACCTCTCACCAGGATGGGTGTAGGATGCACGGGGCACGCTGGGGATAGTACAGAGTGCCGGGGGACAGTGAGGTCAGCACAGGACCACTACAGGCAGATCTGAGTATCTTTTTTAATCAACTTGGCTGCTTTTAAGAAAGACACTTTTCTAACATAAAATACTACACACCAACACTTTCAATACACACATAATTCACCCCACTACAGAGTGAATGTGTCCCTTCCAAAATTCCTGTGTGAAATCCTAATACCCAAAGTGATGGTGTTAGGAGGTGGGGCCTCCTTGGGGGTGATTAGGCCATCAAGGTGGAGCCCTCAGGACTGGGATTACTGCCGTAATAAAGGAAGCCCCAGAGAGCACTCCCTCACCACTTTCGCCCTGTGAGGACACAGCAAGAAGGTGCTGGACCCTCACCAGACACCAGATCTGCCGGCGCCTTGCGCCTGGACTTCCAGCCTGCAGAGCCGTGAGGAATCAACGTCTGTGGTTCACAGGCCCCCAGCATACGATATTGTTACAGGAGCAGGGATGGACTGGGACAGACACAGGGATGCGTGCCCACGCAGACACAACCACGAGCGATTCACCAGGAGTCCACGGAGCGCAGCAGGAGGAATGGGGAGCGGCCCAGCCCAACCATCACCTCTCCCCGTGGTGAGCCCACCCCAAGGGGTCCTTTCCCACAGTGACCTCCCTGAACAGCTAACTCACCCCAGGGGGTCCTCCCTGACAGTGACCTCCCCAAAGGGCGAATTCACCCCAGGGGGTCCTCTCCCCACAGTGACCTCACTGAATGGCTAACTCATCCCAGGGGGTCCTCCCTGACAGTGACCTCCCCAAAGGGCGAATTCACCCCAGGGGGTCCTCCCGGACGGGGTCCTCCCCAAACAGCTAATACACCCCAGGGGTTCCTCCCCACCCATCCCCCGCCGACAGTGACCTCCCTGAATGGCTAACTCAGGGGGTGACTGAGTTACCAGGGGGTCCTCCCCGACAGTGACCTCCCCAAAGGGCAAATTCACCCCAGGGGGTCCTCCCGGACGGGGTCCTCCCCGAACAGCTAATTCACCCCAGGGGTTCCTCCCCACCCATCCCCCGCCGACAGTGACCTCCCTGAACGGCTAATTCAGCTGAGGGGGTCCTCCCCAGACAGTGATGTCCCCGTATGTCACAGACAAAAACCACGGAAGTAACACAGGCTTGTTCCTGCCAAGGGTTAGGTCAGCCGCAGCCTGTCACACTCCGCCCCAGCAGCCTCTGCTACCTTAGCTGCTCAGACATCTCCTGCAGGGCACAATGCGCAGACCAGCGGGGGGCGGGCAGGGCCCTAAGGACACCTCCCTCGGGCTCCAAGCCCCCACTTCACAACGCCACCTCTGGCAAGTGACTAATCTCCACAAATCAGTTACTTGCTAATCGCGCTTTTTGCAGAAGAGAAAAGTAATCTCACTTTTCTCTTCTGCAAGATGGGGGTAATTACAGTACCCACTTTCCAGGGCTACTGTGAGGACCACATTGTTGGGAACAAGCCCCCCAAAATCTGGCCATAAACTGGCCCCCAAACCGGCCATAAACAAAATCTCTGCAGCACTGTGACATGTTCGTGATGCACATAATGCCCGCTGGAAGGTTGTGGGTTTACCAGAATGAGGGCAAGGAACACCTGGCCCACCCAGGACGGAAAACCGTTTAAAGACATTCTTAAGCCACAAACAATACCATGAGCGATCTGTGCCTTAAGGACATGCTCCTGCTGGAGTTCACTAGCCCAACCTATTCCTTTAATTCAGCCCATCCCTTCATTTCCCATAAGGGATACTTTTAGTTAATTTAGTATCTATAGAAACAACGCTAATGACTGGCTTGCTGTTAATAAATACGTGGGTAAATCTCTGTTCGGGGCTCTCAGCTCTGAAGGCTGTGAGACCCCTGATTTCCCACTTCACACCTCTGTATTTCTGTGTGTGTGCCTTTAATTCCTCTAGCACCGCTGGGTTAGGGTCTCCCCGACAGAGCTGGTCTCCGCACACACAATCCACATAAAGCACTACAGACTGAGCTCGGCAAATACTAACAGCCCCTAAATGTTGCCATGGTGGTTCTGACCATTACTATTTCACACTGGGAACTAGTCAAAGTGGACAAAGGTTCATGATCAAGCCGTCAACCTGGAAGTGAAGGGGGTATGAGGAGAGCCGCGAGAGGGCAGCCACTCTGTGATGGGGAGGGTCATGAGAGGGCAGCTACTCATGTGGCAGAATATGAGCCTCACAGGCCTGATGACCTAGAACCAACTACCCAAGCCCCAGAGACCCTGGGTACCTGCGCTCCGCACTGCCCCGCACCCGTCCCTGGTTACCTGCGCTCTGCACTGCCCCGCACCCCTCCCTGCTCACCTGCGCTCTGCACTGCCCCACACCCGTCCCTGGTTACCTGAACTCTGCACCGCCCCGCACCCCTCCCTGGTTACCTGCGCTCTGCACCCTCTCGCAACCTCTGCACCCTCCCGCAACCGTCCCTGGTTGCCTGCGCTCCGCACTGCCCCGCACGCCTCCCTGGTTACCTGCGCTCTGCACCGCCCAGCAACTGCCCCTGGTTACCTGCGCTCTGCACTGCCCCGCACCCCTCCCTGGGTGAGTGCAGCCCCCGCACTTCAGGCTCTGGGTCCAGCAGAGGTACAAAGAAGCAAGGATGGCAGAACCTTGGTGGCCAAGAGAACAGCACAGAGCTTCAGAGGCTGGTGCCCTCAGTCCCAAGTCCTATGTGGGAAGAGGGTGTGCTACAAGGCTGGCTCGCCACAGCAACCTAAGGGTCTATTTTTTTTTTTGAAATAGAGTCTCGCTCTGTCGCCCAGGCTTGGAGTCCAATGGCGCGATCTCGGCTCACTGCAGCCTCCGCCTCCCAGGTTCAAGTGATTCTCCTGCTTCAGCCTCTTGAGTAGCAGGACTACAGGCACATGCCACCACGTCCAGCTAATTTTTGTATTTTTAGTAGATAATGGGGTTTTGCAATGTTGGCCAGGCTGGTTTCGAACTCCTGACCTCAGGTGATCTGCCCACCTCTGCCTCCAAAGTGCTGGGATTATAGGCATGAGCCTTTGTGCCTGGCCGGGTCTATCTACTTTTAAGATCTGTCTAAGACTGGACACATTAGCTCACGCCTGTCATACCAGCACTCTGGGAGGCCAAGGCCGGGGGATCACGTGGGCCCTGGAGTTCAAGGCCGCAGTGAGTCGTGATCGTTCCACTGCACTCAGCCTGGGCAACAGAGCCAGACTCTTTCCAGTAAAAGAAAATGATCTCAAGTGTACCCTGCAGAGGTCACGCAGGGCCAGCATGTGGCCTCCCCCCACCACCGAGCCCACCTTGGAAACATGGGGCCTCCCTGCCACTGCGCCCACCTGGGAGGGTTTCTGAAACTTGCGGCCAAGAGTCTTGTCTGTACCACACAATTCTGCACCTGTCAGTACTAAACATTCCCGGTGCCCTCACCCAGTCCAGAATTCCACGTAAGTGAAGGGAGGAAGCCTCCAAAAGCCATGTCAAAGAGGAAGAAGGGTGGAAAGCCAGGATCACAAACAAGTGGCCCTGGGGGTGCGAGTAGGCTGTGCCCTCCCCATTCCTTAGGCCAGAGCTTGACCCCCAAGGCTCCTGAGCGGGCCCAGCCACTCAGCTAATACTGAGCATGGCACACAAGGGCTGCTGGCTGGCAGAAATTACATGCAACACCCAACCAAACGCACGAGGCGAGCCACGCTTAAACCACACGACAACTGTGCAGCATCGTTTTCATTTTCTGCCTCAATTTGCCTCACTAGCAGTAACACTGAGTTCAAGTCAGCCACAGAGGGAAGGTGGATTTCCCTGCAGTCAGGGCACGGCAGGCTCCATTTCAAAAGCAACGGCACAGAACCCAAAACAAAGAACACACAGCATACACCTGCCCTGGGCATCTCTGACACGGTTGGTGCTCCTGATAATCTGCCTTTTAAAAAAGTGAAGACTAGCCAGGTGGGAAACGGCACATGCCTGTAATCCCAGCCACTCGGGAGGCCGAGGCAGGAAGATCCAGAGCCAAGTTCAAATCCATCCCGAGTAACAGCAAGACCTCGTCTCTTAAAGAAAAAAAAAAAGGAAGATGACAGAACAAATTTGAAGAAATTTGAAAGCTATGCGGTTCCACAGTTCTACCTAAAAACCCATTCACACCACAAGTCCAAATTCCTAAAAGCTAAGAAAACCGTTTTTTCCTAACTCACTTGACAGCAAATCCTAGTCTATCATAACCTCATTTGGGATAAAACCTAACATGAACTGATACGGAGCTAATCGCAGACTTTATCCCACAGTGAGAATATTTAGTCATTTAATTACAGAAACATTAATGTATTCAATTACAGAATACTTTCCCAAGTTCTCTGGGAACATCCCATGATATACAGGTTATACGCTGCAATGATCATTCTGAAACCTGAAAAATTCTGGAATCATAAACATCTGTACTCAAGGGTTCAGATCACGGGCCATCGCCATGTTTACACAAGACAGCCTGAACTCCCATAGCCTATGTTCTAAGGTTGCTGTCCAGACAAAACTTATTTAAGTATGTTTATACAAAATACTTAATTCAGCTTTCACACCCTGTTTCAGTTCAAAGAGACTTCAAAGAACTTAGGAGGCTGCAGGCCACCTATTAAGCTCACAAGGAGGAAATCTACAGCTCCTAATTGCGTTGGTTATTTTTATCTCCTGACTCGCCTAGATAGCAAAGGGAAACAAGTTCCTTTGCACAACCTCAGCGGCCGCCCACATTTCCTTGTTCTTCTTCCTGGGTGCTAAGTGACCCACAGGCTTCTTTCTTTACATGAATCTTCCTCTCCGGGCCCCAGTGAGGGTGCATTCTCCATCCCTCAAACCCTGATCCGTGCCATCTTCTGCTTGACTCCTTCCCAGAGCTCATACTGTGTGTACCACCCCAAGGATCCCACCGCCAAGGATCCGTCCCTATGCTGCCTCTGTCTCTCCACCGCTTGAGCACCGGTCTGAGGTTCCAGAAACCAAGTCCTGTCCACTATGAATTTCTTAAAGAATGAAGATAACCACCTAGTATTTTCAGAATAAATGAGCTGATCTGAGAGAAATCTGTTTCTAACAGAAGATGTGAAAGAGGATCACACTTCAGCCTCCACCTCTGAAAGAAGAGCTTGGAGCTGACCAAATTGTACCCAAAATCTGTTTGGTTTTGACCACAACGGAAACAAAGTGTGTGACAACGCTGCAGTCAAAATGTCTCCGCAGACCTTCTGTGATAATCAGAAGTCTGGGATAGTTTCCCATCTGGTCACAGGGCAGGCACCTGGACAGGCTAACCCTCCAGGCCTGAGAGGTACCACGGAGCTGGTGAGGGTGAGGGTTTTTGTGTCCCTTCACTCCCTTGCCCTGTGCCAATACAGCAGAATAGAGTCACGCTTCCGCACCGAAGTCAACCATGTTTAGCCAACAAACTTCACAGCCAGTGAAACGTGACACACCTCCAGGCACCACTGGACAAAAAATGGAAGGAAAATCCACAAGAGAGAAGGGGACTCACTGACACTGGAGATCGATTCCGTGTGAACGGAGAGGACGTTCAGGCGGCTAGAAATGGCAGGCAGAGACAAAACTGACTCAAGACTGACTCAAGAGGACTTAAGCCGAGTGACCTGTCCACTCTGCAAATTCTATATAGGTCGCAACTACTGGCTCTGTTTCCTGTACCACACACAGAATCACACGAGTAGATGTTCACCGGGAAGAGAAACACTGAGGTGTTAAGAAGAGGAACGGGGATCACTAGACAGAGCCCTGTCTACCCTCAGCCAACCCCCCACCCGCCAGGCTACGACCGCAACTACCTGCAACACGTGTCCATCCACCTACTGTCAAGTTCCCTGAACTGTAGAAGAATGAGCCCTAACCTCCAAAGTCCAGTCCTGTCCCTGCCTGCTCAATAACCCTAGATGTCCGGCAAAAGACCAAGGCTTAAACCCCCTCCTGCACCGCTCACCTCCTGACTCCAGCTGTCGGCCTTCCAGCACCCTCCCTCAGCCTCCCCTGTAGGCCCCCACCCAAGCTCCCTGCCTGCCACCATCGCCCACCTCACCCTAACATCTTCGCCCACCCACCCTGGGGGGTTCCCCAAGCCCCAGGCCTTGCTCCAACTTGACCCTACTCCTATCACAAGAAAGTACCCCGGCCCCAGCCTCGCCCTCCGCAATCACCGCCAGCAGGCACTGACCTACGGGGCCCCCCACTGTGACCCTCGCCTGGCCCTGACCCACGCCCTCGGCAGAGACCCTCCCCTGGCCGACCCTGACCCACAACCCACGCTGGGACCCCTAACCCACGCCCTTCCACTCCAAGCTGACGCTGCCCCCAGCGTCCCGGAGACAACACTCCGCGGCCGCACCCGCGCTGCCGACCCGGGGCCTCACCTTCGGCCAGGACCCGCCGCACCCGCAGCCGCAGCTCGCCCAGTTCCACCGTCTGCCCCACGAAATCACTCTGGTCGCGGCCGGAAGCACCGCCCAGGGAGCCTGGACCCGCCAAGAAGTCGAGCGCCGACTGCAGCAGCGACATGGCGGTGGCTGCGCCGCACCCCGCGGCAGCCGGAGTGGTCGGGCTCGGGCTCCCGCTCCCTCGCCGTCCGGGTCAGCTCAGTAACCGCCGGCCCGGAGCTGCACCATCTTCCGCCCCGACGCCGTGACGTACTCGCGCGTGAAGACGCGTCGCGTCAGGCGGCGTCGGGGCCCAGCCCCGTCTCCTTCGCCGCGGCCTCGCTTCCTGGTTGCGCGCTCCGGCGCGGAGGTCTGACGGAGACAGCGCGTGCGCGGCGTCGCCGGGCTTGTGACGAACTTCCGGTTATCAAGCTCCCGGCCGGGCTGACTCCAGCGGAGCGGTCGCCGCGGCGGTTCCCGCCCAGGTAGTTCAGCGCCCCAGCCCAACTCCCGGTACCGTTCCCCACATGGTCTGTTTTGTGGGAGGCTCCTTCTCAGGTGTCTTCGATTTAAGCGCTTCGCCATCCTCTGGGTGGAGTCAGCCTCCCGTTTGCTGTTAGCGCCGCGTTTGCGAATGGGTTCGCGAATTTTTCTCTCAGTTGGCTAAGGAGCAAGGAGTTAGCGTGCGTTAAGCTATCAATAAATACTTGCTTTTTGTCTCATGGAGGTCGGAGTTTCCTGTGACGCTTAGCGACTAAGCTTGGCAGCCCCCTCCCAGCAGCCAGGCAGGCAGTTGGCAAGGGAAACGCTGCTGCACTGCCTTGTCTTCCGAGCAGAGGGCCAGGGTCTGGGCGGGGGAGTGACCAATAGTGGGAGCTGTGGGCTAGAAAACCTTCGTCCTGGGCAACCACAACACTGCAGAGACTGCCCTGTGACCCTCAAGGTTCGTTCGCACCCTGACATTTTCCAAGGCAAAAGCAAGTCCTCATGAACCACTTGGAAGGGTTCATAATGCCCAACCATTTGGAGATGAAAAGGTGACGTTCCTTCTAGGATAATGAGGAAATGGCTCACAGACAGTGCATTTTTAGTTTTTGGTCCACACAGTATTTGGGGGTTGGGAGTGGGTAGCAGGAGGTGAATTAGTTGCTGTCATTTAAACACTGATGCCAGGCGCTGTGGCTCACGCCTGTAATCCCGGTACTTTGGGAGGCCGAGGCGGGCGGATCACCTGAGGTCAGGAGTTTCAGACCAGCCTGGTCAACATGGTGAAACCCCGTCTCTACTAAAAATACAAAAATTAGCTGAGCGTGGTGGCAGGTGCCTGTAATCCCAGCTACTCGGGAGACTGAGGCAGGAGAATCGCTTGAACCCAGGAGGCGGGCGCCACTGCACTCCAGCCTGAGACTCCGCCTCAAAAAAAAAAAATAATAATAGTAATCATTGAAAGTCCTGAACGTTAAAAATCTAGTTTTCCAGCTTCTGTGGAAAAATCAAACCTGTCAAATATTGGACCCCAAATGATGTGTGTTACCAGTTACCTAGAGCGGTCCCTCCAGGTAAGACACAGTCGTTTGCCTGACCAGTTTGGCTCACGTATGTTACCTGCCTGGTTCCTATAGTCATTTGAGGTTGCAACCCTTTCCATAGAGTTATTTGTTCTCAAATTCAAAAATGGATTCTAAAGCTCAAATCAGCCTCTTAGCCGTCCCAGAAGCTAACATCTGTTATCTTTATCATTAAAAGATAATAGACTGAGCTCACTGGAACACTTACCTATTTTATGGAATGAAGTGTTACATGTAGCCAAATGAGATCTTTAAAAATACATATAACAAAAATAACAGTAGCAATAGCTTAGCTTATGCACTGATTCATTGCTTGCAGCATCCTTTTCTGTAAGGGTTCATTGTAATGGTCCTAAAGCATCTTTGTGAAGAAAGCACAGTATAATTAACCCCCTTTATTTTTGGGATGAGAAAATATGCTCAACAATGCCATTACTTGGCCAGGGTCAACAAGTGATACGGCTAAAATTCAATACAAGTTCTGGCTTTTCCAGCCAGCGCATTTGTCTGGTGGGCTGTGGAATAGAAGGATTGAGAGATCAGGAAAGAATCCCTGCTGGAGACAGACATCTGGGCATCCTCAGCGTAGAGGTGGCAGTTGGCTGTAGGAGCTGAAGAGAGGACCAACAGAGATGGTGTACTAGACATAAAGAGGTTAGAATCTTCAGAGAATAGACAGCTTGTGGAGAAAGGGCAGCCAGTGAAGGAGGAAGAAAACCAAGAGAGTGTTGTCACAGAGCCAAGGAACAAGGATGTGCAGGGCAGAGAATGCAGTTAAGTGTCGAATGCTGCTTAAAAGTCAAGTAGAAAAAGAAATGGAAGATACGTGTAGATTTATTCACAACGGATCACTGGTCATCTCACCAAGAATAGCTTCACTGGAGTAATGAGGTGGAAGCTACATATCACCATAGTAGAGGAATGAAGAGATGATGAAGTAGAGATGGCAAGTGGAGATAAGACGTTTGTCTGTGGAGGAGAATGTGAACAACTTTAGGCCAACAAATTCAGCATCCTTAGCTTAGAGAGCTAGAAGGATGATGAGATGTTTTAAGAGGAGAGATTCTTGAGCAGCCTAAAGCTGATGGAAGGGAGAGAAGGTTTGCTGGTACAGAAAAAAGAGGAATAATAAGATAATTCTGTCTTAATGAGATATCTTCCATCTCTTACAACATAGGAGGGGAATGGCATCCAAAGCATAGGTAGAGATACTTGCTTTGGACATAGGAAAACACTTAGGAAGAAAAATGGGCTGCAGTTGCAGGTGACCTTATGTATTTATTGGAATGAAGGTGAAGGAATTCTCTAATGGCTTCTGTTTTCATTGGGAATGAGGAAAGAAAAGCTTCCACTGAAAGTGAGAGGGGAAGTAGGAATCCCAAGATTTAAGCAGTGTCAAGAAGATATAAAATAGCTGTTATGAAAAACCTAGCGAAAATTGAAAAGCATGATAGCGTTCAAGCACTCATTTGGAGGCCATGAACTTACACTGGCATGACCTGGGATTGGCTGGACATTTCTAAACCTTGTCATCACTTTGGAAACCAGAGTCGGACTCCTTATCTTACAAATATTTCTGGAGCACCTTTATTTATCGGCGTTGAAGTAGATGCTGTAGTAATACCATCTTAACCCGAATATCTATCTCCGTATCTCATGTGAACTCTCGAATGTTTGTTCTGAGATACCGCTACGTATATAAACATGTATATACCCAAAACTGAATTTATAGTCTTAATCCCCATACCTGATTTCCAAAATTTCATAGCAAAGAGGATTACAAGAGATTAAGAGGATCATTTTATAATGATGAAGGGATGAATTCATCAAAAAGACTTGATGATCTTAAACATTTATGCCCCTAATAACAAAGCTCTAAAATACACAAAGCGTAAACTAATAGCTCCAAGGAGAGAGAAGTATTACAATTGTAGTTGGAGATTGATGTAGTTGGAGAATATTCTTTCTCAATAAATAGAGAATAAATGGATACGCAGAAAATCACTAAAGATATAGGAGACTTGACATGACTGTCAGTCAACTTGACCTAATGAATGTTTATGGAACACTCCCCACAATAACAGCAGAATACACAGTTTTTCAAGTGCATTAAAACATTAACTGAGCCTGATCATATTCTGGTCTATTAAACAAGTATGTTAGCTGACCAGAATGATATTGAATATTAAAGTAGAAATTAGTAATGGATTGGAAAATCCTTTCAATATTTGGAACCTGAATAACTCACTTTCATTTTTTGTATGTTTTTTAAACTCATTTTTAAATAACTCATGGTGGCCGGGCGCGGTGGCTCACGCCTGTAGTCCCAGCACTTTGGGAGGCTGAGGAGGGTGGATCACGAGGTCAGGGGATCGAGACCATCCTGGCTAACACGGTGAAACCCTGTCTCTACTAAAAATGCAAAAAGTTAGGCGTGGCGGCGGGCGCCTGTAGTCCCAGCTACTCGGGAGGCTGAGGCAGGAGAATGGCGTGAACCCTGGAGGCAGAGCTTGCAGTGAGCCGAGATCGCCCCACTGCACTCCAGCCTGGGCGACAGAGCGAGACTCCTTCTCAAAAAAATAAATAAATAAATAAATAACTCATGGTTCAAAGAAGAAATCAAAAAGGAAATTAGAAAGTATTTTGACAGGCCGGGCGCGGTGGCTCAAGCCTGTAATCCCAGCACTTTGGGAGGCCGAGACGGGCGGATCTCGAGGTCAGGAGATGGAGACCATCCTGGCTAACACGGTGAAACCCCGTCTCTACTAAAAAATACAAAAAAAAACTAGCCGGGCGAGGTGGCGGGCGCCTGTAGTCCCAGCTACTCGGGAGGCTGAGGCAGGAGAATGGCGTGAACCCAGGAGGCGGAGTTTGCAGTGAATTGAGATCCGGCCGCTGCACTCCAGCCTGGGCCGCAGAGCGAGACTCTGTCCCAAAAAAAAAAATAGTATTTTGAACAGGATGAAAATGAAAATGCAGCATTTAAAACTGGTGGGATGCTGCTAAAACAGTATTAAAAGATAGATGTCAAATCAGTGACCTCAGCAGTCATCTTAAGAAACTAGAAAAGTAGGCCGGGCATGGTGGCTCACTTTGGCAGGCCAAGGCAGGCCGATCACTTGAGGTCGGAAGTTCGAGACCAGCCTGGCCAACATGGTGAAACCCCATCTGTACTAAAAATACAAAAATTAGCTGGGTGTAGCAGTGCACGCCTGTAGTTCCGGCTACTTGGAAGCCTGAGGCAGGAGAATCACTTGAACCCGGGAGGTGGAGATTGCAGCAAGCTGAGACTCTGACACACACACACACACACACACACACACACACAAAAAACAGAAAAGTAAGAGAAAGTGAAACCCAAAGTGAATATAAGAAGGCAGATAATAAGTATCAGTGTGGAATTCAAAAAAATAGATAACAAAAGCAATAAAGAAAATCAGGGAAACCAAAAGCTGATTCTTTGAGATTAATAAAATTGAAAAATCTTTGGCCAGATTGAACAAGAAAAAGACAAGACACGAATTACCAATATGAGGAATGAGAGATGACATCACTACTGAAAGAATAATCAGGGACTATTATTAAGAACTTTAGGCCAACAAATTCAGCAGCTTACACTAAACGAACAAATTCCTGGAAAGCATAAACCACTTAAGCTCATTTAAGAAGAAATTGTGTTGGGCTGGGCACAGTGGCTCATGCCTGTAATCCCAGCACTTTGGGATGCGAAGGCAGGTGGATCACAAGGTCAGGAGATTGAGACCATCCTGGCCAGGATGGTGAAACCCCGTCTCTACTAAAAAAAAAAAAAACACAAAAATTAGCTGTGCATGGTGGCGTGTGCCTGAAATCCCAGCTACTTGGGAGGCTGAGGCAGGAGAATCACTTGAACCAGGGAGTCGGAGGTTGCAGTGGGCCGAGATTGAGCCACTGCACTCCAATCTGGCGACAGAGTGGGACTTTGTCTCAAAAGAAAACGTATTGTATGAAAGGATGAAAGAGGCCCTGACATGCATACAATTAAGGCATTGCAACATACTTTGTGGTATCTAACCATCTTTATTTTTTTTTTTGAGGGGATGAGTACCCCATTCTTCGTGATGTGATTATTACACATTGCATGCTTGTATCAGAACATGTACCCCATGAATATATACACCTACTATATACCTACAAAAATTAAAAATTTAAATGCTTTTTAAAAAGAAGGAAATAGACAACCTAAATAGCTCTATGTCTATTAAAGTATTGAATTTATAGTTGACAAATCTTCCCTTAAAGAAGACTCCAGACTTGGCTGGGCAGAGTAGCTCATGCCTGTAATCCCAGCACTTTGGGAGGCCGAGGCAGGTGGATCACCTGAGGTCAGGAGTTCAAGACCAGCCTGGCCAACGTGGTGAAACCTCATTTCTACTAAAAATACAAAAATTACCCGGCATGGTGGTAGGTGCCTGTAATCCCCGCTACTTGGGAGGCTGAGTCAGGAGAACCACTTGGACCCAGGACATAGAGGTTGCAGTAAGCTGAGACTGTGCCATTGCACTCCAACCTGGACAACAAGAGCAAAACTCGATCTCAAAAAAAGACTCCAAACTTAGATAGCTTTACTGGGAATTCTACTAAACACTGAAGGAAGAAATACCAGTTCTATACAAACTCAGAAAGTTGAAGGAAGGAATTATTTCCCAACTCATGTTTCCTAACAGCATTATTCTGATACCAGAACTCCACAAAGACGTTACTAGAAAACTACAGGATAATATCTCTTGTGAACATAGACATGAAGATGCATTTAAAACGTTGATTAGCAAATTGAATCCAACACTATATACAGAAAGGATAATGTACCATGACCAAGTGGGATATCCCAAGAGGGCAAAGTTGGCTTAGCATTTGAAAGTGTATCAATGTAATTCACACTCTTGAGAATGAAAAAATAAAATGGATCATCTCAATAGATACAGAGAAGCATTTGACAGAACCCAACATCCATTACTGATTTTAAAAAAAAACAAAACTCAGCAAACTGGGAGTAAAATGAAACTTCCTCAACCCAGTAAGGGCGTCTGTGAAAAACCTGTAGCTAGCATCATATGAAATAATAAAAGACTGAATGTTTTCCCCCTAAGACCAGGAACAAGCCAAGGCTGGCTGTCTGATCTCACCACTTCCGTTCAACATTGTACTAGAAATTCTAGCCAATGTGATGAGGCAAGAAAAAGAGGGCCGGGGCTAGGCACAGTGGCTCACATCTATAATCCCAGCGCTTTGGGAGGCCGAGGCAGGCAGGTCACCTGAGGTCAGGAGTTTGAGATCAGCCTGGCCAACACGGTGAAACCCCGTCTCTACTAAAAACACAAAAATTAGCTGGGCGTGGTGGCACATGCTACTCTGGAGGCTGAGGCAGGAGAATCACTTGAACCTTGGAGGTGGAGGTTGCAGTGAGCTGAAATCGCACCACTGCAACTCCACCCTGGACAACAGAGACTCGGTCTCTAAAAAAAAGAAAAAAAATCAGAATCTATAAAAAGAGCTACTCGTGAGTTCAGCAGGGTTGCAGGATACAAGATAAATATGGAAAAATCAATTCTATTTCTACATACTAGCAATAAATATTGGAAGTTGAAATTAGAGACATTTACAATAGCATCAAAAAGTCTGAAATACTTGGGATAAATGTGAAAAAAGATGTGCAAGACTTATATGCTGAAAACTACAAAAAATTGCTGAGAGAAATTAAAGCCCATAATCAATGGAGAGATATGCCATACTCATAAACTGGGAGATTCAACAGTGCAGTTCTCAAATTGACCTGTAGATTCAATGTAAACCAATCAAATTCCCAGCAGACTACGAGAATTTGACACATAGATTCTAAAATTTACTTGGCTCTGCAAAGGAGCGAGAATAGCCAATACAAGTTTGAACAAGGACAAGACAAAATTGTATGATTTGCGTTACCTAATTTAAACCCTTGAAGCCACAGTAATCAAACCTGTGGTGGCTGGGTGTAGAGGTATGTGCCTGTAGTCGCAGCAACTCAGCAGGTTGAGGCGGGAGGATCCCTTGAGCCTGGGAGTTTGAATCTAGCCTGGGCAACAGTGTGGAGTTGATATAAAGATAGCTAAGTAGGTAAATAGAAGAGTCCAGAAATTGGCCCACAGGTGTCTATGGTCAACTGATTTTTTATAAAGGTGCAAAAGTAGTTCATTGGAGAAAGAATAATTGTTTCAACAAAAGATGGTGGAAAAATTGGATATTCATGTGTTGAGAAAAAGAAACCTTGGGCCGGGTGCAGTGGCTCACGCCTGTAATCCCAGCACTTTGGGAGGCCGAGGTGGGCAGATCATTTGAGGTCAGGAGTTCGAGACCAGCCTGACCAACGTGGTGAAACCCCATCTCTACTAAAAATACAAAAATCAGCTGGGCTTGGGGGTGAGTGCCTGTAATCCCAGCTACTCAGGAGGCTGAGGCAGCAGAATTGCTTAAACCCAGGAGGCGGAGGTTGCAGTGAGCTGGGATGGTGTCACTGCACTCCAGCCTGGGCAGTAGAGTGAGACTCCACCTCAAAAAAAAAAAAAAAAAAAGGAAACTTAATCCATACCTAGCATTATACATAAAGGTTAACTCAAAATCATAAATCTAAATGTGAGATCTACAACTGTAAAACTTACGGAAGAAAATCTATGAAATGTTCTGTGAGATTTTTAGCCATGACCCCAAAAGCATTTTCCATAAAGGAAACAGATAAACTGGATTTCATCAATATGAAGAACTATATAATACACTGTTGAAAATGGTCCATGCAAGCAATCAGTGAATAAATAAACTGATAAATCCATAATATAGGCTGTCATTCAATAATAAAAAGATAAGCTATCAAGCAACAACAAGACTTGAAGGAACCTTAAATGCATATTGCTCAATGAAAGAAGCCAATGTGAAAAGGTTCCATACTGTATGATTCTAACTATAGAACATTCTGGAAAAGGCAAAATTGTGACGACAGTAAAAAGAGCAGTAGGCCGGGCGCAGTGGCTCACACCTGTAATCCCAGCACTTTCAGAGGCCAAGGTGGATGGATCAACTGAGGTCTGGAGTTCAAGACCAGCCTGGCCAACATGTTGAAGCCCCACCTTTACTAAAAATACAAAATTAGCTGGGCATGGTGGCACATGCCTGTAATCCCAGCTACTCAGGAGGCTGAGACAGGAGAATCACTTGAACCTGGGAGTTGGAGGTTGCAGTGAGCCGAGATCACACCATTGCACTCCAGCCTGGGCAACAAGAGTGAAACTCGATCTCAAAAAAAAAAAAAAAACAAAAAACCGTAGTTGCTAGGGGTTCAGGAAGAAAGAGGGAGGGTGGAGCACCAGAGATTTTTAGGGTGTTTAAACTATTCTGTGTGATACTGTTTTGGTGAAAACAAGTCATTTTCCATTTGTCAAAACCCATAGAATACAGCACAGAGTGAAGCCTAATGTAAACTATGGACTTAGGTTAATTGTAATGTGTGAATATTCGCTTGTCAATTGTGTCGAATGTGCCACAGTAATGTAAGATGTTAATAATAGGAGAAAGGGAGGCTGGTGACAGTGGCTCACACCTGTAATCCCAGCATTTTGGGAGGCCAAGGTGGACGGATCACGAGGTCAGGAGTTCGAGACCAGCCTGACCAACATGGTGAAACCCCGTCTTTACTAAAAATACAAAAATTAGCCGGACATGGTGCTATGTGCCTGTAATCCCAGCTACTCAGGAGGCTGAGGCAGGAGAATCGCTTGAACCCAGGAGTCGGAGGTTGCAGTGAGCCGAGATTGTGCCACTGCACTCCAGCCTGGGTGACAGAGTGAGACTCCGTCTCAAAATAATAATAATAGGAGAAAGGGGAAGGGGGAATGTGAAGGTGTATAAAAGAACTCTGGGCCAGGTGCGGTGGCTCATGCCTGTAATCCCAACACTTTGGGAGGCCGAGGTGGGCAGATCACAAGGTCAAGAGTTCAAGACCATCCTGGCCAATATGGTGAAACCCCATCTCTGCTAAACATACAAAAATTAGCTGGGCATTATGGCACAGTCACCTGTAATCCCAGCTACTCGGGAGGCTGACGCAGGAGAATCATTTGAACCCGGGAGGCGGAGGTTGCAGTGAGCTGAGATCGTGCCATTGCACTCCAGCCTGGGCAACAAGAGTGAAACTCTGTACTTGCTGCTCAATTTTTCTTTTTTTTCTTGAGACGGAGTCTCACTCTATCACTCAGGCCGGAGTGTAGTAGCGTAATCTCAGTTCACTGCAGCATCTGCCTCCCTGGTTCAAGCAGTACTCCTGCCTCAAACCTCCCAAGTAGCTGGGATTACAGATGCATACCACCACACCCAGCTAAGTTTTGTATTTTTAGTAGAGGTGGGGTTTCATGCTGGCCAGGCTGGTCTTGAACTCCTGACATCAGGTGATCTGCCCACCTTGGCCTCCCAAAGTACTGGGATTACAGAGGTGAGCCACCATGCCTGGCCTCTGCTCAGTTTTTCTATAAACCTAAAACGGCTTAAAGAAAAAGTCAGTTTTGGCCAGGCGTGGTGGCTCACGTCTATAATCCCAGCTACTTGGGCGGCCGAGGCAGGAGAATTGCTTGAGCCCAGCCTGGACCACATAGACCCCACGTCTTTATAAAAAAGGGGGAAAAAAAAAAGAATATTTTGTCAAGCTCAATGTCATGAAATGATTTTCTCCAGCATTATCTTGTAAGAGTTTTGTAGTTTTAACTTTTTTTTTTTTTTGAGACAGAGTCTCGCTCTGTCACCCAGGCTGGAGTACAGTGGCCGGATCTCAGCTCACTGCAAGCTCCGTCTCCCAGGTTTATGCCATTCTCCTGCCTCAGCCTCCCGAGTAGCTGGGACTACAGGCGCCCGCCACCTCGCCCGGCTAGTTTTTTTGTATTTTTAGTAGAGATGGGGTTTCACCGTGTTAGCCAGGATGGAGTTTTAACTCTTACATTTATGTCATTGATCCATTTCAAGTTAATTTTTGTATGTGTATTAGGTTGAGTCCAAATTCATTCATTTGCATGTGGATATTCAGTTGTCCCAACACCATTTGTGAAAAATACTTTTCTTTTCCCATTGAGTGGTCTTGGCATCCTTGTCAAAATCAGTTAACCATAAACGTGGGGGGTTATTTTTGAACTATATTCCATTGGTCTGTGTCTTTATGCTGTCTTGACTGCTGTAACTTTGTACTAAGTTTTGAAATCAGGAAGTGTGAGTGCTCCCAATTTTGTTCTTTTTCAAGATTATTTTGGCCATTATAGGTTCCTTGAATTTTCTATTTTTTTTTTTCTTTTTGAGACAGAGTCTCATTCTGTCACCTAGGATGGAGTACAGTGGTGTGATCTCAGCTCACCGCAACCTTCGCCTCCCAAATTCAAGCGATTCTCTTGCTTCAGCCTCCTGAGTTGCTGGGACTACAGGCACACACCACCACGTCCAGCTAATTTTTGTATTTTTAGTAGAGATGGGGTTTTGCCATGTTGGCCAGGCTGGTCTCAAACCCTGCTCACCTCGGGTGATCCACCTGCCTCTGCCTCCCAAAATGCTGGGATTATAGGTGTGAACCACTGCACCCAGCCAAAATTCAGAACTTCTGTTCTCCTAAAGACTGGTAAGAGAGTGAAAAGACAAGCCATAGACTGCAAGAAAATATTTCCAAATTATATATCTTGCAGGATTTTTAACTAGAATATAAAGAACTCTCAAAACTCAATGACATCACAAACAACTCAGTAAACGAGCAAAGATTCTAAGACACTTCACTGTGAAAGCTGTACAGATGAAAGTTAGTAGAGAAATTAGTCAGTAGAGACTGACTAGTCTCTAGAGTCAGTAGAGAAATAGCAAATTAAAACCACAATGAGACACCCCTACACAAGTTATTAGAATGACTAAAATAAATTAATTGAATTATGATTTTTATTACTATTTTTTTTTTTTCCTAGATGGAGTCTTACTCTGTCGCCCAGGCTGGAGTGCAGTGGCACGATCTCAGCTCACTGCAACCTCCACTTTCTGGGATCAAGCAATTCTCCTGCCTCAGCTTCCCAAGTAGCTGGGATTAAAAGCGCCCACCACCATGCCTGGCTATTTTTTGTGTGTGTTTTTAGTAGAGATCAGGTTTCACCATGTTGGCCAGGCTGGTCTCGAACTCCTGACCTTGTGATCTGTGGAGTCTCACTCTGTTGCCCAGGCTGGAGTGCAGTGGCACGATCCCAGCTCACTGCAACCTCCGCCTCCTGGGTTTAAGCAATTCTCCTGCCTCAGCCTCCCGAGTAGCTGAGACTAAAGGCACTCGCCCCCATGCCCAGCTAATTTTTGTATTAGTAGAGACGGGGTTTTACCATGTTGGTCAGGCTGGTCTCAAACTCCTGACCTCAAGTGATCCGCCTGCCTCGGCCTCCCAAAGTGCTGGGATTACAGGCGTGAGCCACCGCGCCTGGCTAATTTTTGTATTTTTAGTAGAGATGGGGTTTCATCATGGTCAGGCTGATCTCAAACTCCTGACCTCAGGTGATCTGCCCGCCTTGGCCTCCCAAAGTGCCGAGATTACAGGCGTGAGCCACCACGCCCAGTGAATTGTTTTTCTAAGCCGTGCCAAACCGAGTACCAGAGGAGATGAGCAAGTGCAGGTCTCACGCCCCGCTGGTGGGAATGCAGGTGGTGCAGCCGCCTCGGCAAATCATCTGGCGGTTTCTCATGAAGTAAACGTGTCCTTATGATACGGCCCGGCAAAACTGCTCCAAGGCATTTACCCAAAAGTCATGAAAACATGTTTACACAAATGCCTGTGTGCAAATGTTTATATACAGTGGCTTTATTCATAATTGTGCAAAATGAAACAATACACATGTTTTTCAGCTGGTGAGTGGACCCACAAACTGAGGTGTGTCTGCAGTGAAATTACCACACAGCAACCAAAGAAGTGTGTTACTGATACTCCCAGCACCACAAAGGGATCTCGAAAGAAGCTAGGCTCAAAATCTCTGTAGGGTGCGATTCTGTTTATACAACATTCTGAAAAAGGCAAAATTGGCCAGGCACGGTGGCTCACACCTGTAATCCCAGCATTTGAGGAGGCCAGGGTGGGTGGATCACTTGAAGTCAGGAGTTCGAGACCAGCCTGGGAATCATGGTGCAACCCTGTCTGTACTAAGGATACAAATATTAGCCATGCGTGGTGGCGGGTGCCTGTAATCCCAGCTGCTTGGGAGGCTGAGGCACAAGAATCGCTTGAACCCAGGAGGCGGAGGTTGCAGCGAGCTGTGATTGTGCCAGTGCACTCCAGCCTGGGCAACAGAGCGAGACTCTGTCTCAAAAAAATTAATTAATTAAATAAATAAATGAAGTAAAATTACAGTAACAGAAAACAGATCAGTGATAGCAGGGCTTGGGGTTGGGGAAGCTTGGACACAAAGATGCTGTTTGAGGATAGAACAGTTTGCTGGATTGTGGCTAGCTGTGGTTACGTGCCTGTGTGCGTTCTAGGTGAGAAATCTCCTGGGCATAGAGCGAAAGCCCCCACCTGCTCCCCGCGCCTCCCTGCCTGGGTCCATGCAGTGCTGCCTGGAAGTTGGCGAACATTGTTCTTATTTGTGGTTTTCATTTCTTACCGTGTATGTGTGTGTAATTAAGAAGATAGATGGTTGTTGTATGTGTCCATTGTTTCCATAAATGGTATAATAGTATGTTTTTGCAACTTGATTTTTTTGTTTTAACATTTTGTTTCATAGTTTTATACTTGTAGATCTGTTTTAACGTTCTGATAGTTTACGTCATGGTTTGATGATTTCTCCCTTACTAGTCAGAATGTTTTCATTTTATTGTTAAAACACGCCAGGCTGGCTCGGTGGCTCTCGCCTGTAATCCAAGCACTTTGGGAGGCTGAGGCAAGGAGATTGCTTGAGACCAGGAGTTCAAGATCAGCCTGGGCACCATGATGAAACCCCTGTCTCTACGAAAAATACAAAAATTAGCCAGGCGTGGTGGTGCACGCCTGTGGTCCCAGCAACACAGGAGGCTGAGGTGGGAGGATCACTTGAGCCTAGGAGGTCGAGGCTGTAGTGAGCCTTGATTATGCCACTGCCCTCCAGCCTGGGCAACAGACTAAGACCCTGTCTCAAAAAGAAAAAAGGAAAAACTACGTGTTGCCTCAGTGCAGACCCTAGGCAGCCTCTCGTGGCAGTGAGACTTCCAGGAATGGACCCTTGGAGGACGTGGCACTGCACTTTACTAACCGTTGCTAAACTGTCGCTGAAGCACACATGTCGGTTTATATGCCGGCCTCGGTTTCTGTTTCCCCAGGTCCCTGCCTTCTCTGTCTCCTCACTCTCCTCACTCCCCACCGTTCATTCCTGCCTCGGTTTCCATTTCCCCAGGTCCCCGCCTTCTCTCTCCCCGCTGTTTGTTCCAGCCTCGGTTTCTGTTTTCCCCAGGTCCCCGCCCTCCCCATCGCCTCACTCCTGCCGGCGCCCCCCCCACCCCCCATGCCTGGCCTCTCACCATTTCATTTGCACCTCCTGGATCTCCCTGATTGCTGGTGACGTGGATTGTCCTGTGTGTGTGTTTTGCCCGGCTAGAAACTGCGGTGAGCCTCCTCCGTCCATTCTCTGGGGTGGGTCTTCTTTGTTTTTGTGCATCTCGCCTTGGTGTAAGCAGCACATCCCTTTTCCCGAGGACCCTCTAGCTGACCACGCATCTCAGCCCCCTGATGCCCTTGGCCAAGTAAACAGCACCCCTTCAGAGTAAAACCTGGGGGCCCTGCCTTGTCACCTCCCGCTGGCGCTGAAGGGCTCTCCCCAACACCCTTCCTGAAGAGGCCTCCTCCCCTTAAATGGTGGAGAGCCGGGCCTGTCCTGCCCCCTGCTGCTCCTCTCCTCCTTCCCGGGTGCCACTCCCTTGGACCACCCCCACATTTCCAAGTAGTACAGAAATTACTTCTGCTGCTAACACTGCTCCATCAGAGGAACCTGTGAAGGCTGCATCTCCAGCCTGACTCCTTCCATCCCCGGAGCTCCCCTGCCCTGAGACAGCCTCGGTGCCTCTGCTGTGTCCCGGGAAACCAGCCCGAAGCAAGCACTCACTGTTCCTCAGGAATGTGCTCTGACCCACCTTCTTCACCAGAGGAAGGACTGGGTGGGCTCTCCCTTCTCCGTCACCCCCCACCGCGCCCCTGATACTCTTAGGAGCTGCTTTCCCACATGCTGTGTGTCTCCTGGGATGCCAGACCTCCGTCACCCCTCTCCTGGGTCATAGCAGCCCTTCTGACTGGCGTCCTTGGCACACTCTGCCCTCTTCCCTGCTCCAGGGGCGCCTCAGGTGGGGCTCAGCCAACATGGAGCCCTCTGGCCCCATCCTCTGTTTGGGGAACTCATCTCAGTGTGCCCAGCCTCCACCTCGGGTGCAGGGTGAAATCCACAGTGCCCGGTTGGCACAAGGCTGCCCAGCACCGTGCACCATGGCGCCTGCAGCCACAACTCAAGTTCTGTCTCCGTGAGGCGCTGGGATCTCTTCTGTCCAGAGCACTCTCCACCTGGCATCGCGTTCATCTTCCCAGACGCATCTCTGATGTTAAAAATGCCTGGGGAGTGCTGTGCTGGGCCACAGCTGTGGCATGTGCCAAGTGTGCGCCCAACCCAGGCTCCCACAGACGGACTGGAGTGTCTCCCCTGGTGCTAAGTTTGGCTTCGTATGGCTACAGACAAAGGGCCTTGGTTTCCCCAGAGGTCACCAAGGGAGAGTGCAGCCCGTGTAGGAAACAGCCCCAGGCACGTGTGCATGGGCACCAAGACCAAGGGAGAGCTCTCAGGAGAGCGCAGCCCCTATGGGAAACAGACAGCCCCAGGCACGTGTGCACGGCTTGCTCGGAGACCAAGGGAGAGCACTGCGGAGACCAAGGGAGAGCGCGGCCCCTGTAGGAAACAGACAGCCCCAGGCACGCATGCACAGTGCTGAGACCAAGGGAGAGCGCGGCCCCTGTAGGAAACAGCCCCAGGCACCCGTGCACGGGCAAGGGCCCCACAGGGCGCTGTGTTCCTCTTCCACGTTTAGGTCGGCCATGGGGTCGGCGATCTCAGTGCCTTTCCTTGTGTCTCCCATTCCCTGAGGAGAAACTGAGGCCTGATTCACCCAGATCAGTGTTCACCAGTAACAGGGCTGGGCATGGCATCTGTTGTTGGCCTCTCAGTCTGGAGGCTGGAAATTTGAGGGGCACCTGGGAGAGGACAGAGCAGCATGGACCCTTCCCCTGCTCAGCAGTGGCCAAGCCCCCCCATACCAGTCCCTGTCCCTGCACCAGGGCTGAGGCTGCATGGCCGATCCCCAGGAGCACCCACAGGCACACTCAGACCTGCCTTTCCTCCCAGGCTCCTGTGACCGCCAGGCAGCGTCTCCACCATGTCCCAGCCCCAGACCCCAGAGCAGGCACTGGACACACTGGGGGACTGCCCGCCGGGCAGAAGAGACGAGGACTCTGGGGAGGGGATCCAGTGCTCCCAACGCATGCTCAACTTCAGTGACGCCCTGCTGTCCATCATCGCCACCGTCATGGTCTGTATGGGGCCCCTGCTCAGGCCTGCCCCACCCCAAGCCCCTCGAAGCACTGCCCAGCCCACCTCAGACCTGTCCAGGTCTTGCCAGCAGCCTTGGGTCCCCCATCTCCTCGGGCAGCTTGGGGGGCCCAGCGCTGCCTTGGAGTCCCCAGTACCGCCACACCCAGCCCAACCAGCGTCTCTCGCTTCCTTCTGTCTCTCTGCCTCCTCAGATCCTGCCTGTGACCCACACGGAGATCTCCCCGGAACAGGTAACAGGGCAGGCTCTGCTCTGCGTGGTGTGGCCCTGAGAAGACCCCGGGTCCCTGAGGCCCGACCTGGCACAAGGAGCTGACCCTGCACCCCTCGAAGCTTCTGAGGCTTAGGAGGCAGAGGCGGGAGGCGGGGGCCTCCTTAAAAAAGGAGGGGGTCAGCAAGTCCTGCTCAGCCTGTGCCCACCCCAGCAGAGGTCCTGGCTTCCTGGGAGGGCAGGAGACTGGGCTCCTACGGCTCTGTTTCTGAGCTCAGTGGACAAAGGCAGCGCCCTGGAAGTGAGCCAGAGGATAGGTTGGAAGAGGAAGGTTCCGGGCTGCCCCAGCAGGCCCCTTACGTAGCTGCTGTGAGTAAACAGGGCTGGTGTCCCGCCTCAGGAGGGACACTCCCACCCTGGCTGCTCCTGCAGGCCTGGAGGTGAGCAGGAAGGGTTTACAAGCAGAGTTTCCGCTTACAGCCGCCTGGACTGTTTCTGAGCTAAAGAGCAACACAGCATCTTAGAAGGGGAATGACTGGAGGGCATCTGGGGCGCACACCTGCCTGGCTCGGTGTCCTCATGACAGGCTCGTGCGGCCCAAGCCTCATGGGTGCGCGAGGCACAGCAGTGACCACGTAGCCCTTCCTGGGCCAGTACTGAGGTTGAGGCTCCAGTCCTGACTTGTGAGCTGAGCCTGGGGAACGCTGGGAAGTCATGGGAGCTGCTTAGAATTCGGCTTTCTCAGCCATGTGAAGGGGATGACGAGACTTTTCATAGGGTTTTCACGAGAAGTAGAAACGCAGGTGGAGCCTGGCCCAGTCTGCAGGCACCAGCAGACAGCAAGCAGCACAGGCACTGGGACCCTGGGGCCGCTCCTGCCCTCCCTAGGGGGCAGCGGCTCAGGAAAGCTGCGTCCCCACCGAGGCCCATGGGGTGGGCTTGGCCAAATGCAGTCGTGAGGTACTGGCCTTGGCTGCCCCTTTCAGAATGGGGTTGCTGAGGTACGGCCACATCCACCTGCAATGCCCATGCCAGAGGGCACATGACAGTGAAGGGCCCGGGCGGTTGAAAATAAACACCCGTGAGCCTGAACCTGCCCTGACCTCTCTGCAGCCAGGGCACCTTTCTGGGACTGTGACATTTACTGCCCTGTCTCTCCTGTGTCGTCCTAACGGGATCACAGGGAGGGTCTGAGCCTCAGAAAGTCCTGGAGAGTCAAAAGCTCATTCAGAGAACACATTTATGGGATGAGGGAAAGGCCTGACATGTGTCCCGGGGAAGGTGCTAGAAAAGCAGACACCTCCCTCCTTGTGAGGAGACGGGAGCTCCTGGGGCTGTGCTCACTCTGATGAAAAATAAAAGACAGTTGTAACTTTGAAAACCCATGATTCGAAAAGCTAGATGGAACTCAATAAAGAAGTGGCTGAAATACCGAGTTACTGACCCAGAGACCTGCCTGCAAGTGAAGAGCCAAGGGAAACAGTAAAGCACTCAGTGTTCTGTTCGGAGCATTCGTGGGGAAAGCATGAAAACCTTGTCAGGGCTGGAGGGTGAGGGCCTTGTGTCGAGCGCGGCGCGGCCCCCAGTGCCTCCATGCTGACCACAGCCCCCAGGGCGGGCCACCTGTGGGATCCCTTGCAGCTTCCAGAGACCCTTTCCTGTGGCTGCTTTGGAATTGCTACCTAGGCAGTGCCAGGTGTGACCCTTCTGTGCTGTCAACCTGTGTGTCCCTCCGAAGTCCACACGCCGGACACCGCACAGGGATGGCGTTGTGGGGCAGAGCCTTTTGGAGGTGACCCGGTTATGATGGCAGAGCCTCATGGATGACATTTGTGACCTGGTGCTTTTGCCCTCCTGTCCCTTCCCACATGCAGACACCCAGAGGGCACCATCCCCGAGGCGGGGTCCTCAGCAGATACTGAGCCCCTTAAGAGCTGACCCCCCAGCGGGAACATAGCCCATAGAACTCTCTGGAGTGCACCTGTGGGTGTGGGTGTGGATCAGTGCCCCGGAGAAGGGGTGGGGGCTGGGGGGTTGGGGTCTGCAGGCACCAGGGAAGCAGACCAGCTGGAGACGGAGGCTGGACCCAGAACAGGGCACCCAGGGTCTGCTAGGGAGGCCAGGACCTTCCAAGGTGCCTCACGCGGCCCACCTGAGGGTCTCGCCCTGCCCTGGGCCAAGGCCAGCCCCCCTGCCCCCCCACCCGCATGGTGCTGTCTCGACTGCCATTCAGGGACACTCATGTCACCTGGGCTCTGACAGCAGTGCTCTTGTATTCCAGCAGTTCGACAGAAGTGTTCAGAGGCTTCTGGCAACACGTATCGCAGTCTACCTGATGACCTTTCTCATCGTGACGGTGGCCTGGGCGGCACACACAAGGTGGGAGCTTCCAGTGGGTCCACAGCTGCTCTCAGGGTTCCCATACCCTGCACCACATCATGCACGAGTCCCCAGGGGTGGGGGACAGCAGGTTGCCCCTCCCACCCTCATCTGCATGGGGATGGCGTTACTTAGCCTAGCCCCAGGGCCTGGGACAGTGTGGACGGTGCAGTAGGTAGAGGTGTGGATGGTGTAGACCATGCAGTAGGCATAGGTGTAGATGGTGTGGACAGTGCAGTAGGCGGAGATGTGGATGGTGCAGTATGTAGATGGTGTGGACAGTGCAGTAGGCAGAGGTGCGGACGGTGCAGTAGGCGGGGAGGGGGAGGGGCGGACGGTGCAGTAGGCGGAGGTGCGGATGTGGCAGTAGGCGGAGGTGTGGGTGGTGCAGACGGTGCAGTAGGCAGAAGTGTGGACGGTGCAGTAGGAGGAGGTGTGTGGATAGTGCGGTAAGAGGAGGTGTGGATGATGGAGACGGTGTAAGCAGAGGTGTGGACGGTGCAGTAGGCGGAGGGGTGGACGGTGCAGTGGGCGGAGGTGCGGACGGTGCGGTAGGCGGAGGTGCGGACGGTGCGGTAGGAGGAGGTGCTAGGTGGAGGTGCGGACGGTGCGGTAGGTGGAGGTGCGGACGGTGCGGTAGGTGGAGGTGCGGACGGTGCGGTAGGAGGCGGTGCGGACGGTGCGGTAGGAGGAGGTGTGGATGGTGGAGATGGTGTAGGCGGAGGTGCGGACGGTGCAATAGGTGGAAGTGCGGCTGTTGCGGTATGCGGACGGTGCAGTAGGCAGAGGTGCGGACAGTGCGGTAGGCAGAGGTGCGGCTGGTGGAGACAGTGTAGGCAGAGGTGTGTACTGTGCAGTAGGTGGAAGTGTGGACGGTGCAGTAGGTGGAGATGTGGACAGTGCAGTAGGCGGAGGTGTGGATGGTGGAGACAGTGTAGGCAGAGGTGTGGACGGTGCAATAGGCGGAGGTGCGGACGGTGCGGTAGGCGGAGGTGTGGACGGTGCAGTAGGCGGAGGTGTGGATGGTTCATTCAGTGCTGCCACTGCTTCTTGGCCACACGGGACCTTCCTCCTGCCTGCGAGAGCTGCCTCAAAACCAGGCTGCAGCCGGGCAGGAGAGGGCACATATGATGTGCCCCATTAACACTGGCTGGGGCGGTACACAGCCCTGTCCTCCTGGTTCTGTGCCCTGGGGACTCACCGCACTGCCTTCTCCCTGGCAAGGAGGCTGTGTCTGCGGGACACGTGCTCCAGGGCTGGAGCTTCACCTTCCAGAGGAAAAGGTTCCTTAAGATCCAAGGAGCGGCCAGGCAAGGTGGCTCACGCCTATAATCCCAGCACTTTAGGAGGCCAAGGCGGGTGGATCACCTGAGGTCAGGAGTTTGAGACCAGCCTGGCCAACATGGTGGCACCCCGTCTGTATGAAAAATATGAAAATTATCCGGGTGTGGTGGCACCTGCCTGTAATCCCAGCTACTCAGGAGGCTGAGGTAGGAGAATCGCTCGAACCCAGAAGGTGGAGGCTGCAGAGTGGAGATCGCACCACTGCACTCCAGCCTGGGTGACAGAGCGAGACTCTCTCTCAGAAGAAAGAAAAAAGGGATCCAAGGAGAGCAGGGCCCAGTGCTGCCGGGGCCCCTGACCACCTGCCCCAGGCAGAGAGGAGCAGGAGGACACCAGAGGTGGAGCTGGGGCCGCAGGGCGGCGGGTGCTGGGAAGGCATGGGCACCTGCCTTGAAAGCACGGCTGAACGTTTTACATGGCAGACGTGCTTTCAGCAAGGTGACTGTCTCTGGTGGTGACAGATGGTCCTCTTACTTAGCGGAGGGCTTTCTCTTCAGCTCCTTGTTCACAGAGCGCCTGGGAGACCCACAGCCTGACTGTGCCAGGCTCCCCATCAGCTCAGCGGTGTGAACAGGGCCAGGCCCTCCTGCCTGCCCTCGTCCACCCGAGGCCACACCCACTGTGGAATCCATGGGCAGGGCAGGGCGGGGGACTCCCGGAGGCCTGGGGGGGTGCTTCACAGATCTGCTGTGTGCATCTGCTAGGGTCACGTAGGCCTGTGTGCAGCGTCCCGACGCTCAGCAGTCACCAGTGCTGCCGTCTCCAGGGAAATGGGGTCCTTTCCTTTCTACTTTTCAGTGAAATGTGCAGCCCCAGAGTGAGCCCCTGTGTCCAGTAGCCTGAGGCCACCCTTGGGCCCCTGATGGGGTCACAGAGCCCCGGGTTGGGGGATTTCGGCTCGGTCAGGCCCAGCCCAGAAAGAAGCCCTAACTTCAGAGTGGATGAGGCACGGAGGTGCGCCTTTCCTGCTTCAGGAGTGGGACCGTGTGGGCTGTGCTCATTTTCCTGGTGACAGACAGTGGTCCATGTTTATTCTGTTTCTTACTGCGTGGGTGTTCTGTAGGCGTTTCCACAGGTGTAGTGTATGCAATCCCTGAATAAGCAATGGAAAAACGGGGTTTCCTTTTTTCAGAATGGTTTTTGGTCATGAGGTCTGAGGGTCGCATTCCTCAGGAGGAGGAGCTCTACCTCCACAGAGGGTGTTTCCAGAGGGCTGGGGGCCAGGCCTCTGTGCCTGGGAACAGGCAGCTCACAACCTCCTGAGGACGCCTCTCCCATGGGGCCCCAGAGGCCTCCCCTGACAACTGAGCACCTGAAGATCCTGAAAGAGCTACTGTGTCCCCAGCCCCTCGCCTGCACAATGCAGAGGCAGCAGGCACAGCCCACAAGCTCCGCGGTGGCGGGAGCAGGGGGGGACGGGGGGACTGCTCCCAAGGTAATGCTGAGAAAGCCGCCAAAGCTACCAGGGCATGCAGTGCTCTCTAACACCAACTGTTGAGAGCAGGCTGTGAATCAGGAGGAAGTGGCGGAGATCGCCTGGACGGGGGCAGGGTGTGAATCAGGAGGAAGTGGCGAAGATCGCGTGGATGGGGGCAGGCTGTGAATCAGGAGGAAGTGGCGGAGATCGCCTGGACGGGGGCAGGGTGTGAATCAGGAGGAAGTGGTGATCGCCTGCACGGTGGCAGGGTGTGAATCAGGAGGAGGTGGTGGAGATCACCTGGACAGGGGCAGGGTGTGAATCAGGAAGAAGCGGTGGAGATCACGTGGACGGGGGCAGGGTGTGAATCAGGAGGAAGTGGCAAAGATCGCGTGGACGGGGGCAGGGTGTGAGTGAGGAGGAAGTGGTGGAGATCGCCTGCACGGCAGCAGGGTGTGAATCAGGAGGAAGCGGCGGATATTGCCTGGATGGGGCAGGGTGTGAATCAGGAAGAAGTGGCGGAGATCGCCTGGACGGGGGCAGGGTGTGAATCAGGAAGAAGTGGTGATCGCCTGCACGGCGGCAGGGTGTGAATCAGGAAGAAGCGGCGGAGATCACCTGGACAGGGGCAGGGTGTGAATCAGGAAGAAGCGGTGGAGATCGCGTGGACGGGGGCAGGGTGTGAATCAGGAGGAAGTGGCGAAGATCGCGTGGACGGGGGCAGGGTGTGAATCAGGAGGAAGTGGTGGAGATCGCCTGCACGGCAGCAGGGTGTGAATCAGGAGGAAGCGGCGGATATTGCCTGGATGGGGCAGGGTGTG
>NW_012110696.1:2419428-2439858 GCF_000951045.1 Mandrillus leucophaeus | reverse complement strand
TGGCGAAGATCACGTGGACGGGGGCAGGGTGTGAATCAGGAGGAAGTGGCGGAGATCGCGTGGACGGGGGCAGGGTGTGAATCAGGAGGAAGTGGTGGAGATCGCCTGGACGGGGCAGGGTGCTTTCTAGGGAACTTCATTTCCTTCTTCGTGTTTTCCAAACTCTGTACACTAGGTAGTAGCTTATATTTGGTTAAAGTGACATCTCTTAATGATGTTTTAACCAGAAGATGCTGGAGAGAGTGTGTGTGCACTTAATGGTACTGGAACCGCATTTTATTATCTTTTTGTCTTTTTCTTAAATGGTTTAGGTTGTTCCAAGTTGTTGGGAAAACAGACGACACACTTGCCCTGCTCAACCTGGTGAGTATTTTCCTGTCCTTTTCTGGGGAGTGACTTTGGTTTGTAATCTGGCTCTCAGGGAAGAACGGAAGGAAGCAGCCGGCCTCTCTCGTGACTTCCAGGCCGCCTCGAAGCCTGGAGTCTGCCCACACCTGGGAGCTCCTTGAATGATCTTCCCCTCCCCATGGGTCGCCAGCCTGTATCTCCTCCCAGACAGAGCCAGGGTGTGGGGGACCAGGGGGCACTGGGCTGGGCACAGGTGTGGGGGACAGAGGATGAGTGCCCCCATCTGGCCCTGCAGGGTCTGGGAGCTGGACTCACACTCGCTGGCCCGCCCTTCTTGGGGAGGGCCCAGCCCTGCGCCTTCCCGGAGTGGGCTGTGTCCATCCCCCTGCCCTCCTCCCCAGGCCACATCATGGCCATGATGCCCTCCCTCCCTCCAGGCCTGCATGATGACCATCACCTTCCTGCCTTACACGGTGAGCACCGCCAGGCCCCTGACACCCTAAGGCTTTCCTGGGCACCACTGGATTTGACCTGTCCTCAAAAGCAGACCAGCTGGATGGCTCAGGGCACAGGCCACACAGTTGCAGAGAAGAGAGAAAGTTCTGGGGAGAGCAAATTCTGGGGCGAGAACATTCTGGGGTGAGAACATTCTGGGGCGACAAGGTTCTGGGGAGAGCCAGCTGTTGGGCTGCCGGGGGCTTCTTTCAGGCTGGAGGGGAGGGGAGGCAGTGGCCCTGATGAGGGACTCACTGGCGCTCCTAGCTCCCACCTGGCCCTGAGTCCACAGCCCCCTGCCCATCCCAGGCCTGTCCCTGGCATGCAGCCCCTACAGCCTCTGGCCACCCACCCTGTACTGCTCAGGCTGTGAAGGTGCCTCCAAATTCTGGCAGTGGCCGCTGGTCCGAGTGTGCGGGGCTGTGTGCCACAAGGAACTGGGGTCTGCGGAATTCTATATGAATCGGATGACATTTTGGCTTTAAAGGCCTGAGGCATTTGGTGGAGTTGGTTGGGGTGGGGGCAGTTTGGACACATCTCCCCCAGCACCCAACTGGCCGCATCCTGTGATGGCCCCGTCACATCTCCCGTGGAGTGGGGAGGCTTGCCGTGGCCCAGTTCCAGGCCCTGGGGCCCTGGAGCCTGGTAACCTAGGATTTGTTTGGGGGGGGGGGGGGGTTGGTTTTGTTTTTATTTTAACAGTTTTCCTTAATGGTGACCTTCCCTGATGTGCCCCTGGGCATCTTCTTGTTCTGTGTGTGTGTGATCACCATCGGGGTCGTGCAGGTAGGGGTCAGGGGGCCCTGCACTGTCTGTGTGTGTGTGTGTGTGTATGTGTGTGTGAGATCGCCATCAGGGTCGTGCAGGTAGGGGTCAGGGGGGCCTGTGCTCTGTGTGTGTGTGTGTGTGTGTGTGTGTGTGTGCGCGCGCGCGCGATCGATCGCTGTTGGATCACACAAGTAGGGTGCCCGGGGCCACCTAGACGCATACGATGTGGCATGCCCAGAGCTCCCCTGCTTTCTGACCAGAGACTGGGAAGAGTGGGCCCTGAGACCCCCCACATGCAGCCCCAGGAGCCAGCAGGGGCTCCTGTTCTCTCTCCACCTCAGCCCCTGTGCCCAAAGTGTCCCGGGTACAAGCCCACCTCTACCGGCCAGGTCCTCCCCACCCCGAGACCCCTGCATGTGTGCGTGCTGTGCAGCCCAGGGGTTGACTGGTGTGGGGGCCCTCTGCTCTCGGGGCTGGCGCCCTGCAGCTTGCTTTTTCCACAGGCACTGATTGTGGGGTATGCATTTCACTTCCCGCACCTGCTGAGCCCGCAGATCCAGTGCTCCGTCCACAGGGCTCGGTACCGACAACACGTCCTGGGCATCGTCCTCCAAGGCCCAGTCCTGTGCTTTGCAGCGGCCATCTTCTCCCTCTTCTTTGTCCCCTTGGTGAGTGCTGGGACAGCCCCCCGGGGCCCGGGCAGGAACGGGGGACACCGTAGGAGCGATGTCCCCACTAAGCAACAAACATGCGGGTGGGGGCAGAGCCGTAGGCAGGCAGGGGTCCCTCCAAGGGTCTTGTGTGTGAGGCCCAGGGCTGCAGTGAGTGGCACCAGGGAGGGAGGCCTGCTCCATCTGAGGCCCCGAGACCCAGCGTGTCGAGGACAAAGACGGATACTCATTGAAGGAAGGAGCAGCTGAGTGTCCTCAGTGAAGCTTCACAACGACGATGACGAGAAACAGAGACACCCGGAGTCCGGGGATGTCCTCATTTTCTTGTTTTATTTTCTATTTATTGAGGCAAGATCTCGCTTTGTCACCCAGGCTGGAGGGCAGTGGCGTGACCTTGGCTCACCGCGGCCTCAACCTTCCGGGCTCAAGCGATTCTCTCACCTCAGCCTCCCAGGTAGCTGGGACTACAGGTGTGCACCACCACACCTGGATAATTTTGGTATTTTTGGTGGAGACAGGGTCTTGCTATGTTGCCCAGGTTAATCTGGAATGCCTGGACTGAAGTGATCCTCCCACCTTAGCCTCCCAAAGTGCTGGATTACAGTGTGAGCCACCATACTGGCCTTTATTTTCTTTTTTTCTTTTTTTTCTTGAGACGGAATTTTGCTCCCAGGCTGGAGTGCAGTGGCGCGATCTCGGCTCATTGCAACCTTCGCCTCCCAGGTTCAAGTCATTCTCCTGCCTCAGCCTCCTGAGTAGCTGGGATTACAGGCGCCCGCCACCACACCTGGCTAAGTTTTGTATTTTTAGTAGACACAGGGTTTCACCATGTTGGCCAGGCTGGTTTCAAACTCCTGACCTCGTGATCCACCTGCCTCGGCCTCCCAGGCATCCTCCTTGGGATTACAGGCATGAGCCAGTGCGCCCAGCCTATTTTCTTTTGGATAGGGAATCTATACAAAACTGTGTCAAGACAGTAAACACCTAACAGTGTTTGGAGGAGGAGCCCCTGGGGATAAGACCAGCATCGGCTCATGGAGACGTCAGCTGTTGGTACTTGGAGAATGTGAGCCACCAGGAAGAGGGAGAAGGCAGCAAAAGAAAGTTCCAGAACCCAGAATGGAGTCTGGGAAAGTAGAGAAAGCAGCGCTGAGAACCCAGCTGTTGGCAGCGGGAGCCAGGTCTGCGGGGCCAGTGCATCTGGGCAGCAGTGCGGGGGCGGGGCCGGCAGAGAGCAGGGCCTCCTAGCAGCCCTCACTCAGGTAAAAGACAACTGGGAGCCTCTTAGCTCAAAGACCGAGGTCTGCTCACTTGGGTTTTTTAAGCCAATGGCTGATTTTAATAGGATAAGACCATCATTCTAGTAACGCCACCATCACCCAGGAACAGAGAGAAACCCCTAAGAGGCAGCCGTTTCAGAGTTGCTTTCAGTAGCAGCTTTTATTTGTGACAGCTGGACCAGCTTGAGCACCTTTGAAGTAAATTGAATTTTTAAACTCAAAGCACCATAAGAATTGTGGAGAAATGAATGGTGGTTATTTTAAATGTTTAGTAAACATTTCAGAAGAATCCCAAGTTTAAAACAAACGGCAGCCAGATGGCAGTGACGCACCTATCGTCCCAGCTACTTGGGAGGCTGACGCAGGGGGACCGCGGGCGCCGGGGAGTTCTGGCTGTAGTTCTCGGCCATGCCAGTCGGATGTCCACACTAAGTTTGGCATCAGTATGGTGATTCTGGGAGCAGAGAACCACTAGGTTGCACAAGGAGTGTGGAGCCAGCCCAGGGTGGAAGTGGAGCAGGTCGAAACTCCCGTACTGATCAATAGAGGGATTGTGTCTGCAAATAGCCACCATACTCCAGCCTGGGCAACACAGCAAGACCCGGTCTCTAAAGAAACAAAACAACACAACAGTGAGGGCCTGGTGCTGCTGCCTCACTCACTAGAGGCCTGGGCAGGCCGTCTCCTCCACCGAGAGGGGCTCGAGCTGGGGAGCTGAGCAGGGCTGGCTCCAGAGTGTCGGAGGCCCACAGGCTGGGCATAGCTAAGCCCAGCGGGAGCACCGGGCCAGAATTGGGGGGTGGCCTGTGAGTCCCAGGGGCTGTGGCTGCTGCACTGCTTGGGTCTTAGACTGGATGCATTTGATGCTTGTGAAACAGGGGAGGAGATGCCAGGGAGATGTGGGGGTCGGGGTATGGGGCAGGCTGGAGGCCAGGGACTTCCTCAGGGAGGGTGGGCCACCCACAGGCACCGGCAGGAGAGGCGGGCGTCCTCAACTGCAGCCTCTGTGAGGTCAGAGCAGGGGCAGGGGCTCTGGGCAGAAGGCAGGGGGGCTGAGCCCTGGGCAGAGGCAGGTGGATGGGTGGCCAGCACAGTGGGCAAGGGTAAGGGGCAGCCGGTCTGGGGCAGTCCTGGTTTCAGAGGTGGGACAGCCACTTCTGGTAGTGGCCGAGTGACAGGAGACAGGCAGGCTGATGAGATCAGGACCCAGGCTAGGGGATAGCCATCATGTGGAGGACACAGCCAAGGCACAGCACCCATGGCTGGGATTGGGCAGGGTGGCCACACCTGCCACAGGGCCCAGACGTGGGCCTGGAGGGGCTGAGGGCAGGTGAGTGGCCAGCAAGCCTGAGGGCCTGAGGCTGACCTGGGGCCAGACCTGGAGGTGAGAAGCACAGGACAGCCCGGCCCAGCTGCCCACGAGCAGGTGCGGTGTTGGGGAGGGTGAGCAGCCTGTGGTGACCGTGCCCTCACCTCCCGCAGCTGGCCCAGGGAAGCCTGGATGGGAGGCGAAAGGGGAACCAGCAGACTCTAGGAAGGAGGGTTCCAGGGGTGGGGCTGGGAGGCCCAAGCTGTCAGCAGTTCCAGGACTCCAGAGGGAGGGGCCAGGCCACGGCAGCCACCTTGCTCTCTGTGGCACTGACGGCAACGGTCCATCCTCAGCCTTCGGTGCCGCATCCCGGCTTCATCCTCCACAGCTGCAGGGTCTTCGCGAGGCCCCTCTGCATCTGCTCCTCCATCTCTTCTGGTCCCTCTGCTCGGCCCCCGCACCTTGGGGCTTTCACCCCACACTGGCCTCCTTCTGTCCACACTGTCAGACCTTCCTGGCTGCAGCCCTGCAGCCCTCCACCCTTGCATGTCATTGGGACAGACCCGCAGGTGTCCTTTTGCCCCCCCAGCCTCCACCCAGACGGTGGGCTCTGTCCTCCAGGCCCAGCCTCTCACTGCCGTGGGCCATGCCGTCCCCACCTCCCCTGGATGACCTTGGCCACTGAGCCCTCCTGTTGTAGCACACACCACATGGGTCCTGGGCTCTGCCCTGGGCCTCTGACATTCGTGTCCTGCATCCTGTAGCAGCAGCTGCCTCCACCTTCCCTCCCGCACTCTGCATGGTCCCCGTCCCCAGGCCCTCCCCGACCCTACACTGCGAGCCCCCAGACCCCCCTGCCTACCCCCAAGATGGGCTACCTCCTCCCTAGTTTCTTTCCCTGCTTTTCCACAGCACTTCCCCCGACCTGCTGACCCCAGGGTGCTGGCTGCCTCCTGCTAGGACGTCCTGCTCACTCCCACCTGGCACCTAGAGGCACTTCCCTCATCGTGTGTTGGTTACTTGAAGCCTGCGAACTGGATCATGAACGTGTCTGGAATTGGCCTTGATGTCTGTGTTGTTCTCACCCTTGTGGTGAACTGGAGGGGTCCATCTTGCCAACTGGGGCCACGTGATGGGGAGGGCGGACAGCATGGCCCAGGCCAGGAGCCGCCTGCGAGGAGTTGTGGAAGTGCCACGCCCAGGGTGGGAGTAAGGCCTGGGGCTGTCGCTCGTGTGTTGGCTGCACTAGCCTGAGCACTTCCGCAGGGCTGAGTGCAAAGACACAGGCCTCTCAGGACCAGGACACTCACACGGTCTGGTCCTCTGTGCTCCCTTTTTAAATTACATTTGGTAAAATACACATATTTACCATCATAACCATACGAAGTGCTCACTTGAGGGGCGCGGAGTGCATTCGCATTGTATGCAGGCACCCCTTCTCTCCTGTTCTGAACCTGTCATCACCTGCAGTACAAACCCAGCACCCAGGAGCCGTCCCCCCATTCCGCATCCCCTGCGCCACGCTAGTCCCTGGGAGCCAGACGCACTTTCTGTGTCCGTGAACTTGTGTGTTCTGGATTCTTCATATGCAGAGACTCACACAGTGTGTGGCCTTTTCGTGTCTGGCTTCTTAAACTTAACATACTGTTGTCAAGATTCACCCATGTTATCACCCGTGTCAGAACCGCGTTCCTTCTCTGTGGCCCAAAAATAGTCCATTGTGAGTCTCGTGCCACGTCATGTGGGCCCACTCATCCGTGGATGGGGATCTGGGCAAGTGCACCAGCTGTTGTGAGTGATGCTGCTGTGACCGTTGCTGGACACGTGTAGCTGCCGTGACACCGCTGTGAGCACTGTCGTGAGTGGTGCCACTGTGGGCACTGATGGAGTGATGCCTCTCTGAGCTGGACACGTGTCTCTTCAGATCTGTCTTCTCAGGCTGCTGTTCAGATCTGTCTTCTCAGGCTATTGGCGCGTGTGCCCAGCATTGAGTTTCTGGGTCATTTGGTGATTCTCTGCTTAGTTTTTTAAATTTAATTTTTTTTTTTTTTTTGAGACGGAGTCTCGCTCTGTCGCCCAGGCTGGAGTGCAGAGGCCAGATCTCCGCTCACTGCAAGCTCCGCCTCCCGGGTTCACGCCATTCTCCTGCCTCAGCCTCCGGAGTAGCTGGGACTACAGGCGCCCGCCACCTCGCCCGGCTAGTTTTTTGTATTTTTTCAGTAGAGATGGGGTTTCACCATGTTAGCTAGGATGGTCTTGATCTTGTGACCTCGTGATCCGCCCGTCTCGGCCTCCCAAAGTGCTGGGATTACAGGCCTGAGCCACCGCGCCCGGCCTTAAATTTAATTTTTTGAGGAACCACCAAAGGAACCACCAAACAAAATGCAGCAGCTGCAGCATTTTGCATTCCCACCAGCAGCACACGGCACTTCCAGTTTCTCCACATCCTCATCAACACCTGCTGTTTTTCATTTCTCTCCATCCTAGTGGATATGAAGGAATCTCATTGTGGTTTTGATCTGCGACAGGTTGACCATTTGCATGTTTTGTTTGGAGAAATGTCTGTTCTCATCCTTTGCCCATTTTTAATTGGGTCATTTTTTATTGTTGTGAGAATTTCAGATAGGTAGATAGACGATAAATTTTTAAAACACGGTCTTGCTCTGTTACCCAGGCTGGAGTACAGTGAGCTGGATCACCACTCACTGCAACCCCTACCTCCCAGGTTCAACAGGCGCACGGTCACGCCTGGATAATTTTTTATGTTTCGTAGAGATACAGTCTTACTGTGTTGCCCAGGCTGGTCTCGATCGATTGAGCTCAAGCGATCCACCTGCCTCAGCCTCCTAAAGTGCTGGGATTCCAGGCATGAGCCACTGCTGGCTTAAGAATTCTTTACACTTTTTGGGTACTAGGCCTTATCAGACACATGATCTGCAAAGACCCTGCCTTCTGCCACTGCCCTGCTTTGGCGCACAGCTCTGTGTGGATGAGGCCTGGCCTCGGCCCCCTGTGGAGGGCACTGCCCTGCTTTGGCACACAGCTCTGTGTGGATGAGGCCTGGCCTCGGCCCCCTGTGGAAGGCACTGACCTGTGGTTTGTCTCCCTGCAGTCTTACCTGCTGATGGTGACTGTCATCCTCCTCCCTTACGTCAGCAAGGTCACCGGCTGGTGCAGAGACAGGCTCCTGGGTAGGTGATGGCTGCGTGGACTGGCCTGCGAGGCCCACAGTGCGCCCCCCTCCGTGTGGCTGGGTGATGGCTGGGTGGGCGGGCGTGCGAGGCCCACAGTCCGCCCCCCTCCTTGTGGCTGCTCCACACCAAGGGCTGTCCGTGGGCCGAGGCCCGTGCGTGGTGGTAGCTGGGGCTCCCACACTCTGCCTCTCGGAGCATCCCTGTCCTGTCTCCTCTCCTGGCCTGCACGTTCCAGGCCTCTTCAGAGATGAGGGCAGTGACAGCCATGTGGGCTCTGGCTCCACTTGGGGGGCTTGGTCAGCTCCCCCCTCCTGGCGTGTCCACAGGCCATAGGGAGCCCTCGGCTCACCCAGTGGAAGTCTTCACATTTGACCTCCACGAGCCACTCAGCAAGGAGCGGGTAGAAGCCTTCAGCGACGGCGTCTATGCCATCGTGGCCACCCTTCTCATCCTGGACATCTGGTGAGGACCCTGCGTCACCTGCCCCAGCTGTCAGGCGGCCAGTGTGTCTGAGTCCTGGAAACCCCAGAAAGGCACAGGGGTCTCGACTCCACCCTCCCCTGGATGCCTGGAGTTTTGTGTGAGGTTAGGGCAGCCCCCACTTCAGGGAGGACAACCCCCCCAGCGGTCCCTCCCTTCCCAGTGGCTCCCACCCCAAGTGCAGGCCGGCGATGGGGTGCCAGGGCGAGGTCAGCACCAGCCGCCAACTGCTCTCCTCACTCTTTCCAGAGGGGCTGACATCCATGGGTATCACCCTACCCCAGGCCTCACCCCTGCCCCAGCACCAGCCCCTCCTGGTCCCTAGTCCCTCCTATTCCCTCCTGCTCCCTCCCAGTCCCCCCCATCGCCTCCCAGCCCCCGCCATCGCCTCCCAGTCCCCCACATTGCCTCCCAGCCCCTCCCGCTCCCCTCGGCCTGCTGTTGCTTCCTTCCAGCATCTGTTCTCCACTGCCTCACCACCACTTCATCTGTTAGAGTGCTTATCTTAGTCGTCACGTTGTTTTTTGTGGGTTTTTTGTTTTGTTTTTTGTTTTTACAGTCTTGCTCTGTCACCCAGGCTGGAGTGTAGTGGCTCAATCTCAGCTCACTGCAACCTCTGCCTCCCAGGTTCAAGCAGTTCTCCCGCCTCAGCCTCCCAAGTAGCTGGAATTACAGGCGCCCACCACCACCACGCCCAGTTAACTTTTTGTGTTTTTAGTAGAGACGGGGTTTCACCATGTTGGCCAGGCTGGTCTTGAACTCCTGACCTCAGGTGATCCACCCATCTCAGCCTCCAAAGTGCTGGGATGACAGGCGTGAGCCATCGCGCCTGGCTGTCGTAATGTTTGAATTTGCTTTTTAACATTCTTTTGGAGTGTCTTGTTCTCCCGTCATAGTTCAGCACTTTGATCTCCTTGGGGTCAGACACTATGGTTTTATATTCTGTACTTGATATTCTTCAGTCCAAGCCTCCTGATGCTCTTCTCTGCTGTCGTGTGCATTTTTAAGAATGGGAAGCATTCGTTGGCACCTGATCTCTAAGGCCCAGGTGCCAGGGACACTCCAGGGTGACCTGCCTCCAGGGTGACCAGGCCAGCTCAGGCCCCCTTGGGAGGGACCTGCCAAGGAGAGGCTGCAGTGTAGGGCTGGGACAGTGACCTCCCCTCCACCTGGAGCCACAGCCAGGGGAGCTGCCCCCTCCCAGCAACTTCCTTCCCTTGCTGCCCCTGGTCTGTCTCCTTTCCCACCCCCGTCCCTCACCCCCTTGACCTCTGCCTATTGTTCTGGAGGACAGAAGTCTGGTCGGGGCTGCTTGAGGACCACTGTCCTCCATGTCTTGATGTTGAAAGATGACACTGTTCCCAGCTTTCTGGGTGGTGCTGTCAGAAGGCAGCAGCCCTGGGGGTGGTTCCCATAGCCTCCTTGGGGCTGCAGAGTCCGGCCTGGGAGTCGGCCTCCTGAGACCCTGTGTGCATCTGAGAACCATGGAGGCAAGCTCTCCACGGATCTTCAGCCAGGGTGTGGTGTGGGTGGCTCCGAGGGCTGGAAGCTGGGAGGGAACAGACCTCACTGCCCCACGGCAGGCTGCTCCTGCACAGCCGACGCAGGAGAGCCTCGGCCAGAGAGGGCTGCAGCCCAGGGCCCCCAGCAGCACTCTGGGCCAGCAGGACTGGGCTCCCGTTAGCACAGAGCAGAAGGGTGCCAGTTTCTGTGGAATTGCAGATGGACAGCACATAATGGTCAGCATGCCAAATATACATAAATACAGCATTCTGAAATTTCGCCCACTGGAAAGTCCACATGGTTCATCTGCACCATGTGCCGGGTCCAGGCAGCCCTGACAGGCGCTCAGCCCACCCCGCCGGGGCCTGCGTGGGCCATGGTGAGGCCGGCACAAATGCCTCTGTTCACTGTTCTCAGCGAAGACAACGTCCCGGACCCCAAGGAAGTGAAGGAGAGGTTCGGCGGCAGCCTCGTGGCTGCCCTGAGCGCGACCGGGCCGCGCTTCCTGGCGTACTTTGGCTCCTTCGCCACGGTGGGGCTGCTGTGGTTCGCCCACCACTCCCTCTTCCTGCACGTGCGCAAGGCCACGCGGGCCATGGGGCTGCTGAACACGCTCTCGCTGGCCTTTGTGGGCGGCCTCCCGCTGGCCTACCAGCAGACCTCGGCCTTCGCCCGGCAGCCCCGCGACGAGCTGGAGCGTGTGCGCGTCAGCTGCGCCATCATCTTCCTGGCCAGCATCTTCCAGTTTGCCATCTGGACCACGGCGCTGCTGCACCAGGCGGAGACGCTGCAGCCCTCAGTGTGGTTTGGCGGCCGGGAGCACGCGCTCATGTTCGCGAAGCTGGCCCTGTACCCCTGCGCCAGTCTGCTGGCCTTCGCCTCCACCTGTCTGCTGAGCAGGTTCAGCGTGGGCATCTTCCACCTCATGCAGATCGCCGTGCCCTGCGCCTTCCTGTTGCTGCGCCTGCTCGTGGGCCTGGCCCTGGCCAGCCTGCGGGTCCTGCGTGGCATCGCCCGGCCTGAACACCCACCACCAGCCCCTACGCGCCAGGACGACGCACAGTCCCAGCTCCTCCCTGCCCCCTGCTAGCGGCCACAGAGCGCGCTCCCTGCCATCCCCACCAGAGATGGACCAGGGAGGACAGGACGCCGGGCAGGGGAAGCCGAGTCGCGGGCAAGCCACAGTGGTTCTTGCGTGGTCGGGTTTTATTTTCATTGTGAAATATGCTCTATTTCAGTCCTCAAATTGTTCTCCACTTTTTGCAGAGAGAGGGGCTTCACAGGAACTTGAAATGTGCCTTATGGCATTTGCCTATCCACTCTCCAACCTGAAGACACGTTACCAAGCCCACCCACCCGAGGGACTGCCCACTCCCAGCCCCTTCGAGGCCTATACAGAGCTGGCGGCGGGGGCAGGGGATGCCATGCCAGGTTGTTGACACAAAGATGAGGAAGAGATGGCAGGACAGTGATGCCCAAACTGTATTTGTCCCAGATATAAATTACTGTTGCATTCAGGCAGCGATAAATACAGAGGGGCCCGGTTGGTGTACAGGGCACAGAGCTCACCTGGGTACAGACTCATTCACATACAGGACAAGCCCCTCACCAGTTACACACGATTCATACACACCACAGTCCACACCAGGGCTCGCGAAGCAAAACTAATCACAAATGAAGGACTGGTCTTGACGAGGACGTAAACAAGAGTGCACACGTGAGGCCGTGAGCAGGCCTTACAATGCATGTGTCTGTGCAGTTTTGGCAGAAGCGGGGGGGTCAGGATTAGTGGCACCAAGGGTCCCCCAGGAGGCTGCAGCAGGCTGGGCCAGGCCACACACTCCTGAGGCCAAACCAGAGCCACTTCTGAGGTCAAGGCCACACCCCGAAAGCTCCGCAGAATCGGAGGCCCAGGCCAGCTGTGCCCCACAAGGGGAAGGGGGACATCCTCACCGTGGGCCTGTTTCTCGTGGGGGGAGTCAGGGCTTCCCACAGGGCTGGCTCCATTTTTGGTGAGACTCCTCCTGGGGCCAGTGCACCATCTGAATCCTTGGGCACGTGCAGGCAGCTTTGTCTTTTGACTGGGTGCACCCCAGCCTGGCCCAGACGCAGGACCCTCCACCAAGCTGTCTGAGGGACGTGGGAGCAGGGGTGCTGCAGGAGCTGGGTCTCCACATGCTGACGAGGGATAGGACTGAGCAGATGTCGGCTCACACACACACTGGGAACTGCATGTCAGCAGGGAGCAAGCAGCGTGGAAAGTGCTAGCGTGGGGTCTGGGGCTGAAAGCCAGCTCCTCCGCCACATGCGTGGAGCTGTCTCCGCCTCCACAAACTCCTCCGCACCGCCATGTCCTGCTTTTGGTCTCTTCTGGGTGCTAAATGCCCCACCCTGAGGGCCGAGGGGCAGACACTTGGGCCCGGCCCACATTCTGGTGCTGCCAGGACAGCACCTGAGACCTCCTGGCCTCCACACGACAGAGGTTCTCCTCCCCCAGCACAGGCACTAGGAAAGGGCCACCAGGCCCAGCTGGGCACTGTGCCCCTGCAGCTGTCCCTGGGGTCCAAGCTGCCATCTGTATATAACAAGGCCGAAAACAAGGGAAGGCACCTTCTCTCTTTCCCCAACACAAGGAAGTCACCAGTCACAACCACCCAGCAGCCCGACGCTGCCCACCAGGGACTGCCCACACCTGCTGCCCGGGGAGGGGAGGCTGGAGGGGCTGGCAGCCTGTGTCTGCTGGGGGTAAGGACACACCAGGGAGCCTGCTGCTCTGAAAGACTGGCCAGGGGGAAGGCCTGAGGGACACAAAGCGAGGTCAGACCCACCTGGACGGCCAGCGTCCAGCACTCTCCAGCTCAAGGGGCTTGGCAGGGAGAGGTATGGAGGGATGAGTGCCCACCCCTGAGGAGAGGACCAGGCCCCCACAGGGCAGAGGGCTCGCCCGCCAGAGCCCTGTGCCCACCCGGGACACGGGGAAACACTGCCACCCACACAGCAGTCTCCAGTGGGATGAGGGCTGGTCCTGCTCTGGCCCCATGAAGATGATGCGGTCAGGGCTGTAGCCAGGTCCAACCACAAGGCCGGCCACGGTGTGGACGTGGAGCTGCCTCTAGACCAACTGAAAACAAGGCTGGCGGAGGCGGAGGCAGAGACGGCTCGAGCCCCTGGGCTGCCTCAGCCACCCCTACCTAGCATCGCCCTCAGGGGCAGGCGCGTCCGCCCGGGCGTCCCTGGTGGTCCCGGCTCTCTTCGGCTTCTGCTTGGCCTTCCTCAGCATGTGGACCTGTCCCAGGGCAGGGGGCAGAGGGCCAGGGTGACACGGCCGATGAAAGAACAGTGCACGGGCAGCCCCAAGTCCTTGGGCCCCGGGCAGCTGACGCCATCTCAGTTCATGGAAGGGGAGGGACCTGCCTGGCTGCTCCCTGTGCCACCTGTGGCCTGCCTGACCGCTGGCACAGCCTTCCTCTGAGGCAGGCACCCTCCCCGGAGTCAAGGAAGACCAGGGCCGCAGCAGGCCATGCCAGCACCACCCAGGTACCACCGGCCACTCCCACAACCGGCCCAGCCTGGCCCACCTCTCCTGGTTCTCCAGCCTCACCCCACGTACCTTAGGGCCAGCAGCTGAGATGATCATGTGCCCCGGGGCCTGGACCCAGGGCTCCCCGTCCACCTGCACCGGGGTGGCCTTGAGGAGTGTGACCCGGAAGTAGGAACCCTGGGCAATCCGGATCCCAGAGCGCAGCCCACCCTGGACCTGGCCCTGGAGCAGGAGAGGCCAGCTGGGCTCAGTGGGGACCAGGGACACCACCCTGGGCTCGCCCACACACCCGGGCGGCGGCTCACCATGTGCACGACGCCCGTCACGCCCACCACCTCCAGCAGCCCATCATCCATGCGCGGCTTCTCAAACCTGGCGTCACTGTCTGAGCCCCAAAGGTCGGCCCCGGAACCCCAGCTGCGGCATAAGAAAGCGGACACAGAGGTGTAGGTGCAGGCGGGACGAGGGCTGAGCCTGCCGGTGGCCCCGCCTGGCAGAGCTTCTGGGGAGCCCGTGAGCACCTGGGAATGTTGATGAAGATCAGGCCTTCGATACTGGGCAGCTCCACCTCCTGCCGCTCCACCTGCAGCCGGATCTGCTTGTGCAGGCTCCGAGAGTGACTGATCTTCTGCAGCCCCACTCGCACGTACACACCCTTGTTGTGCAGCCTGCGGGACAGGGCGGGCTGCCCATCACTGGGGGAGCGCTACCCCGCCTTAGGCAGCCTCCGCATTCCGGCCCCTCTGCCTGTCCCTGCTGGGGGACCCGAGGAAGGTATGCCATCACCAGGTGGCGGCCCCTCCCTGCTGGGGGACCCGAGGAAGGTATGCCATCACCAGGTGGCAGCCCCTCTGCCTAACCCTGCTGGGGGACCCGAGGAAGGTATGCCGTCACCAGGTGGCGGCCCCTCCCTGCTGGAGGACCTGAAGAAGGTATGCCATCACCAGGTGGCGGCCCCTCTGCGTATCCCTGCTGGAGGACCCGAGGAAGGTATGCCATCACCAGGTGGCAGCCCCTCTGCCTATCCCTGCTGGGGGACCCGAGGAAGGTATGCTGTCACCAGATGGCAGTCCCTGCGGCTCCGGTACCTGCTTGTGAACTTGCCAGGCTCCTCTTCCCGCGCCTGGTGGAAGTCCAGGCTCAGCTCCGCATCGATGCCAATGCCACAGTAGTTACTCATCTGCACGATCTGGGGACAGGGCGTTCATCTCCCAGGACCCTGCCGCCCTCACCAGGCCCCCTGAGCTCCCCAACAGCAGGTCTAGTTTTTTGCCTCCTGCCGGCAGGAAGAGACAAGAGCAAGGGCCACCCTGGCAACAAGCCCACCACCCAGGAGAGGGCAGCGTGGGCAGGTCCCGGCCAGGCTCTGTCGCCAGCTGGCTCAGCACGATTCCCAGCAGTGGCCACTCTCTGTGCCTCCCTCAACTGCCTACTTTGCAAAGGGGATGATGTGGGTGCATACGTCTGTGTGTGGCTGGGAGGAGGATGCCCACTGTGACACGTGTGACCAGGTCATATGCGGAAGCCTGAAGGGCACCCCACGCCGGGCCACCCTGTACCTTGGGGGGCTCTGCGTCTGCGGTGCCATTCTCTGCACTGGCAGCATCGTGGGCGTCCAGCAGGATGGTCCAGCGGTCCATGAGCACGGCGTCGGCCTCGTCCACGGAGAGCAGCACGGACAGCGGGTCCTCGCCGCTGTAGCCTGCCCCCCAGCGGAGGACTCGGCCAAGGTCATTCCCTGGGACACAGGCAGACACAGAGCATCTGTCCACACCCACCCGCCCATCAGCCAGCTGCAGACCCCACCACAGGGACAGACGCCAGCCCAGGCCTCAGCAAAAGCTGCGCAGGAAGGGGTAGACCCTGAGGCCCCCTCCTCGGCTGCATGGCTGACCCCACCTGTGCCCAGGGGCAGGATGGCCACAGAAGGCTCCGGGCAGGCCAGTCGGTACCGTGTCTCCTCCAGGGCGCCGAGCACCCAGCCCACAGTGCCGTCGCCACCGCACACCAGCACCCGGAAGCAGGGCACCTGGGAGAACAGGTGGAGCCTAGCAGGAGACAGGAAGTGTTCTCCAGCAGCTGTGGGCGCAGCCCATCCCCCACCCGGGCTGCCCCTTCCTTTTCAATGCCCGTCCTGGCCATGTGGAGGACTTCAAGGTCCCAGCACGGGATCCCAGTGGAGCTCCTGCCAGCCGAGACAGCTGTGGCAGCCTCCTGGGGCCCCTCCCACCCCTCCTGCCCCTACTGCTGCCCTGGACCAGGGGTCCTGCTGGACTCACCCAGGAAGGGGACCCCCGTGGGTCAGGTCGAAGACCTGGTGAGGGTTCAGTAGCTTCCGGAAGCTGCAGAGCAGGTCTCGGCCCTTGAGGCCTCCACTCTTGGGGTTCACGAACACAAGGAGGGGACAGCTGTCTGGGGGCAGCTTCGCGTGCTGACAGACAGGGGGCTGGGTTAGGATGGGGACCCAAGGTAGGGTGTCCCCACTGCTGGGGCTGCCAGGCAGTGCCCAGCCCCCAACCCTGAGCCCACCTGGCCTGGACCAGCCCCCTCCCCAGGAAGGCGTGGCCAGCTGTAGCTGGCCTCACATAAGAAGCATCACACATCAGCTACGTGGTCACCCCATCTCGCTGCTGGCCAGCAGGGCGGCACTGAGGCCAGCCGGCTGGCTGCCTGGTGCTCCCAGCACAAAGGCCTCGGACATGCCCACTGAGCTGAGTGTGAACAGACCACACTCGCCTGGGCCATGCAGCCTGTGAGTCCAGGCTGGAAATCCACATGGGACTCTGCCTGGCACTCCTTGCCTGCGAGACCAAGGCTTGTCTCCTGGGGGGCCTCCTGTGCACACCTTTGGAGGATGGCGGCTCCCAGGCCCCCACCCACCTACACAGCAGCCGAGAAAAGCTCTTAACTCACAGAGTGGCACGCAGAGTCCTTCAGCCACAGGACAGAGCCCATCTCCCCAAACACAACCCCAAGAAACAGTACCCAGGGATCTAGACACAGCGGGCTCAGGGCTGGGGTCCCTATAACAGGAGGCTGGAGCCCCCACAGCGGGGACGGCTGGGCAACAGGAGACACACAGGCCGGGTGCAGACACAGGGTGGGCGGCGGCACAGGGGCCAGCCGTGGCTGGGGGCAAGGACACACTCGGGGCTTCGTGACCCACTTGGCAGGCACAGCCGCCTGCGGTCACCACTTACCACTCACCCCAGGGCAGGCAGCTGACGGGAGAGAGAAAGCACGTGTCGGCCCCACACCTGGCTCTGCCCACAGAGCGAGTGGGGCTGGGGCAGGGGCTGCATCTTCGGGATCGTGGGGATGGCCACCCTGTCCTGAGCCAGGCAAGGCCAGGTGTAGGGACACAGGAGGGACCCACAGGCATCACCCGTCCCAGCCACAGACAACTCATTCAGATCAAGTTCTGCTTCGTCTGGACTGGGGTCAGGGTCAAGGGTCAGGGTTCAGGGGCAGAGCAGCCATAGACACCTGGGGGTCCTCGTGGGACCCTTTGGGGGCTGGATGGGCAGAGAATGAGAGGCCACTATGAAGGCACGGTGTGCAGCGTGGAGTCCCTCCATGGGCCAGACCCCCATTTCCCCGGCCCTGCCCTGTCTCCATGGGCCAGACCCCCCTTTCCCCCGGCCCTGCCCCGTCTCCATGGGCCAGACCCCCCTTTCGCCCGGCCCTGCCCCGTCTCCATGGGCCAGACCCCCCTTTCGCCTGGCCCTGCCCCGTCTCCATGGGCCAGACTCCCCTTTGGCCCGGCCCTGCCCTGTCTCCATGGGCCAGACCCCCCTTTCCCCCGGCCCTGCCCCGTCTCCATGGGCCAGACCCCCCTTTCGCCCGGCCCTGCCCCGTCTCCATGGGCCAGACCCTCCTTTCGCCCGGCCCTGCCCCGTCTCCATGGGCCAGACCCCCCTTTCGCCTGGCCCTGCCCCGTCTCCATGGGCCAGACTCCCCTTTGGCCCGGCCCTGCCCTGTCTCCATGGGCTGGATCCCCCTTTCTCCCAGCCCTACCCTGTTGCCAGGTGCCCCCTCTTCTGGGCACTGTGGGTCTTAAGGACAGCGTCCAAAGTTTGGGAGCTGCACTGACTGGCCTGGGGAGCTCCAGGCAGAGAGCAGAGGCCCTACGTCCCCCTGGGCAGGGGGAGTGGGGCTGAGGCTGTACCGGGAGGGCCGTGCCTGGGATGCTGACAGCTGGTCACAAACACGCTCTGGCCCTTGGTGAGGCAGCCGCAGCAGGACCCAGCGCATCCAGGAGCTGCCTCCCTACTGGGTGGAGGCCTCAGGTGCAGCGTGGAAGCTGGGCCTGGCCCCGCGGTGCCCCACGGAGCTGGTATCACCCACTGGGCAGCCTCGGATGAGCGCTGACCCTCTGGCCTCAGGCCCTTTGCTGTAAAACGGGCAACAGCGTCCTCCCTGCTGTTGTGAGGCACAGACAAGGTGGCACCTACGAGCCCCCAGTGAATTCGATGAAGAGATGCCAGAGGAAAAGAGCGAGTCTGGCTGTGGGGCCTGTGCACCTGAAGACCCGGACCTCCCTCTCGCCACCCCCGGGGTGTGTGAAGAGCCGGCTCCACCGCTCACTCACCAGCAGGTCGGGGAGCACCAGTGCAGTGAGCAGCCGGCCCCGCACAGCCATGTCCTTGAGCAGCACGTACAGCCGCTCGGCCTCCGAAAAGCAGGTGACATCCAGTACTACTGCGCCTGTGGTAGGGGCCCGGGACTCAGGGGAGCCTGTCCCATAGCCCCCACGGTGCCAGGGCAGGAAGCAAACCAGGGTTTCCCCAGCCCAGGGCTGTCCAAGGGAAAGGTCAGGTGCTACGTGAGGGCCAGAGCTGTCCCACTTCACCCCAGGAACACCCCTGGGCCCCATGTGACCACGTCCATCAGGGCGGCTCACCTTGGGAGGAGTAGACGTGACTCACAGACACCACGGTGGCTGCAAAGGTGGGCTGTAGTCAGGGCGGTGGGAGGTGAAGGACGTACCGCACGGGGGCCAGGGACAGCCCCTCCGCCTGTTCAGGGGTGACGTCTCACCCCAAGGGCAGCCTCCCCAGAAAGCACCCCTGCCCCACTCTAAGAGCAGGACTCCCAGCTCCCCGAAGGTCCAGGGCCCCCCAGAGGGAGAGGGAGAGGCAGAGGCTGAGCACCACAGGGAAGGGCCACAGAGGGCGGGAGGCTACACAGCCTCTTGGAGGAAGGGACGTGGGCTGGACCTGGAGGTTGGGCCTCGGTGGCTCAAGGAGAGGCAGGAGCTGGCCTCAGCACTGCAGCCCCACTGCCTGCCGCCGGACCCTGCCCCCAGCCAGCAGCCCACGGCCAGCCACGGTGGTCACACCTTTGGTAGCCACGGCCTCATGCAGCAGGCTGCTGTACTCCTCGGGGGACAGGCCGGGAGGCAGGCCGCCAACAAACAGGGAGACGTGCGGGGCTACATCCCTGCTCTCTGCCACGTAGAACCGCGTCTGGCTCACCTGTCGCACGGACATCTGCAGGGAGAGGGGCGGGGACGCTGGGCCGGGGAGAACGGCACCACTGCACCAGGCCCTCCGCCTCCTCACCCGCAAAACAGCAAAACGGGGTGTCAGGAACACTCCCAGGAATTAAGTCAACATGAAAACGAGCAAAGGGGCCAAAGAGGCTTCCTTGCTGTGGATAACCCCTGTCCATTCCCCTCAAGGAACTCGGAGAGGTCTGCAGCTCAAGGCATCCCTGCAGGGACCAAGTAACTTATGACAGAGGGCACTGCCCTGCCAGCCAGGACAGCCGCTGCCTAGCCAAGAAGAACCTGGCGTCTGGGGCACACCCACCCTGTGGGGCAGAGGCTGTGGCTGAGAGCTGCCGGTTCCCTGGGGGCCAGTGTCCACACCCACTGACCTGCCGGATGTCCTGTAGCCGGTCCAGCAACGGCTGTTCGTCCATCAGCGCTGTCCGCTGGACTGCAGAGGTGAGAGACACAGGCCGTCAGCACCAGGCTCCTTGCCCACCTTGGAAACAGCTGCCCTGAGCCCCCAGGGCCCATGGGGATGCAGGGTGGAACTGGGCAGGAGGACAGGGCCCGGTCTTGATGTCCCGCACCACCCTGCAGGAGAGCCTGGGCAGCAGGCCCAAACCCAAAAGGTGCAGGGACCGCCACACCCAGCACGGGCCGTCTACTCACCCTGCCTACAGCCCATCGCCACCTCCACCAGCTGGAAGCTCTCAGGACCCTCGGCCTGTTGGGGCAGAGCTTGGCATCAGGTCTGGGCAGGCCCCCACCACCTCAGGACACCCACGGGGACAGCCACGCCTGGGCTGGGATGGTGGCCTGGCCTCCTTGGGACAGTGACCCCCAACCAAGTCTGGCCAGGATGGGGAGCAGGCCCAGGGTACACACCTGGCGGCCGAGCAGCGGCAGGACCTCCAGCACCACGGAGCGGGCCGTGCTCTTCGGGGTCACTCGCACGGATACATAGGCCACGCCCACCCTGTGAGGACGCAGCGTGAGCTGGAGTTCCCCCCACCCCGCCCAGCAGACCCTGAGCCTCGGGCCCAATCTCACTTGAGCCAGCCAGGGTAGATCTTCAGGACCTCCTGGGCCCGCGGCAGAGCCCGGATGACCCAGGCCTCTGGTGTGGCCTCGCCAGACCCAGGGCTTCTGCCCTCCTCCGAAATCACAGCACTCCCAGCCTTGCCCCCAGGCCAGGTGTCACAGGCCTTCAAGGAAGGGGGCAGCGGGCACAGCTCCAGGTGGCCAGGGTCCTCGGGGATGTGGTGGACCCGAAGCGCGGCCTCCTGCAGGGCACCAGGTTGGGGAGGCCAAGTTGTGGGGGGTCAGGCGCGGTTCAGTGGGGGGCAG
>NW_012110696.1:2413763-2418415 GCF_000951045.1 Mandrillus leucophaeus | reverse complement strand
ACTCGCAGCGCACTCCAGCCAGCACGTCAGAGGAGCCGCACGTCTTCCTGCAGACCTCGCAGCGCGCTCCTGAGGGCAGGTTCCCCTCCCGCCAGTGGTGGTGATGGGTGTCCTGCAGAGCGGGGCAGTCAGCAGCTGGGCCCTCCCCACCCCCCAGGGCTCCCTGGGGCTAGTGCACTCACGTGATCCTGGTGCCCATCCTGGTGGCACTGGCGGCAGTCACTGCAGGCGAAGGGCACACAGTCTGGGTGGAGGTGCAGCTCACACACTGCGGGGCAGGCAGGGTTGGGGGCAGGCAGGGTTAGAGGTGTCTGCCCTGCCCCGAAGGATCCCTGCCTCTGCTGGCGCTTGGGTCTGGCCCCATCCCTACCACCTAGCACCCCGCATCCTTTAACTGTCTTGTGGCCTGCCGGGCGGCCAGTCCTCGGCTTCCCCGGATCACCCCTGACAAGCTGCATCAGAGACTAGGACGCTGAGTGGGGCAAGGGGAGCCAGGCAGGCTCCAGGTACCTTCGCAGTGGAGCGCAGGCGCCTCCAGGACTTTGCGGCAGACAGCACAGAACTTGCGCTTGTGGAGCCCCCGGGGGCCGAAGCAGTGGGCCACGGGAACCTGGCCAGGGAAGACGCAGCCTCACCTCAGCGCTCTTGGTAAGCGCTACAGGCTGCCCGCCGCCCCTCCTCCTCTTCACTTGCACAACTCTGCAGCTCACGCTCCTGCTGGGCTGGTGGGCTGGCCGTGCCACCTGGAGGCCCCAGGAGCAACCACAACCCCTGGTTCTGGGGGCAGCCTGGCTGGTCAAAAGCAGGGAGCAGGCTGTGGCCTTCCCCAGCAGCCCTGCCTAGCGCAGGGAAGCGAGGCCCCCCTGCCACCCCTTCCCTCCTTGGGGCAGGCGAGGCTCTGTCAACCGCCTGGCATCTGTCTCCTCGGAGCCAGGAAGATCCCAGCACACAGGGACTGCCCTCTGGGAGACGCTCAGGCCATAACAAGTGTGGATCAATGTTTCTGTGTTGGGGAGGGCTGGGCTGCTGCTTTTCCACGAGAAGGGAAGGACAAGGACCAGGTCTTCACTCCCGACTCTTGCCCTTATCCCCAAACTTAAACCACACCCGATAAAAGTATACACAGAAAGACCGTGTTCCACAATTTCAGCTGTGAGCATACCAGAATGGTGGGTGACTTTTATTTTGTCAAATACATCTTTTAAACTTTCTATTATGCATATAGTTGAAATACATATTTTCCCAATTAAGCAAAGTATAGAAAAGTACATTAAAATCAATTTTAAAAAGCTGCAGCCTCAGGCCGTCCACATGAGGAGGGGCTGTCCAAGCCAATGTGGCATCCCCAGGATCCCGGCCACCACCAGGGCCAGCGTCCTCAGGCTTCCTGCTCACACCCCGGAAACTGCATCATTAGGAACAGGGCATCAGACATTAGAGGGGACGGCGCAGCCGGATGCCCGCCAGTGGCAGGTGCGCCTGCTGGCCTGGCTTCCCGTCCTGCTGCACACCTGGGCCTGCCTCACAGCCTGCACCCCACCTGCGGCCTGAGCACTTCAGGGAATGCAGACATGGGGGGCCTCAGTCTGCAGACGGCGGGGCTGACAGCTGAGGGAGGAGTAAGCCTGGCCCTTCCTACATGTCCCTGCTGTCACCACTGTCACCAGAGAACAGCTCCATGGCACAACCTTCACCCGGGGCTGTCTTGGCAGGTGTGTCACTGGGTGCCTTGCCCACTCCCAGCCCCCGGCAGCCTTTGCCCCAGCCCAGGGCTCCTGCAGTGCCCTGCAGTGTCTTGGGCCAGTCACTTCCCTGCCCCACTCAGAGCCCTTAGGGGGAGGCTGGTGGCCAAGACACCCTCAGGCACCCAGACTTCCTGCCTTTGCTTTTTATTCAAGCTTCCTTGAGGTGCCTGTGGGTTCACACGCAGCTATGAGGAATGGCATAGACCCCCTGAAGCCTTTGTCAGCTCCCCTAAGTGTGTCATCTTGCAAACTAAGGTCACATCACAGCTGAGATGCTGACACCCCAGATGCGGAAATCATCCCCCCAGGAGCCCTCACGCTGCATGTCACAGCCACATCCACTTCCCCGCCTGGAGACCTCTCTACATCTGTGTAGATGTTTAGTTTCGTCATTTTGAGCACGTTCTGTGGACAGGATCTTGCTAACTGTGACCTTTGGGACTGGCTTTTATCATCATTCCCTACAGATCCATGCAGGGTGCTGAGCCTTTTAATCCCGAGCAGTGTCTGACCTTTGCCTTTCAACTGCAGGTATCACAAACATCTGACATGAAGGGTCTCAGTACCTCGACCCCACGAGAGCTGACACATCCCCCAGCCTCTTGCAGGTGCAACACCCAGCCCCACACTCACCCGGACCAGGCTGGGCGCCACACTCGTGCACGGGATCCTCACGAGCTTCAGGCACTTCTCATGGGACATGAAATTGCAGACTGTGGGAATGAGCGCTGTGTGAGTTGGCCCCTGTCCCACCCAATGGCTGTCCTACCCAGGAAGTTAGAGGCCCCAGGGCAACTACTGCCATACCCACCCTGTGGTTCTCCGAGTTCCCCCCGCCCCCAGCCCCACTCATTGGAGACAACCCGCAGCCCAAGAGCAAGAACTTGGGTGGTCCTGACCATCCTGGAGGACAATGAGTGTGTCCTCTCATCCAGAGAGCAGCCCCTCCCCTTTGCACGTGGGCCCAGAGCTCCTCCTGCCTCTGCAGCTGGGCCTCTCAAGGGGCAGCCCTGGGCTCACCAGGCTTGCTAAGTGGCAGGGGCGTCTCGGGCTTCTGCAGATTGGCTTTGCCAGGGACACCTGTGTCTCACTCCCCCGAAACTGCGCACACCCCTAATTTTCCCTGCTACGTGCTGTGCGCCATGCCTGAGACCTAGAGCCACCCAGGGCAGGTGAGGGCTCTGGGAGGCAGGAGCTGCTGGGGAGTGGACAGCCCTGAGCCTCCCAAGGAGCTCTGGCCATGTGCACAGGACCCAGGGAGCACCTCAGCCAGCAGGGTGCTCAGGAGGACATAAGAGCAGCAAGCGCCACACCCCAGCAGTGAAACAGACAGGAGGGTGGGGCCAGGGCAGAAGGGAGGGCAGGAGCCCTGAGCTGGGGCAAAGGCTGCTGGGGGCTGGGAGTGGGCAAGGCACCCAGGGACACACCTGCCAAGACAGCCCCGGGTGAAGGTTGTGCCAGGGAGCTCCAGGCTGCCCAGCTGGGACAGGGAGCTCTTCCAGAAGGCCCAGCTGGTGCCACAACACAGCACCCTTCACCTGCTGCAGCCCTGGCTACCCCAGTCTCCAGATGGGACTCGAGAAGTTCTTTCTGGCAGCTTAATAGAAAGGCTCTGGAAGCAGGCCAGGGTCCGCCGAGAGAAGAAGGGGAGACAGGCAGCACCCGTGTCCCTCCTCTGCCGTGGAGACAGGGCCTCCTCACCCCATGCCCCATGCTTGGGTCTCCGGGGGTGGGGGAGGGCGCCCTTCTTCCCATAGCCCTGCTGGCCCCTCTTCCTTGGGTGCTGCCCAGGAGGGCCCTTGTGCCCCCTCCCAAGAGGGAGGGGACCCGGAGTCTGGCCTCAAGCAGGGAGCCGCCTCAGCCACACATGCACACTCCCCACCTCGGGGGAAGCCCCTGGCGTCCCCAGGCAGCAGGCATGGCTGTGCCATGCTCTGATGTGACAAAGAAGCTGGCAGGCCAGGCCACCTTGTGCGCCCTGGGGGTCGGAACAACCATGCCATTTCCACCACAGACGACATCCCTGTGTGAGGGGACAGTCTCTTCCGTGGACCCCGGCCTGAGTGGACCCCTATCCCCAGAGCAAAGGCCTGAATCCCTGAGCAGGGCAGAGGCTCCTTAGCCCCAGCCACCTCGGCGTCCCTGGCCAGGACACAGTAAGTGTCAAACGTCCAGGACTCCGGTCCTGACCCTCGCTCCCTCCAGAGGCTGGGCTGTGGTCCCCAGGGCCCGCCTGCTTGCCGCGGGGGAAGATGAGAGCCAGCCCTGGGAGCACCCGGGCCCAGAGCAGGGAAGGGCCGTCCTCACCCCAGACGGGGCTGGGCAGCTGGGTGGAGCAGGGCTGGGGCACGCGCACCGGGCGGCAGGGCCCGGCCTGGCTCTCCAGGTGGCTGGGACTCTGGGCCACAGCATGAGAAGGGCCAGGGCCAGGGGCCCAGGCCAGCCCTGCTCGGCCACACCTGCTGCCCCAGCCACTGGGAGGGGAAGCCGGCCATGGGGACCCCAGCGGAGGTCCCGCTCGCATCAGGCACAGCCCCCGGTCGCAGCCGTCGCGCGGCACTATGGAGACACTGCCCGCACCTCCCAGGTGAGGAAGCCCGGAGACCCGCAGCCTGGAACGGCCCTACGGCGCACAGGCCCCGGCCGCCCCACGAAGGCAGGTCCCAAGAACAGGGCTGGGACCCCGCCCCCCACCCCGAAAGCGCCGGTGCCACCTCCGCTCAGGCTTCCGCCACGGGGCAGAGGCAGGGCTGCAGCCGGGTGGGCATCGGGCCCGGGCGCTCACCGTCGCACAGGAAGCCGGCCAGCCCCCAGATGAAGTCGGAGCAGAGGTGGCAGAAGGTGGGCTTGGTGAGCGTCACCTTCCGGAAGCTGTGTCCTGGCCCGGCAACGGAGCCCGGGGCTCTG
>NW_012110696.1:2403257-2412913 GCF_000951045.1 Mandrillus leucophaeus | reverse complement strand
CCTCACGCCGAGCGCCCAGCTCTCCTGCTCGGTGCGCGCCGCGGGTCTTGTTCAGCTGGCGTTGGTGGCCTTTGAGAGCCGCGTCCACGCGGGTCACCTCTCCCCGCCGTTGGCAGCACTCTGGGTCCCTGCCCCCGTGGGCCTAACTGTGGACAGGAGTCTGCGCAGCCAGGGACCCCACCCCAGACCACCGAGCAGGGACCTGCAGAGGGCGGGGCTCCAGGGCCATCGCTGCAGGCGGTCCCAGGGGGCGGGAAGAGCAGAGGGGGGCCTGTCGGGGAGACGCCAGAAAGGGATTGGGGGCTGTGGACTGTGGAGGGAAGGAGCCGGGAGACCTGCCCTGGGGGCTATGCTGGTGGGGGCACCCAGGCCACCGGGGGATTCCAGGAGTGGAGGGTGAGCTGGAGACCCAGTCTGAGGAGGGAGGAGCAGGCCCCTCATATGCTGAGGGGGGAGACTCGGTCCTCAACCCGGGAGGATTCTGTTCGTCCAGAAGCTGTTGGTTGAGCTGCTGGGGCAGGACCCTGGGTGGACCCCAGGGTAAAGGGAATGTAGCCAAAGCTTCAGGGGACCTCCACCCTCCAGGAGCTGTGCTCTGGGACAGACAGCACCCTGAAGAATGTGAGTGACCAGGAAGGGCTGCCTGCGGGCAGCGGGAAGGCATCCAGTCAGAGAGCCAGAGCTCTCAACTGCTGATGGGGATCTATTTAAGAATGCAGACCGGGCATGGTGGCTCACGCCTGTAATCCCAGCACTTTGGAAGGCCGAGGCGGGCGAACACGAGGTCGGGAGTTCGAGACCCGCCTGACCAACATGGAGAAACCCCGTCTCTACTAAAAATACAAAATTAGCTGGGTGGGGTGGCACGTGCCTGTAATCCCAGCTACTCGGGAGGCTGAGGCAGGAGAATCACTTGAACCCGGGAGGCAGAGGTTGCAGTGAGCCGAGATCACACCACTGCACTCTTGCCTGGGCAACAAGAGCAAGACTCTGTCTCAAAAAAAAAAAAAGAAGAAGAAGAAATGCAAAATAACTATTACAAAATTAGATGCAGGCCGGGTGCGGTGGCTCACGCCTGTAATCCCAACCCTTTGGGAGGCCAAGGCGGGCGGATTGTCTGAGGTCAGGAGTTTGAGACCAGCCTGGCCAACATGGTAAAACCCCGTCTCTACTAAAAATATAAAAATTAGCTGGGCGTGGTGGTATGTGCCTGTAAGTCCAGCTACTCAGGAGGCTGAGACAGAAGAATCACTTGAACCCAGGAGGCGGAGGATGCAGTGAGCTAAGATTGCGCCACGGAACTCCAGCCCGGGTAACAGAGCAAGACCTCCGTCTCAAAAAAAAGAATAAAATAAAATTAGATGCAAGAAGAAATCATAAATTAAGCATTTCTTAAAACTTGACTAATAGCACAAGCACCACAAAATCCAGAAAATACTGAGATTTTTTATTCATAATGGCTCGCTGTGATACCCTTTCATCCACTTTTTAATTGTCTCTTTTTGCAATTTTGCCATATCATTTTCCAGAGAGAAAAGAGGAAAATGAAAGGTAATCCTCAGGCCCACTAGCATGGCTGGTTTTCTTAAAGTGTGATTTGCTTTACAGAAATGTACTGACGACTGGTTATATCATCCACATGGTAAAGCCTGTTGTGAAATTTGGAGAAAACTTGCTCAGTCTTCTCTCCTCTGCAGGCTGACCAGTTTCAGGTGCTGCTTTTTTTCCCCAGGTGCTGATCCAAGGCACCCTCTGGGATGAGCCGTATCCACCGGGTTCTCGTGAGGCTGGTGTGAGGGTCCCGCATTCTCTCATTGATGTCGGCATTTCCTGTTAAATCAGCAAGATCTTTCCTCCTCTTCCAGAAGTTCCTGTGAGTCACTCCTCTGTGTTAATTGCCACGGGTGTTGCTGGAAGCTGTTTCTCCCATAGGACGTCTGGAAGGAAGTGGCTGGGAAGGGCATGGTGGAGGCTGCTGACCCGCCAATGTCTCCACAACTGAACGTCCCCCTGCCAGGCCGCAGAGTGCCCACTGCCTCTCCAGTGCCAGCCCAGCAAGAGGGAAAGCGGAGAGGGAGTAGGAGCGCTTGTGGTTAAGGAATTTTGGCTTAGCAAATTTTACAAAACTGTGTGCTGCCCTTGGAAGGGGATCTCCCAGCTTCCTGTCAATCCGTCCCACTGTGTGGACCTGCTGTGCTGGTGCTGTGATGTGGCCCAGGCCAGCACAATCCCGCTGCAGGTCCACATGTCGGCAGCACCACACTCCCTCCCGCGGCAAAGGCTACTGGCCCCTTCTAGCTTCCAGAGCTGATTTCCAGAGGCCACACACCTTTGTTCTAAAATTTGTACCTGGGCTTAGTTTTAATCAGGTGCGGTAAGGTGGCAGATGTGGAGACGACTTCCTGCAAAAATGATATATTACATTTCCCAAGAGAAGGGGGCACAGCACACAGGGCCACGGAGTGGTGGGGAGCCCCAGTTCATGGGGGCGCCACAGGAAGGGCAAATGAGGCAGGGTGGACGCTGCCAGATGAGATCAGGACAGGGTTGGAGTTGGAGCGACTTCCCTGGGTCCTGGGCTCGGCAGCCCCTGGTCAGTCAATACCTTGCCCTGGGGTGACTGAGGGCAGGGACACTGGCTTGGTGTGAGTGTGACAAGGAGGCACCTGTGAGCTCTGGGAGCTGTGGTCTCTCCAGGATCAAGACCCCCAAGGCCAGTGCATTAAGAATACAGAGAATAGGCCAGGTGCGGTGGCTCACGCCTAGAATCCCAGCACTTTGGGAGGCCAAGGTGGGCAGGTCACCTGAGGTCAGGAGATCGAGACAATCCTGGCTAACATGGTGAAACCCTCTCTCTACTAAAAATACAAAAATTAGCCAGGTATGTTGGCGGGCACCTGTAGTCCCAGCTACTTGGGAGGCTGAGGCAGAAGAATTGCTTGAACCCGGGAGGCGGAGGCTGCAGTGAGCCAGGATTGCGCCACTGCACTCCAGCCCGGGCAACAAGAGCAAAACTCCTTCTCAAAAGAAAAAAAAAATGCAGGTAATACAGTCAGAATGGACAGCAAGAAAAGAGAAAAAAATTCTACGCACCTGGAGATATAAGCCAGATTTTTAAGACAAAAACCAAGATTTTTGTTTAAGAGGAAAAAACGGAGGGAAAAAGATGCAGCAGACAGGGGCCATCCTGGGGGGACAGCTTCCCTCCCCTCCTTCCCTTTTATCAGCCAGAGACAGAAACTAAAAATCAGGGTTTAGGGTGGATCAAAGCCTAAGCAGAAAGAAGGGATGGTGGTGGGGAGAAAGGAAAAAAACAGTAACTACCTAGATACAAGCAGAGAAAACAAAGGCCCAATTTTGCCTGTTCTTTCACCAGGAAAAAATAACGGGTGCCTCATGGTGGGTTTTCACAATCTTGAGGCTGCAGTCGCCCCTTAGGCCCCACACCCTGCACCCAGCAGGGTCTCAACCAGTGACTCCCCAGTCAGCAACCGACCAGCATGCATTGCGCAGACGTGGCCTCTGCTTCACTCAGGGCCCATTTCAGCCACCTCGAAGCCGAAGCTGCAGTTCACCGCCACCTCCAAGGACACAGCCCACCTTTTCCAGGCTGCGCCGGGACCTCCGCAGACCAGACCTCCTTCAGAGGCGCGGGCCCACATGCATGGAAAACGCCCTCCTACTGACACAGTACAATATTTTTTAGTTATTTTTGGGTTCTGGTGGCAACATATTCCTCATTTCCAAATTTTATGTCCAAATAAAAACCAGCCAGGGTGGTGGCTCATGCCTGTAGTCTCAGCACTTTGGGAGGCTGAGGTGGGAGGATCACTTGAGCGCAAGAGTTCGAAACCAGCCCGGGCAACACAGAGGGACCCTATCTACAAAAAATATGTAAATAAAAAATTAGCCGGGTGTGCACATGCCTGCAGTCCCAGGTACTCAGGAGACTGAGGTGGGAGGCCTGCTTGAGACTGGGAGGTCGAGGCTGCAGTAAGCCGTGATTGCGCCACTATACTCCAGCCTGGGCACAGAGCAAGACCCTGTCTAAAAACAAAACAAAACAAATTAAAAACTGCAGGCACTCTCGTTAGTGCCCTCAGAGACTCCACTGTAGAGGCGTTGGCAGCCTCTTCTTGGCCAGCTGGCATCTCTCAGCCACCCCTGACAGCCATAAGCTGCCCAGCAGCTTCTGATGCAAGAACCAGCAAGAACTTGGCCTTGTGCCATCCACTTTTTTTTTTTTTTTTTTTGAGATGGAGTCTCGCTCTGTCACCCAGGCTGGAGTGCAGTGGCACGATCTCAGCTCACTGCAAGCTCCGCCTCCCGGGTTCACGCCATTCTCCTGCCTCAGCCTCCCAAAGAGCTGGGATTACAGGCGTGAGCCACCGCGCCCGGCTAGTTTTTTGTATTTTTAGTAGAGATGAGGTTTCACTGTGTTAGCCAGGATGGTCTCGATCTCCTGACCTCGTGATCCGCCCGTCTCGGCCTCCCAAAGAGCTGGGATTACAGGTGTGAGCCACCATGCCGGGCCAGTGCCATCCACTCTTAAAACCACAAGTGACTGGCTGACCCCAGGGTCTCCCGGGACAGAGGCTGTCACCGACCCTGAGCTTCTGGCCCCATCCCCAGCTGCCCGTATGCGCCGGGGCATAGGACCAGCACCCCACAAGCTCAGCTCGACTGCTGAGGACTCTCTAGGCAGGATGGAGGCAAAGCTGTCCTTTGCTGTCTTCCCCCCGTGGGAGGGGGCGGCTTCCCCTGTCTTCAGTGGCTTGCTGGATGCCAAGTGTGGGAGGAGGTCACCTCCCGTAGACCCCTGGGCTGCCTGGCAAGCCCTGTTGGACTCTCTTGAGCAAAGAGAAATGGGCGCATGCATGAGGGCACGATGCTGCTGGCCACGCTGCCTGGGGAGCCCGGCGACGGCTGCTGCTCCACCCCTGCCCGGATGCCCCGGGTGAAAGGCGGACCCGGAAGTAACGTGCCAGGCGTGGTCTCAGCCCTGAGTGCCTCTGCCGACCAGCGGCCTTTTCCCCAAGTTTATTATAAGCCACTGGGCCATTACCCAAAAGGTGTCCCCTGCAGGGCAGAGACCTGTGTGAATCTCTTGCCTCACAGAACCCCAGAATCTAAATCAGAATCGCACACGTCTCTACACACAGCAAGGCCTTCCTCCCAGCCTGTCATGGCCGGGTCTGTGTGTCTCCCCACACCTCATTGAAACAAATCCTGGGGACACATTTTAGAACAACCTTTCGATCTCTCCTGAGGCCATCACAGCCTCCTCTGTGTCAAATCCCCCTCCGCCTCCCCTGTACAGGCACACCGAGATTACACTCCGGGCCCGCCTGGACACCCAGAATTATCTCTGCGTTTTAGACGCTTCAAGGAACCACGTTTGCAGGCGCTCACCACGTGAGGCGACAGGCACAGGCCTGGACAGGACGGAGGGCATCTTCGGGAGGCTTTCCTCCCCTCTCACTCCACTTTTCCCTCAGGACACCTGTGCTGCTGTTGCTGTAAATCCTAATTCCCCAGAAATATGTGAAACCCTGTAACATGATTGTTTTATGCGGTTACGATTCATTAGGTTTGTACACAATATACCCTTTCTGTTGCTTTTGTTGGGGCTCAGAAAATGACACCCGGAGTGAAGGCCTTGGAAGCCAGGCCTTCTCCTGCCCCCTGTCTCTGGCCCCTTATTCTCCAAGGCAGGTCGTAGAAACCTGAACCCCTTTTCCCCAAAGCCAGCCATAAACCTAGAAGTATGACTCTAATAACTTTCCTGTCTTTCTGTGTAAAAACTGGCCATAAAGGAATTCTCTGGCCTGCCTTGTTTGACTGCAGGTGGTCAGATCCCTATTCCGGGGGATTGTGCCCCCACCCAGCAAGAAGGAGAGCTGCAGAGAGAGGCTGCCAGGAACCGAAGCACACGGGCCTCACTGGGCCCCCCAGGAGTCTGTTAGCCTGTCAGGTCTTAACCTTTCGTCCAATCCTATTTCCAGACTTCACAGAGCCTGAGTATAAAAATGCAGTTTCCCCTGCGCCTTTAGGTCTTTGCTCTGAAAGCTCCTGTGTCACATAAAACTACAATCCAAGAAATCTGTGTACCTTTTGGGTGAAACTTCAGACAGGGAGGGGAAGTTTTCCCATCCCCCCTGCACTCTTCACTTCTTCCTGCACCTCTGAGCTGGGATTTGGGACTTCCTTCCTTCTACTTGAAGAACACCATTTAATATTGTCTTTTCTCTTTGAAACAGGGTCTTGCTCTGTTGCGCAGGCTGGAGTGCAATGACGTGATCTCGGCTCACTGCAGCCTCTGCCTCCAGGGTTCAAGCAATTCTCCTGCCTCAGCCTCTCAATCAAGTAGCTGGGATTACAGGGATGCACTACCACACCCGGCTAATTTTTTTTTTTGTGGAAATGGGGTTTCACTATGTTGGTCAGGCTGATCTCAAACTCCTGACCTCAGGTGATCCACCTGCCTCGGCCTCCCAAAGTGCTGGGATTACAGGCATGAGCCACCATACCCAGCCCAATATTTTCTTTCTTTCTTTCTTTCCTTTTTTAGACAGAGTCTCGCTCTGTCACCCAGGCTGGAGTGCAGTGGCGCAATCTCGGCTCTCTGCAACCTCCACCTCTTGGGTTCAAGCGATTCTCCTGCCTCAGCCTCCCTAGTAGCTGGGACTACAGGCATGTGCGACCACCCCCGGCTAATTTTTATGTATTTTTAGTGGAGACGGGGTTTTGCCATGTTGGCCAGGCTGATCTCAAACTCCTGACCTCAGGTGATCCACCTGCCTCGGCCTCCCAAAGTGCTGGGATTACAGGCATGAGCCACCATACCCAGCCCAATATTTTCTTTCTTTCTTTCTTTCCTTTTTTAGACAGAGTCTCGCTCTGTCACCCAGGCTGGAGTGCAGTGGCGCAATCTCGGCTCTCTGCAACCTCCACCTCTTGGGTTCAAGCGATCCTCCTGCCTCGGCCTCCCAAAGTGCTGGGATTACAGGCATGAGCCACCATACCCAGCCCAATATTTTCTTTCTTTCTTTCTTTCCTTTTTTAGACAGAGTCTCGCTCTGTCACCCAGGCTGGAGTGCAGTGGCACAATCTCAGCTTTCTGCAATCTCCGCCTCCCAAGTTCAAGAAATTCTCCTGCCTCAGCCTCCCAAGTAGCTGGGACTACAGGCATGTGCGACCATGCCCGGCTAATTTTTTGTATTTTTAGTAGAGACGGGGTTTCACCGTGTTAGCCAGGATGGTCTCGATCTCCTGACCTCGTGATCCGCCCGCCTCGGCCTCCCAAAGTGCTGGAATTACAGGCGTGAGCCACCGCGCCCGGCCAGTAGACTTTTGTTATACAATATACAACGCATATTCCAAACTGTGAATGTCCCCATTGTGCACTTTATGATAATTTTTCCTGACCCGGATCCATTCCAGCACCGTACAGTGAGGACTTCTGTTTTTGTTTGTTTTACCTTCCTCCAGGGAAGGTTTGCTTTTTGTCCACAAGTGTCCAGGTGAGCGGCTCACCTTAATTCTCTCAGGGCTTGAGGTGATTTAAGGCTGGCTTCAGTCCCCGCAAAGACAATTCTGTTTCTGGTTCACCTTTGCTTTTAGGGGATAGCCCTTTGGGGTCCCAAGAAAAGCCCAAAGTCTTTACCAGGCACCACTGCCTGAGCCTCGACTTTTGTCGTGTGGCCACAGCGTGGGGAACGCATCAGTGTGTCACCATGTCTTATGTGGCTGGGATACGCTGTATGGGTGTTAGGTCGCGGCCTCAAAGCTGGCCCCACCCCTCCCGGCTTGGCCCTGCAGAGCCCCTTGGCCTCCGAGCTCCCAGCGCCTTGGACGGTTCCGTGCAGCGCTCTCCAGCTCTGTTGGTTGCTCTCAGGAGGTGGCTGGTCTGAAATAATTGTTTCCATTGCTGTGTCCAGCGCCATGGTGTGGGACTGGTGGTTTCTTAGTTTTTTTCAGTTCTCTGACGCTTTGAGGAATTGTTTTTAAAGCAGTTTATCTACCATTTTAGTTGTTTTCTCTGGGGTTGTTGGACGGAGGGTCTTACCCGCTGTTCCTGGAGACAGTTCTGTACTGCCATGTTTTTCTCGCCTTTCCCTTCCTTTCTTACCTTTTAGTTTTTCATTGAATTTTATTACTTTTTTTTTTGTATTACATTTTTCCTCCCTGCTAATTTGGAATATATACACACTATTTGTCTTTTAAATGGCTAATCATGACATTTTACCTTGCAATTTCAACATAAGAAGTCCTAATGTTAACAATATTTTAACCCCATCCCCAAAATAAAAAGACTCAGAACACTGTAACTCTAATGATCCTTCCCCCAACTTACAGAGGATTATTGTCCAGTATTTTCATTTTGTTAGTAGACTGTTCTTTTTTCCTTTTTTTTTTTTGGTACTTTTTTAGAGATGGGGTCTCATTTTGTCAACCAGGCTGGAATGCAGCGGTGTGATCACAGCTCGCCTCAGCCTTGAACTCCTAAGCTCAAGCAATCTCCCACCTCAATTTCGTGGGTAGCTGGGGCTCACAGGCATATGCCATCACATCTGGCTACATTTTTTTTTTTTTGTACAGATGGGGTCTTGGTACGTTGCCCAGGCCGATTTCAAGTTCCAGGCCTCAAGTGATCCTCCCGCGTTGGCCTGCAATCCCAAAGTGCTGGCGTTGCAGGTGTGAGCCACCGCACCCAGCCTGTTACTTTGCTGGGATTCACACAGGCATACTGGCCTATGGTTGCCCTGTGGTATCCTCGGGGTATTGGTTCCAGGACCTTCAAAGATACCAAAATTTGCAGGTGCTCAAGTACTTCATATAAAATGGCGTAGTATTTGCACATTACCTACGCACATCCCACTGTGTACTTTAGATTACTTACGATCCCTAAAACAATGTAAATGCTCTGTAAATAGCTGTTACACTGTATTGTTTTAAAATGTGTATTATTTTGGCCGCCCGCGGTGGCTCACGCCTGTAATCCTAGCACTTTGGGAGGCCGAGGCGGGCGAATCGCGAGGTCAGGAGATCGAGACCACCCTGGCTAACACGGTGAAACCCCGTCTCTACTAAAAATGCAAAAAAATTACCCGGGTGTGGCCGCGGGCGCCTGTAGTCCCAGTTACTCGGGAGGCTGAGGCAGGAGAATGGCATCAACCCTGTGGAGGCGGAGCCTGCAGCGAGCCGAGATCGCGCCACTGCACTCCAGCCTGGGCAACACAGCGAGACTCTGTATTGCTTTAGCTTAAAAACAATATTTTCAGTCTGCTTGGTTGAATCCATGGATGTGAAGCCAAGTGTAAGGAGGGCCCAGTGTGCTCTTCTGGGATAATTCTCCTTCTTGCTAAAGCGCACGCTTTACACGGGAGGCTGGGGCGGGAAGATCGCCGCAGCCCCGGAGATGGAGGTTGCAGTGGGCCGAGATCGCGCCACCGCACCCCAGCCTGGGCGACAGAGCAAGACTCTGTCTCAAAAACACACAAAAACAGAGAAAAACAAGACAGTAATGGCTCAACTCACATAGCACCAATGGGCCAAGCGTTCTTCTGAGCGCTTTTCGAGTCACCGGTCCTCAGAGCAACCCCTGAGGCCTGCCAGGAAGCGGAACTCCAACCCCGCCGGGATCCCGGCTCCCG
>NW_012110696.1:2392960-2402842 GCF_000951045.1 Mandrillus leucophaeus | reverse complement strand
CCCTGTGGTCGCACGGGGAGGGCTCGGGCGCCCCCTGACTGCGCACTGTGAGAGCTTCAGAGACCGGAGCTCCCTCCTCTGGGGCCCTGGCTCTCCCGGGCCCGCCCCGCGCCGTGTTTGGGGGTGGGCTCTCCAGCTGAGTGGGTGCCAGGGCGTGAGCCTGGGGCTGGGCCCTGAGCTTGCCCAGTGGCCGCCCCCTGTAGCCCAGACCGATGCCCAGGATCCTGCTCTTTGAGGTAAACCAGGAGTCTCCCGGGAGTGGGACGCCCCTGCAGCGGGACCTGGCCTGCCTGTCCCATTCCCTCCACCTAGAGCTGAGGGCCCGCCTGCCTGGCAGGGCCGGGGCCAGGGCTGGCGTTGGCCCCTCGTCTTACGGCCGCTCCCGTTCCGCAGGAAGATGGGACCTCCCAACATCCTTGGCCCTAAGGGTCATTTTATTAGTCACTGAGCGCACGCGCAGCGCCTGAATCCCGCGCCCGGGCAGTCCTGGGCTTGAACGTGTGTGTGGGCCGCGCTGCCAGCCATGCTGAGGCTCGGGACTGAGCCGCCCCTTTGCTGTCCCCAGCCCCCCGCTGCCACACAGACAGGCTGACCAGTACGTCCTCAGCTGGGACCAGCAACTCAACCTCGCCTATGTGGGCGCCGTCCCTCACCGTGGCATCGAGCAGGTCCGGACCCACTGGCTGCTGGAGCTTGTCACCACCAGGTGGGCGACGGGTGGGGCCTGGGTGTCCCAGAGCCCCTTACAGAGGCACAGACGGGAGGGGCAGGGCTGGGGGCTGCTCAGAAGACCCCTTGTTCCCCACTTTCCGCCGAAGCACCGTGTCCTTGCTGGCTGTGCTGGGGTGAGGGCTGTGTGCTGGAGGGAGCCCCTGCATGGGGCACGGTGGGCTTCCTGCAGGTCTCCCTGGAAGCTCAGGGTGGGCTGTGCCGCACCTGTCTCCTCGTGCACCCATGAGCATCCCTGTGTGTGTTTGCTGACTGGGCTGGGCAGGGCCAGCACCTGAGAACTGAGGGGAGGTCTTAACTGGTCACAGCACCCTGGGCCCTGATGCTGGTGCAGGTGGCCACCCTGTGACAGGGAGGCACAAGGTGTGAGGGGCACTTGGGTGTGTGGGGCCTTCTGGAAACACAGAGACCCTCATGCTCTTGGCCGGAGCCGCTGGCTCCTACCAGCAGGATGGGCACTAGGCAGGCCAGGGCATAGGGGGTCCTCTTGGCACCTTGGAGGCTGCATAATGTTGGGGGGCCCTTGTTCAAATAAGATGTCAACCCCGAGCGTCAGGCCAGACCCATCCCTGCTGAGCCGAGGGACAGCGAGGGTGTGGAGCATTGAGACCCAGCCAGCACTATGGGCCAGCCTGTCTTGGAGGCAGAAGTTCTTGATTTCTGAGTGTTTGGGTCCTGCGTGTGATCAGAGGGCCTCCTTACCCAGTCGGGGTTCCCCGGTTTCCCAGGGCAGCTGTGGCACAAGAGTGCAGCTCTTGGGCGGCTCCTCCCTGGGAAGGGTCTCAGCAGTGGCTTGCAGACGTCTGCTGTGGGCGCCCCTGGAGGGAGCAGAGGCTGCTGGACAGGCCTGGCCCTGCTACGGGTGGGCATCAGTGGCCTCCAGCTCCCTGTGGCGGGCTCGTGCTGTCTGCACGGCATCGTGCACACTGAGAAACAGCTGCTCCTCCTCAGCCACGTCCCCAGGGCCCTCCCCGAGGAAGCCTCCTCTGCTCAGAACATCTCTCACAGGGGGGCTGCAGCAGGCTAGCAGCAGGCTGATGCCCAGGGCCCCATAGTCTCGGCGCAGGTCCTGCAGCGTGGTCACGCCGGCTGCGTCCAGGAACAGCAGTGGGGCGCAGTCGATGACCACTGTGTGGAAGCCGGCCGCCGCAGGCGCCAGCGCAGCCCTGCTGCTAACCGCGCCCAGGTCCTTGCCCTGGGCAGGGCCTCCGTCGCCGACCTCCCACTCTGAGCCCCGCTCCTTCCTCCTGGCAGCCACGCACCCCGCGTCCAGCCCTGTGAGGCTGTAGAGTGACCGCAGGAAGAAGTCCTTGTTGGCGTAGTACAGCGGCCCCCCAAAGCGGAACACCCGCACGCCGGGCTCGGGGACGAGGCCCTCAAACTCTGTGGCATCCTCGTAGAAGGCCGAGTTCCCGATGCGGGCCAGCAGGGTGGCGCGTGGGCGTTGGGTGCGGCCGGCCAGGCTGAGCAGCGAGAGGATGACGCCGGCCAGCAGCCCGGCCTCTGTGCTGACCAGCATGCAGGTGGCCGCGGTGCCCGCCCAGACCAGCGCGTCGGCCGGGCTCATCCGCCACAGCCGTGGGAGGTCCCACACCTTGCGCAGGGCCCCCCGCAGGCTGACCACGATGACGCAGGCCAGCACGCTTCGCTGGAGGTCGTGGAACAGCGGTGCCAGCGCCAGCAGCACCAGCAGCACCACGGTGGCGCTGACCACACTGGACAGCTGTGTCCGGCAGCCAGTGGCTGTCTTCACCAGGCTCTTGGCCAGGGCGGCGCTGGTGGCGAAGCAGTGGAGGAAGGCGGGTAGCACGTTGCAGCAGCCCACAGCCAGCAGCTCCTGGTTGGCGCGCACAGAGTAGCCATGGTTGCGGGCGAACATCTCCGCCAGTGAGATGGAGAAGGCCGCGCCCACGAGGGCCAGGGCCACGGCATCCAGGGCCACACGCTGCATCAGCCTGGGCTCCGGGACCTGAGGGGGCATGAAACCCGTGGGGATGTCGCCGGCCACGCTGGAGCCAAAGCGCCTGTGGAGCTGCCCAAAGTGGGACACGAGTGTGGCCACCACGATGACCAGCAGCTCCGTGGGCAGGGGCACCCGCAGGCGGCGTCGGTAGCGGTCTGAGAGCTCCTTCGCAGCTAGCAGCACCGCCAGGCACACCGTGCTGGTGACCACGTCGCACACGTTGGCCTGCCCAGCGCTGCGCAGCAGGCTTAGCCATGTGAGGACCACCATGCCGGGCCCCTGGTGCCGCGGGATCCGCACACCCAGCAGGTGCTTGAGCTGCGAGGTCAAGATGGTCACGGAGGCCCCCATAGCAAAGCCGTCGAGCAGTGGCTGTGAGAGGTAGGCAGACACGAAGCCCAGCCGGAGGACGCCCATGAGGACCTGTGGACGGAGTGCAGTCAGGCCAGCAGGCGCCTGGCGGGAGCCACGTGCCCCTCACCAGCACCTGGCATGGCCCGAGGGGTGGTGGTCACGGCACAGGGCCTGACAATTCTGTTGCAGCACCATATGTTCCGAATCAGACTGCTCACACGGGCCTGTGTTCTGGCTCCACGCGTGCTCATGCCTGCAGACACTTGGGACATCCACACGGGCGTCACACATGCACGCAGTTGGCCACAGACACATCTAACCTTCTCACATGCAGAAGTCCATTTTATTTCAGAATTAAGACCTCTGGCATCAGAAGGTAGCCCCTTCCTCCTGCTTCCCACACATGGCGCCCACTACCCCCCATGCAGATGTGGAGCCAATGGGGGCCAATGTGGACAGGCCAAGGCAGGAGACATTCAGGGATGGGGAGGCCGTCCCCCACCCCACCTAGGACAGAAGGCCTGGGAGGCCACATGGCCTCAGTCTGGCACCACTGAGCCACAGCCACACCTGGCCTGCTGGCCCCCACCCAGGCCGTGGCCCAGTAGGCCGGCTCCCCGTGCCCCTCCCCTCCTGCACCCACAGCCCCTCTGCGTCAGTGCCTCTCTCTGGGATGCCCCGGCACGCCTCAGCTCTGCCCAAGCCTTGCTGTCTTGGGCCAGCACCTCCTCTGCCAACTCTGTGCTTGCCCCCAGCCTTGCCCTCGTGGATGGCCAGCACCTAAGGGGGGTGCCCTGGGCCCCTCCCTGTGCCCAAGCAGAGCTCCTCACCTGGTAAAGCCCGGTCATCAGCGTGAGGGCGGTGGCAATGCGGATGGCGTAGCAGTCACGCCCGCAGTCCAGCATGGCATCTGAGCTGTTGAGGATGCTGCTGTTGGCCCCGGGCTGCAGGCCTTCCTGGGAGGGGTCGAAGCCGGCCAGCTGGAGCTCCCGGTCCACCACCTGCCCCACCATGAGGCAAAGCAGGCTGAAGATGCCCACGGAGACGTGCCGTGAAGTGCCCATGAGGAAGTAGATGAGGTTGGCGAAGAAGGACGTATACAGGCTGTAGATGGGCTGCAGCCCGGCCAGCAATGAGTAGGCGATGGCCTGAGGCACCAAGATGATGCCGATGACCAGCCCGGACATGATGTCACCTGCCAGGTACTCCCGCAGGCGGTACTGACGCAGCCAGCGCGTGGCGGGGAGCAGGTCCTGCACCAGCGCCCGGGCGCACAGCATGCTGCACGAGCAGCTCCGCCACAGCCTGGCCTTCAGCATCTCACACAGACCCTGGGGTGCTGGGCGCTGCCGTCGGACCAGCACCGGCCCTGTGTCCTGCTGCAGAGGCTCAGGGGACTCGTCCATCCTGCAGCGTCAGGTCCTGTGGCCAACCTGCAGCCGAGAAGAGGGCATGGTCACAGGAGCCCCTGGATCCAGGGCCAAACGACAAGGTCCCGGGCAGCAGCGGGCCCCTTGGGGCGGACCCCTCACCCACCCAGGGCCGGGGATTGGTGCTGGGCCTTCTCCAGGCAGTGCGGGCCCCAGCCCCCTGCCCGGTATGGATGGACGCCAGGCCCTGGCGGCTCCAGAACCCATCATGGGGTGAGATGGGATTACGACACCAAGCCCATACCACGGGCTGTGCTGAGGCCAGCAGCGCTGAGGGGTGGAGTGGCAGGACCCTGTCTAGGCTCAGCTGTGGCCCACTGGCTCTGCATTTCCTGCCTGAAACCCACCCTGTAGCCTCCTGAAGCTCACCCGCCCAACGGGGAGGGAACAGGCTGGGCTGCCGCCGCACACACGTGTGCTTGGGGTCAGAATGTCACAGTCAGTGGACACAGGTGCAGGCAAGCCTGAGTCCGGCTGCTCTGCATCCACCTCCCGCTCCCCAGGCTGGCGAACGGTCCTGCTGTCCACCCCATGTCCACACCAGAACCCTCCCTTCCCCATCCAAACCATCGCCTCCTCTCTCGGAGATACCTTCCCCACCCCTCCGCAACCTGCCCTGTGGGTCCTGGGGCTGGCGGAAGTCTCAGGAAGAGGCCTCCTACGTCTCTGCCAAGCCTTGTGGGTGCTGGGACCCCAAGTCTGCCGGGGGAGCAGCGTTCAGACACCAGCCCAGCCCATCCGCTTGGCCTTGAAACAGAATTCTGAGAGTATGCCTAGACAGGGGCCCCATAAGGGCCAGCTGGGAGGGGAGGAGGGTGACTGGCATCTGTTTCCCCTGCCCAGACAGTTCTGGGACGTGAGGCGCCCCTTCCCAGGCTGCACCAGCTCACTGTGGAACGGCCATGACACACTGTCCCGAGGCAGCACCGAGAGGACCTAGCCCGCTGCACACAGCCACCCTGGGCTGGCAGAGCCGGAAGGGCACCTGACCTTTCCTTTGCCCTCGGAAAGCACCGTGGCGTTAGGGAGGCGGTGCTTAGAGGCCTGACCGGTCCCATGTGAGGCCCTGGGTCTGTCCTGTTTGCAGGCTCCAATGTACTTTCGCTTTAAAAACTTCTCAGCAATGTTAGGCAAAGACTTTGCTCCCAGGACACCAGGTGCCCAGGACACCCTGCAGCCTGGGCTAAGCCTGCTATTTGCACGCTGGCCCAGGGTGTGGGAGCTGCAGTCTCCTGGGGGGTGTGTTGGAGGAGTGGGTCAAGCCTGGTAGGTTGACACACGCAGGCTGGGCACAGCATCCCTGGGGCCCAGAGCAGGGGTCCTGGCCCTCAGGCAACATTGCAAGAGTTGTGTCCCCGTCCGTGGAAGACCCCACCACACTGGGTCCTTGGATGCCCTGAAGCCCACCCCAAGGCCCTGGGGTCCAGGTGTGTACAGTAGGGCCACCTGCCTTGAGCCTGAGGGTGCCCCTAAGAAATCACAAGTCCAGGGCATTTCTGGCCTCGGCTCCCACGCCCCCCTCTGATATGACCGAGATCTGGGCCCAGGATGGTTCTTACCTGAGGGAGTCCTCACAGGCGCAGAGGGCCCTGGGATGGCGAGGGGCTGGCAAGACCACTGAGGACCGCAGGGCCCTCTGGCTCCCGTGAGCGGCTGGGAGAGTGGAGGTGGTGGCTCTGGCGCCGACCTGCAGGCAGTGGTCTGTGCACTGGGCTCTGCGGTTGAATTATTTACTTACAGATTGCTGAGTCACGGGTTTATCCAGCCATGTTACCTGATCGGTGAATCCGGGAGTTGAACTGTAATCAGGCTCGTAGTAGTTAGAGCTGTGTGGGCCTCTGATGAGCTCCCAGCCTCCCAGGAGCGGCTGCAGCTGTGGCTCTGGAGCCCTGTCTGGAGGGCTTAGGGACCAGCGGGAGGCAGGGGCTCAGGGGCTGAGCACAGGCAACCCTTCAGCTCTGGGGTCTGGGGTTGACTGCAGCAGCCTTTAAACCCAGGCAGGGCTGAGGGAGGGTTGGTCTCCGTGTCCAGTTGGTGGACACCCTCCTGGTCCTGCAAGGAGCCAGCCTGGTTCAAGCTGGAGCAGGGTGGAGGCTGATAGCCAGCTCAACACAAGGCTGCTGGTGTGTGCAGATATGTATGTGCTCGCATGAGCCCTGTGTGTGGTGCTCACTGCCAACGGCAAGGGCTGCCGGGGGTCAAGATACCATGACTGGCCAGGGGCAGGAGTCCTGGTCTGCCCAGACCCAGCGCCGACCCGCAGTGCCTGGTCACCCTCACGGCTCCTCTGCCCTCCCCTCTACCATAGACTGGGACCGGCAGTGCCTGCTTTATACGGCTGGTGTGAAGATAAATGGTTTCTGAAAGTGAACTTCAATTAAGCCCACACATGACAATAAGGGTGAGCTGCTTTTTAAAAAGGAATTATTGGCCAGGCACGGTGGTTCACTCTTGTAAGACAGGAGGACTGCTTCAGGCCAGGAGTTCAAGACCAGCCTGATCAGCATAGTGAGATGCTCCTCACCTTTTCTTTTTTCTTTTCTTTTCAAGGCGGAGTCTTGCTCTGTTGCCCGGGCTGGAGTGCAGTGGCGTGATCTCTGCTCACTGCAAGCTCCGCCTCCCAGGTTCATACCATTCTCCTGCCTTAGCCTCCCGAGTAGCTGGAACTGTGGGCACCCGCCACCATGCCCAGCTAATTTTTTTTGTATTTTTAGTAGAGATAGGGTTTCACCCTGTTAGCCAGGATGGTCTCGATCTCCTGACCTCGTGATCCGCCCTCCTCGGCCTCCCAAAGTGCTGGGATTACAGGCATGAGCCACCGCGCCTGGCCAACCCCTGCCCTCCAACCTTTACAAAACTCAAAAGTAAAAAATTAGCTGGGTGTAGTGGTGTGTCTCTGTATCCCAGATACTCAAGCGACTGAGGTGGGAGCATGACTTGAGCGTGGGGGTTTGAGGCTGCCATGAGGTATGATTGTGCCACTACACCCTAATCTAGGCCACAGAGCAAGAACCTGTCTCAAAAACAAATGTTTTCACTGGCCCAGCACTTTGGGAAGCTAAGGTAGGAGGATCGCTTGAGCCCGGGAGGTCCAGGCTGCAGTGACGTATGATTCTACCACTTCACTCCAGCCTGCAAGTCTGTCTGTTTTTCTTTTTCTTTCTTTTTTTTTTTTTTGAGACGGTGTCTTGCTCTGTCGCCCAGGCTAGAGTGCAGTGGCACAATCTCGGCTCACTGCAGCCTCCGCCTCCCAGGTTCAAGCGATTCTCCTGCCTCAGCCTCCTGAGTAGCTGGGACTACAGGCATGCACCACCACGCCCGGATAATTTTTGTATTTTTAGTAGAGGCAGGGTTTCACTATGTTGGTCAGGCTAGTCTTGAACTCCTGACCTCGTGATACACTCGCCTCGGGCTCCAGAAGTGCTGGGATTACAGGTGTGAGCCACCATGCCCGGCCGGTTCTGTCTCAAAAAAAAAAAAAAAAAAAAATTAAAAAAAGAAAGAAAAATCAGACCTTGGCAATCACCTTGAGCAGTAAAAAAAAAATAACTCTTCCTTGGGAGCCTCAGCCCCCCCCCCCCCCCCCCCCGCCACTTTGACAGTGAGTATTGCTTGGGAGCCTGCACCGGGCACCTGTGGCCAGAGGGTGAGTGTAACAAGGGGCTGCAGGCCTCAGTGCTCTCCCATCCCAAGGGAGGCCAGGAGGCTGTGGTGGGTCCCTCAGGTGGGGCTGGAAGGCCAAGCTGGCCCTGGCACCTTGGGCAGCCTGACTTGGTCCTGGGAACAGAAGTCACAAGCTCTATTTCTCCTGTCCGCGTGGGATTGAAGCCAAGGGTCTCACAGAACCAGCTGATGTGCTGGGGCTTCATTCCGCCAGGACATGGACACAGACATTGATGGGGCAGAGCCCCAGAGGGAGGAGTCCCCGGACACTCACTCCACCAAAGGTACCTCCTCGTGGAAGCCGTCTGCCAAGCCCTGCTAGTTCCCCACAGCCCTGGGTCGGCCCAGGGAAGACTGGGCTGCAGTGCCCCCATTTGGAGGTGAAATGGGAGTGGAATGTAGTTGGGGTGGCCACAGAGTAGGAGACACCGAAAGTGTGAGATGTGGACAGGGCTGAACAGGCTCCAGGGTCTCTTGCCCCCGTAGCCTCCACCTGGGATGCCCTCTCCAAGTCTCATTTCTCCTCAGAGCCCCTGCCCTGTCCTCCAGAGTCTGAGCCCTCGCTCCCACCCCTGCCTAACCTGGGCCCCAGTGGTCCCTGGGAAGCAGCTGTTTGCCCAGCAGTTGGGAGCTGTGCTCTAAGAAGCAGTTGGCCAGTGGGTGGGGTAAGGCAGTCACGCAGGGCCTCAGGCCCCTCCCTGGGACAGATAAGGACCTCTCTGGGTGCAGCCACCGGAAGGGTTGTTGGAGAACTGGGGAGACCCAGGGGGCTGGGCTTGCTCCCTCAAGGTCTCCCTAAAGGAGCCAGGGAGGACCTGGGTGCTGGAGCAGGGGTGGGCGCCTGGTGCAGATGCCTGCATGCAGGGTAGGGTGGGCAGTGTCACCTGGGGCCACAGAAAAACCTCGAGTGGGAGGTGGTCCTTCCCCCTCAGAAAGGATGGTGGAGGTGTCCAGCGGTTGGCTTGTGGGGACCCATGGTGAGATTTTAGGCAGGCAAGCATAGTATAGGAACAGCCTCAGCCACACCGCAGGGGCCTGGCCTCAGGGGTCTTTTGTAGACATTGGGCCTCAGGCCCTTTTAGTCCCCACCTAGGCTGGGTGTCGAAAGCAGGTGAGGTCATCACTATAGGATCCTTGGGGTCTGACTGGCCCGCCTCCCACGTGTCTCTGCCTCAGTTTCTCTGAGCACTGAGGCAGTGGCTGGTGCTGCCCTGTGGTCAGGCCCAAAGGCTGAGTGCCCAGAGGTCCAGAGAGAGTGGGTAGCATATTCTACCCCAAGCCAGTGCGCGCACAGGGCTGCCGACACCTTCCTTCCCTGCTTGGCCCCGGAAACTGGGACCGGCCTGAACCGCTCTCCGGCCTGATCCCGTGGCCAGTTTTGTGCCACACACTTACTTCCTCAGTTTTGTCTTTAAATCAGCCCTTTTACATTGGAGTCCATTTACTGGGAAAAAAGACTTGGTATCCTTGCCTCCCACCCGTGGAAAGAAGCTGACAGGGCTTTGGGACCGGACCCAAGTTTATTCCCAGTGACCTTCCCGCGGGTGGGCGTGCTCCGAGGTCTGGAGAAGAGGAGGCCCCGGCCCTCACCCTCTAACACCTGCGTCCCCTTCGTCCTGGCCACAACTGCAGCTTCTCCCGAGAGGCACTTCTCCAGTGCCCGCCCCGCGCCCCCAGCCCAGCGATCCCGGCCTCTGCCCCTGACCCGCACTCTCCTTCACCCTCAGGAGCGCTCGGCCCTGC
>NW_012110696.1:2388810-2392580 GCF_000951045.1 Mandrillus leucophaeus | reverse complement strand
GGCTGCGCGCTCCATCTCGCCCGCCCAGCTCTTCCCAATGGAGGCCAGGCGGAGGGTGGGGCCTGGGGTCTGTAGACCGACCCCGGGGTTCCTGGGCCTGGGGGCGGGGATCCCTGTACCGGGCTCCTCTCGCTGCGAAGCTGGCCCTGCCAGATGACACTCGGGCACCTTGGGTGTCAGGCCAGGGACATCTCTGATGCTGGGGCTCCCCCCGCTAGCCCCAGTGTCAGGGGCCGCCGGGCTATCGCCTCGGGGTTCTGCAGAGAAAACCTGAAGCCCAGCTGGGCCTTCACTTTCCTCCAGGTCACCGTGTCCTGCTACTCCAACTCCGTGGGACTTTGGAATGCGCCTTTTGGGCATTTAATTTGTATCCAAGTGCTTCTCAAGTTACTTCTTTGCTACCACTGTGTTCTTTGGATAGAGGGGACGGGAGGTGGTAGGGGCTGGGTGGGGTGGACACCAGGGACTCCTGCTGCTCCTGCTGGGCGCCCAGCCCTGGGTACAGGAGCAGGTGGGGACCAGCAGAGGCGGGGCAGAGCAGGAGCCCACACCTGAAGGCTGTAGACTCCGGCTGAGGCTCTGCGTTGATCTTCTACACCGTGGGAGGACCAGAAGGGAGGCGAGGTGTCCAGACCTTTGCTGTGGAGCTGGGGGTGCTGTGGCATGGGGAGATTGACAGGGACCTCTCTAGGTCCAGATTCCAATCCATGGTGGCAACCCCGTCCCCCACCACTGCAGATGGGGCACAAACCCAGCTGTCATAGGAGGTGCTCACCTTCTGCATGGCATCCGCAGGAATGCCAGCCTTGCCAGCCTGGTCTCTGCTTCTCCAGGCTCAAGGCTGGCTGCTATTCCATTCACCCCATCCCCCTTCCCTCAGGCCAGAAGCATCACCCACAGCCCCAGACCCCTGCACACCAGCCTCCTCACCCAGTTCACCCTCAGATGTTCAACTCCACATGGCCAAAACCGAGACCAGTCTCACTGCAAGCTCATCCACCCGCCCAGCTGCTCAAGCTGAAATCCACAGTTGCCCTGGACCACTTCCCCTACCCCCGCACCAGCTCACCTCAAACCTCATCAGTCCATCTGCTCCAGCCTCTGCTCACAACCTGCACAGCCACCACCCAGTCTGGGCACCATACCTCTCTGGGCCACCACCATGGTCCCCAGCCAGTCTTCAGCTCCCACCCTGACTCCAGTGGGCTGCCAGAGGGATCCTTGAAAAATGCCCTGGCACTGCTCACTCAGAACGCTGAAAGGCATCCCTGTTTTGCTCCTGGTCAGGGTCCCATGCTCAAAGCAGTCACTTACAGACGCCGTGGAGCCTCATCTCCTGTGATAGCCACCCTGATTCTGTCCCAGGCCCACCAGCTGCCTCCCTACTCCCTGATTATCATGTGCACATTCCTGTCCCAGAGCCTTTGCACTGGCGATGCCATCTGCTGCCTGGACGTCTTCCTGCTGGCCGGTCCCATTGTGTAGTAGCCTTAGATGTCTCCTCAGAGAGGTCCCTCGCTGGCCATCAGGCTCCTCACTCCCTATCATATCCCCTTCACCAAAGATTCCCATTCCCAGATGATGCCTGTCCCCTTGGAACACAGGCCCTGTGGAAATTCAGCCCCGTCTGCAAGTGCAGTGGCAGGGCAGCCGCCTTCTCCCTTTCCTGCCCACCCATGTTGCCTCTTGGGGTGTGGGAGGGGAAATGGGGCACTCCTGGGCCTCCAGGAGGTACAGAGAACGAGGGTGGGTTGCCCACCAGGTCCTGCCTAGCTCCTGACCCCTGGCCCCTGCCCCTCAGGACCTGCCTGCCTCGTCCCACTGAGCCTCAGGGCTATTACGAGCCCCCACCCCAAGTCTTCCATCTCTTGATGGTGTCAGGTTGGGGGGTCTCCATGTACAGATACTCTAGTTCACACTCGGCTTTCATAGGGTTGATGATTTTCCAAGGGGAAGGGCCCGTCGGGAAGCCGGGATCTGAGTCCCGGGTGGCACCTTGCAGGGTCTCACATGCTGTGTTGTGGCCACGGTTCCAGCCTGGAGCATGGAGCTGTGTGGGCACCCTGCTTCCTGACGATGACCGTCCTTCTGCAGGGGGTCCACTGGACGGGGCCCAAGCTACAACTTCACCCACCTGGATGGGTACCTGGACCTTCTCAGGGAGAACCAGCTCCTCCCAGGTGAGCTGTGGGCTCTGCCCTCCCAGCCCTCCTGCACCCTCTTGCCCTGCCTACCCTCTCCCTCACCCAGCCTCTCTGGGTCCTTGGATGTCCATTCAGGGCTGGCCTTGGTGCCGGAGCACGACCTGGCAGAGCATGGGTGTCGTGTGTGGTGGGCAGTGGGGCAGCCCTCCTGTGTTCCAGGGTTTGAGCTGATGGGCAGCGCCTCGGGCCACTTCACCAACTTTGAGGACAAGCAGCAGGTGTTTGAGTGGAAGGACTTGGTCTCCAGCCTGGCCAGGAGATACATCGGTGGGCGAGCACAGGCCCCTGGTGGGAGCGGGGTAGGGGGGGATGGGGCGGGGACAAGGGATACCTGCACCTTGATCGGTGCAGGCCCTTAGGCCCCAGGCTCGGGGGTACTCCTGGGCAGGCTGCACCCCTGTCACCTAGGCCACCGCCCAGGTCTTGGATCCCTTTGAGCCAGGGCTTCCTGATGTGGGGCAGGAGGTTGGCCTGTGTGGAGGTGGGGTTCATCTTAAGCCAGATGCCCTTCATCACTTTGCGCCCTCCCTCCGTGGGAGTCACTGAGGCGAGATTCACCTGTGCTGGGGGGACAGCAGGGCTCCTCTGCAGGTAGGTACGGACTGGCGCATGTTTCCAAATGGAACTTCGAGACGTGGAACGAGCCGGACCACCACGACTTTGACAACGTCTCCATGACCATGCAAGGTGTGCACCACTTCCTGGGATCTTGCCCGACTGAAAGCGGGCAGAGGAAGGCAGGAGCAGAGGCTAAGCCACTGGTCCCCAGGGCAGGTGTAGACGCAGCGCTCCCCCGATCCAGGCTTCCTGAACTACTACGATGCCTGCTCGGAGGGTCTGCGTGCGGCCAGCCCGGCCCTGCGGCTGGGAGGCCCTGGCGACTCCTTCCACACCCCACCGCGATCCCCGCTGAGCTGGGGCCTCCTGCGCCACTGCCACGACGGTACCAACTTCTTCACCGGGGAGGTGGGCGTGCGGCTGGACTACATCTCCCTCCACAGGAAGGTGCGCCCTACTCCTCCGCCCGTCCCGGGGTTCTGCGCCCTCAGCGGCGGTGCCCGGGGAGGCGTTGACCCTGGTGGTACTGAGGCGGCCACACCCGCAGGGTGCGCGCAGCTCCATCTCCATCCTGGAGCAGGAGAAGGCCGTCGCGCAGCAGATCCGGCAGCTCTTCCCCAAGTTTGCGGACACCCCCATTTACAACGACGAGGCGGACCCGCTGGTGGGCTGGTCCCTGCCCCAGCCGTGGAGGGCTGACGTGACCTATGCGGCCATGGTGGTGAAGGTGGGCCGGCCCAACGCCCTGCGCGCCCCCCAGCCACCTTCCTCCTGGGACAGGACAGGCGAGCTGTGGCCGTGCCTCGCGGTCCCAGCCGCCCTGGACATCCGCAGGTCATCGCCCAGCATCAGAACCTGCTACTGGCCAACACCAGCTCCACCATCCCCTACGCGCTCCTGAGCAACGACAACGCCTTCCTGAGCTACCACCCGCACCCCTTCGCGCAGCGCACGCTCACCGCGCGCTTCCAGGTCAACAACACCCGCCCGCCGCACGTGCAGCTGGTG
>NW_012110696.1:2377559-2387835 GCF_000951045.1 Mandrillus leucophaeus | reverse complement strand
CCCGGCCAGGCAAGTGGCAATCCCCCAACCCGCGCTGTGGCCCGCCCGGACTCCTCCTCCCCGACCCCATCACAGCCCCTCCCTCCCCCAGGTCACGCGGCTCCGTGCCCTGCCCTTGACCCAAGGGCAGCTGGTTTTGGTCTGGTCGGATGAACACGTGGGCTCCAAGTGCGTGAGTGGGGCCACCCCTCCCCCTGCCTAGTCCTAGGCACCCCCTGGGTCCCGACCCCTTCACCCATGCGGTCACTCGGGCTACTCGCCATGGCCCACCAGCTCCTTCCCTTGCAGTCCTGCGTCCCTGCCCTTCACCCTACACGCTGTGGGCCACTGCACCAGGCCCTGCCAGTGGGATGTGCATTCTCCTACGGGACATGAAGTGGACAGTTAGGCTCCAGCCCTCTCCTGTCTGGGCAGGAAGAGTGGCCAGGGGCTGGGGAGGTGCCGCGGAGGGGCTTGAGGGAATGGTGCTCTGGGCCAGCTGCCCTGCCTGCCCTGGCCTTTGAGGACCGTCTTGACCCCAGCCTTGGTCTTGGCCTGACCTCCCCAGGTGCCTGTGGACATACCAGATCCAGTTCTCTCAGGATGGTAAGGTGTACACCCCAGTCAGCAGAAAGCCATCGACCTTCAATCTCTTTGTGTTCAGCCCAGGTGCGCCCACCACCCGCTGCCCTGGTCTCAGCCACCCCATTCTTCGACCTCAGGGCAGTGTTGGGTGGGGGCCTTGAGAAGCCTGGGGTCAGGAGGCTTTTGGGCAGGGGCAGGTTCAGGTTGGCACACGTGTCCCCGTGTCTCCAGACACAGGTACTGTCTCCGGCTCCTACCGAGTTCGAGCTCTGGACTACTGGGCCCGACCAGGCCCCTTCTCCAACCCTGTGCCATATCTGGAGGTCCCTGTGCCAAGAGGGCCCCCAGCCCCTGGAAATCCATGAGCCTGTGCTGAGCCCCACTGGGCTGCACCTCCACTGGCAATCAGCGAGCTGGGGTTGCACTGTGCCCACGCTGCCCCCCCATCACCCCCTTTGCAATATATTTTTATATTTTATTATTTTCTTTTATGTCTTGGTACCAACACCCCCTTTAAAGCAGCTTTGCACACGTCAGTCTCAGGCCCAGGCTCTGTGGCTTGGCCCTGGGCACATTCCGGGGCAGCCTCCAAGGGTAAACCCCGGCGGCTGATGGGGACTCAACTGGAGCGAAGCCGCTTTCCCCCTCACTCCCACTTAGACCACCCCCAGGCCGGGACCGGAAGCATGTTGAGCCCCTGGGCCAGGCTGGGGAGCCAGCTCAGCCCTGCCTACCCAGGGTTTTCCAGGATCACCCCTGGTGAGGCGGCGTGCCGGTCTCTTGCTCTCTTACTTGTTCTGCAGAGTGGGGAGCTGAGGCTGCATGAGGGAAGACTCCTGTACCCCCGCATGGTGGAGGGTGGGATGGGGGCACACCTGTGCGACCCAGGCTGTGGCCAGCAGAAGAAAACAGTAGCGTCCACCATGGTCTGCGTCTTCTCACCACGGATTGTCTTGGCTCCGGCTTTGAGACATGGGAGGGCCAGATGAGGACAATTTGCTGACTGTTTACAGAGATGGAGGTGCCAGGAAGCCACAGGGGAGCCCCCAGGGTACTCACCAGTCCAGGCAGGGCTGGGCGTCCTGGCAAGGAGCAGGGACCTTCTGCCCAGGGGTGTGGCCAGCCTGTGGGTGCTGTGCGCAGGAGCCCAGGAATCAAGTCCCCAGTGTCTCTTCCCTCCCTCCAGCATCCTCCCAGGGCCACCCTTAGCTGCACTCAGCCAGAGGGCTGGGGCACAGGGACACCACAGGTTTCCCTGGAGGCTGTCAGGGGCTCTGGTGGGGGTGGGGGGTGAGCCTGCTAGCTTCACTGCACCTCCCAAAGCCCATGTCCCCTGCCTGCCCCAACCAAAGTGGGCCTCCAAGGTGCTGGGGTGGGACAGAGACCCCACAAGGGACCCTCCCCTCACTCCTGGACCTGGGTGTTGTGGCTTTTGGCAAAAATAGTCACATACACTCCAAGTGTCCCCCTCAGCTGGGATTCCTGGTGTGAGCCTGGCCACCAGGGTGGTAGGACGGACCCTCTGGAGGCAAGGTGGTGTCAGCAGGGGGTTCTGAGGCCCCACGGTGCTAGCATCAGTCTTGGCTGAACGGCAAAACTGCATCTGTCTCCTTCCCCATGAGGCTCCGTCACCGTCTCCTTCTCTGGTGGCCACCAGCTTACCGACACATCCCCACTCTCCAGTCTCACTGATGGTGCCACTTTGGGCTTTGCTGTGAATGGGTGAGGCTTGAGGCCATGCCAAGAGCCAGGGAAGCCGGCACTGGCCATCAGTCACACACAGCCTCTGTCCCTGCTGGGCCAGTTTGTACCTGGAGCAGTTGCTAGGTGACAGGAAGAGACCGTATTTGATGTCCCCTGTCCACAGGCTGCCCGTGCTGCAGCCAAGAGTGGCTGGATGTGCCACCTTGGTTCTGCTGTGGGGTGCCTCTTGCGTCTTTCAGAGCCAGCGCCCCCCACCCCAGCTATGACACAATACCTGTCCCCTTCTGGGCGACATCATGCACCGTGCATCCATAAGCCACCTCTGCACTTTCCCTTCTTGTCCAGAGGCTGATAGGACTCTCGTCATGAAGCCCTCGGTGTGGGCTGAGGCAGGGGCAGTGATTCAGGAGGAGCAGTTTCATGGGAGCTCTGGTCTTCTGCCCGCAGGACTTACTTCCAGACGCGCTGGGACCAAGTCTGGCTCTTCCTGGGCGGCCGAGTCACGTGGCCGTTGAATGCTGTTAGACCTCACCAGGGCAGAGGGGCATGCTTTCCAAGTGACAGGAGGAAATGGCCTTTTCCTGGGATGTGAGGTCTGGGCTTGCCGGGGCATGGTGTTTCTGCCAGACACTCCAGGCAGGGTGGGGTCTGCTGGGCACCCACACTCGCAGCAGGTGGAGGTGTCACAGCCTGGACCCGCTGCAGAGCCTCTTCTGACCAACATTACCTGCCATCCAGGAAACGGGTGGAAGTGGAACGCTTGGGTGTACACGCTACTCCCCAAGCCCAGATCCACCCGATGCGGCCTCCTAGAAGCGGTGGTGTGAGGCATGATGACAGAGCTTTTTTTTTTTTTCCTCTTTGAGACGGAGTTTCGCTCTGTCACCCAGGCTGGAGTGCAGTGGCGCGATCTCGGCTCACTGCAACCTCCTCCTCCCAGATTCAAGCAATTCTGCCTCAGCCTCCCGAGTTGCTGGGACTACAGGTACCCACCACCACGCCTGGCTAATTTTTGTAGTTTTAGTAGAGAAACTTTAGTAGAGTTTCACTGTGTTAGCCAGGATGGTCTCCATCTCCTGACCTCGTGATCCGCCCGCCTTGGCCTCCCAAAGTGCTGGGATTATATGCGTGAGCCACCACGCCCAGCCATGTCAAACACTTTTTATGTCAACTGAGATCACGTTGCTTTTCTATCTGTTAATATGGTAAGGTGCGGCCAGGTGCACTTTGGGAAGCTGAGGCTGCTGGATCACTTGAGGTCAGGAGTTTGAAACCAGCCTGGCCAACATGGTGAGATCCTGTCTCTTGTGATCTGCCCACCTCGGCCTCCCAAAGTGCTGGGATTACAGGTGTGAGCCCCGCACCCGGCTATGTCAAACACTTTTATTTATTTATTTTTTTTTCCAAGACGGAGTCTCACTTTGTCACCCAGGCTGGAATGCAGTGTGGCAATCTCAACTCACTGCAAACTCTGCCTCCCAGTTTCACGCTCTTCTCCTGTCTCAGCCTCCTGAGTAGCTGGGACTACAGGCGCTGCCACCACGCCTGGCTAACTTTTTGTATTTTTAATAGAGATGGGGTTTCACCGTGTTAGCCAGGATAGTCTCGATCTCCTGACCTCGTGATCCGCCCACCTCAGCCTCCTAAAGTGCTGGGATTATATGCGTGAGCCACTGTGCCCAGCCGTGTCAAACACTTTTTATGTCAACTGAGATCACGTTGCTTTTCTATCTGTTAATATGGTAAGGTGCAGCCAGGCGCACTTTGGGAGGCCGAGGCAGGTGGATCACTTGAGGTCAGGAGTTTGAAACCAGCCTGGCCAACATGGTGAAACCCCGTCTCTACAAAAATACAAAAATTAGCCAGGCATGGTGGTGGTCGCCTGTAATCTCAGCTACTCGGGAGGCTGAGGCAGGAGAATCGCTTGAACCCAGGAGGCGGAGGTTGCAGTTAGCAGAGATCATGCCATTGCACTCCACCCTGGGCGACAGAATGAGACTTTCTCTAAAAAAATATATATATATACACACATATAGAGATATATATTATCTCTCTATCTATCTATCTAATCTATCTATCTATATAGAGAGAGACAGAGAGAGAGAGAGAAAGTTCCATTGATTGATTTTCAAATGTTTTAAAACTGAGATGCAACAGGGACTCCCCTTAGGGGCCTGTGGGTCCCCCTCCAAGCATGGAAATAAAGGAAAGTCTCCAGTTCCTTCAGGAGAAATTCTGGGCCCCTCACCGGCCCTGAGAAGTAAATGAGCAGCCTGAAAGCAAAATGGCCCAAGCAGCTAAAATAGCAGCCAGGGGTGCTGGGGACGCTGGCTCCCATAGAAACCCAAGATTGCATCTTAGTATGTCCTGGAGTGACTTTTCAGAAGCCTGGGCCCCCACCAAATGGATCTACCGGCCCGCAGGCCTCAGATACAGGGAACCAGGGGCTGAACTCTGCCTGCTGCTCTTGTTCTGTTTCTTCCTGAAGGGGGCCTGGAGGGAGCCACACCCATGAGCCAGAGTTAACATTCTTTTCTGCTGACCCCAACTTTTTAAACAAAACTGGTCTTCCTTAATTGCAAATCAGATTTTTTTTTTTTTTTTTTTTTCCGGGGGTGGGGACGGTGTTGAGATGGAGTCTGGCTCTGTCGCCCAGGCTGGAGTGCAGTGACTCGACCTCAGCTCACTGCAACCTCCACCTCCCGGGTTCAAGCGATTCTCTTGCCTCAGCCTCCCGAGCAGCTGGGTTACAGGCACCCACCACCACACCCGGCTAATTTTTGTATTTTTAGTAGAGCCAGGGTTTCAGCATATTGGCCAGGCTGGTCTCGAACTCCTGACGTCGTGATACACCCACCTCGGCCTCCCAAAGTGCTGAGATTACAGGCATGAGCCACCATGCCTAGCCCCAGGAAATCTTTGCATCTACTTATGACCTGGAATACCCCTCACCCCTTCAAGATATCCCTCCCTTTTAGGCCAAAACCAATGTATAACCTCCATGTTTTGATTTACAGTCTTGCCTGTGAATTCTATTTTCCTGAAATTTACCCCTGCCTTTAAAAACCCTTGCCTGCATGCCATCTGGGAGGCCAGCACTTAAGCACGAGCTGCCCTGGTCCTCCTTGCTTGGCGTCTGTAAGGAAGCACCCTCTTGCCGCCTGCTGCAAACCTCGGTGTGGACATTGGTCTCATTGTGCTGGGTGAACAACCCTAGGTCAGCGCATTGACAAATCAGCTTTGCATCTCTGCATGAACCGCCCTTGATCACGATGTAGTTTTTTTTTTTTTTTGAGACAGAGTCTCACTCTGTCACCCAGGCTGGAGTGCAGTGGTGCAATCTCGGCTCACTGCACCCTCCACCTCCCAGGTTCAAGCAATTCTCCTGCCTCACTCTCTGGTGTCACTGGGATTACAGGTGCGTGTCACCACACCACACCTGGCTAATTTTTGTATTTTTAGTAGAGATGGGATTTCGCCATGTTGGCCAGGCTGATCTCAGACTTCTGACCTCAAGTGATCCGCCTGCCTTGACCTCCCAAAGTGCTGGGATTACAGGCATGAGCCACTGCACCTGGCCTCCTTTGTCTTTTTATTACAGACAAGGTCTCACGATGCTGCCCATTGTGGACGTGAACTCCTGGGTTTCAGTGGTCCTTCCATCTCAGCCTCCCAAGTAGCTGGTACTATACGGGCATCCCACCGCGCCTGGCCAGATTTCTTTTGAGTAGTATCAGTGTGATACATCTTTCCCTACCCTTTTAACATAATTGTGTCTTTATATTTGATGCGTGTTTCTTCTAGGCAGCGTGTAGATGGGTATTGCTTTTTTTACCCAATCTGACAATCTTTGCCTTTTAGGTGGGATGTTTAGAATGTTTACATTTAATGTGATTATCCATATGGTGGGGTTTATTTTTTATTTATTTATTTTTTTGAGACGGAGTTTCACTCTTGTTGCCCAGGCTGGAGTGCAATGGCACGATCTCGGCTCACCACAACCTCTGCCTCTCAGGTTCAAGCAAGTCTCCTGCCTCAACCTCCGTGGTAGCTGGGATTATAGGCGTGTGCCACCACGCCCAGCTAATTTTGTATTTTTAGTAGAGACGGGGTTTCTCCATGTTGGTCAGGCTGGTCTCAAACTCCCCACCTCAGGTGATCCACCCACCTCGGCCTCCCAAAGTGCTGGGATTATAGGCGTGAGCCACCGCGCCCGGCAATGTGGTGGGGTTTAGATCTACCATCCTGCTATTTGTCTTTGACTCATCTCATTTTTTCTTCTCCCTCTTTCTCTGCTTTTTTGGGGGGTTAATTTTTAAATTTTATTTCTGTCCTTTGTTGTCTTATTAGCTGTAATTCTTTATTTTAATGGTTGTTTTCAGATTTATACACTTTTTTTTTCTTTTTTCTTTTTGAGACAGAATCTCACTCTGTCATCCAGGCTGGAGTGCAGTGGCGCGATCTCGGCTCACTGCAACCTCTGCCTCCCAGGTTCAAGTGACTCTTCTGCCTCAGCCTCCCAAGTAGCTAGGACTACAGGCATGAGCCACCATGCCCAGCTAATTTTTATCTTTTTAGTAGAGATGGGGTTTCACCATATTGTCCATGCTGGTCTTGAACTCCTGACCTCATGATCCTCCCACCTAAGCCTCCCAAAGTGCTGGGATTACAGGCGTGAGACACCGCACCTGGCCTACTATACATTTTTAACTTGTCACTAAATTCAAGTGATATCATATAACCTCATATATAGTCAAACCTTACAACATTACATTTCCATTTTCCTTCCCAGCCATTGTGCTATTGTTGTTACATATTTTAATTTTTCATATGATATAAACCCCACAATACATTATTCTTGCATTAATCAGATAACTGTCAAGGCAGGTGGATCACCTGAGGTTAGGAATTCAAGACCAGCCTGACCAACATGGTGAAACCACATCTCTACTAAAAATACAAAACTTAGCCAGGTGTGGTGGCACGCACCTGTAATCCCAGTTACTTGGGAGGCTGAAGCAGGAGAATCACTTGAACCTGGTATAGAATGAGACCACCACTTCTCCTGTTGTCCTTCCCAGCTTTTCCCGGTCTCCCCTTTTCTCTAGTTTATAACAGGAGAAGGGGAAGAAAGCAAAAAGTTGGAAAGAAACAGAAGTAAGATAAATAGCTAGACAACCTTGGCGCCACCACCTGGCCCTGGTGGTTAAAATAATAATAATAATATTAACCCCTGACCAAGACTACTAGTGTTATCTGTAAATTCCAGACATTGTATGAGAAAGCACTGTAAAACTTTTTGTTCTGTTAGCTGATGCATGTAGCCCCTCGTCACGTTTTCCATGCTTGCTTGATTTATCATGACCCTTTTACATGGATCCCTTAAAGTTGTAAGCCTTTAAAAAGGCCAAGTATTTCTTCTTCAGGGAGCTCGGCTCTTAAGACTCAAGTCTGCCGACGCTCCGGGCCGAATAAAAAACCTCTTCCTTCTTTAATCCCGTGTCTGAGGAGTTTTGTCTGCGGCTCGTCCTGCTACACTGGGAGGCGGAGGTTGAGGTGAGCCAAGATCATGCCACTGCAGTCCAGCCTGGGCGACAGAGTGAGACTCTGACTCAAAAAAGAAACGCACTCCTTATACTCACTCATTTAGTTGCCGTTTATGGTGTTCCTCATTTCTTTGTGTAGATTCGGTTTTCCATTGGGTATGACATTCCTTCTGCTTGATGGACACCTTAGACACTCCTGCAGGTGATTCTTTTACTTTGCTGTATCTGAAAACAGCTTTGTTCTTTCCCAACCTCTGTCTCCTCTCCTTTGGGGACTCCAATTATACCTGTATTTCACCACTTGAAGGTGAACCACAGTTCACTGATGCTCTTTCCATTTTTCTAGTCATTTTTCTCCATTTCATTTGGACAGTTTGTATTGCTATGTTTTCAAGTTCACTGATCCTTTTTTTTGCGACAGAGTCTAGCTCTGTTGCCAGGCTGGAGTGCAGTGGCGTGATCTTGGCTCACTGCAACCTCTGCCTCTCGGAGGCGATTCTCCTGCCTCAGCCTCCCCAGTAGCTGGGAATACAGGAATGCGCTGCCACGCCCAGCTAAGTTTTGTATTTTTAGTAGAGATGGGTTTCACCATGTTGGCCAGGTTGTTCTTGAACTCCTGACCTCAGGTGATCCACCTGCCTTGGTCTCCCAAAGTGCTGGGATTATAGGCATGAGCCATGGCGCCCGTCCACACTGATCCTTTTTTTTTGCAGTGTTCCATTAATCCCATCTCATGTATTATCTCTCTCAGACACTATTTTTCATCCCCAGAAGTTCGATTTGAGGCTTCCCCCCCATCTTTACTTAACATATTGTCTTTCCTTTCCTCCAGCATCTTCAACATATGGAATATGATCACAGCATAAGTGTGTGTGTGCTGTCCTCTACTTGCCCTGTCACCTTTGTCATTTCCAGGTCAGTTACTGCAACCTCTGCCTCCCAGATTCAAGCGATTCTCCTGCCTCAGCCTCCTAACTAGGGCTACAGGTTACCTGCCACCATGCCCGGCTAGTTTTTATATTTTTAGTAGAGATGGGGTTTCACCATGTTGTCCAGGCTGTTTGTGAACTTCTCATCTGAAGTGATTCGCCCTCCTCGGCCTCCCAGAGTGATGGGATTATAGGCGTGAGCCACTGTGCCCGGCCCCAGGTCAATTTTGATTGATTTTTCCTGTCTCTCCATACGGGTCATAATGTCCTGCCTCTTTTCATGCCTGGGTTTTTTTTTGTTTTTTTTTTTTTACTGGATATTCAACATTTTGTATTCTACCTTGTTTGGCTCTGGATATTTTTGTGGACCTACACATACATTTGCATTCGTTTCTGGGATGTGATTAAGTTACTTGGAAACTGTATGGTCCTTTTTTTTTTTTTTTTGAGGCAGGGTCTCTGTCGCACGGACTGGAGTGCAGTGGTGTGATCTTGGCTCACTGCAGTCTCGGCCCCCTGGGCTCGTGATTCTCCCACCTCAGCCTCCCCAGTAGCTGGGGCCACAGGCACACACCACCACATTTGGCAACTTTTTGGATTTTTGTAGAGATGGAGTTTCACCATGTTGCCTAAGGTAGTCTCGAACTCCTGGGCTCAACTGGTCTGCCTGCCTTGGCTTCCCAAAGTTCTGGGATTACAGGTGTGAGCCCCCACATCTGACTCTGGGTCTTGTTATTGAGTGGTGTTTGTTGGGACCTGAACTGTATTTAGTCTCCTGTTGATGCTTCCCTACTACAAGGTGAGAACTTCTTCCTGCTCTAACGATGCTTCCCTGCTCTGGCTGCCGGACACAGGGACTATTCCCAGCCTTGCGTGGGCTCTGATCCTGTGAACTCCAGCCCCCTGCCTGGCCACCTCTATCTTCCCATTTGAGGGAGACGCAGGTGGCTGCCTGGGTTCCCTTTCTCTACACCGTGCCCGGGGGTGGGCGGGACAGTCCTCGCTGCCGGGTCGGTTCCCCTCTCTCCAGCACCACGGTCCTCGGTTTCGTGACCCCAGTGCCTTGAGTGCTGCTTTTTTTTTTTTATTAGTCTGTTTTTTTGGTTGCTGCAGCTGAGAGTGTGTAAGTCCAACCCCTGTTACTTCATCTCCATTCTCGGCCAAGCCCCCTCCACCCGCCTGTCCCCGTCAGTCCCTATACCTGCTGTCCCTGAGATGCCGCCTCTGTGAGGCCTGACGGGCTCTCCCCCAGTCCCGCCTCTCCTGCCCCGGGGCAGGTGCTGTCGCGGCCAGCGAGGATCCGTGCGAGCGAACCTGCGCGCGAGGGGCTCACTGGGGCTGGGCAGGTGGCTACAAGAGCCTGTCTCCCTGCGGTCACCCCATAGGGTTGGCTGAGGATGGGGCCCAAGACCGTGAGGGTGGCTGACCGCCCCGAGTTTCAGTTTTAAGGGGCAGGACGTGCTTGCGCCGGCCCCTAGGTTCCGCGCTCCGCGCCGCCTGACCCGAAGGGGCGTGGGAGCCGGCAGGGCCCAG
>NW_012110696.1:2375422-2376679 GCF_000951045.1 Mandrillus leucophaeus | reverse complement strand
ACCCTTTCCCCGGGTGCAGAGCGGTGGCTGTGCCAGCAGGGGCAGGACGGGCGGGCCGAGCGCACCTCCATCCGCCCTCGTGACGCCCACGTTGGCCCAGACACGGGATTTGGGGTGGAGGACGCTGGTCTGGGAACCAGCAGGTTGGAACGGCCGGGTAGTTCGGGCCTTGAGGAGTCCCAGACCCTGAAACTGGCACCCCCCACGCCCCGCCCAGCTCTCCTCGGCCTGGGGACACCGGCTGCCAGGCCTCTCCAGTTTCAGCCTTTCCTGGGAGGGCTTCCTGGAAGAGGTGGCTTCTGGCCCCAGAAAGAGAGGCTGCTCCGGGGGATAGATGCGGTGCTGGGGTGGTGACTCCGCGGAGTCGAGGGTGTGACGCGGGATGTGGGCAGGCCGTGGGGTTTGTGTTCCAGGACTGGGAGACAAGACGAGGGGAGGCCATGGGGCGGTTGGAGGTGCGGCCTGGGAACCCGGCGTGCTGGACTCTGAGCAGGGACGGCAGGCGAGGCGCGTGGAGGAAGAGCCGCGAAGAGCTGGGCGCTGTCTTCTCCGCGCCTCCGTTTCTTCATCTGCTCCTGGGGCCGCCTGCCCAGTAGCGGGGATTAAATCGGATGTTGACGTCTATTATGATGATTAATGTTCTTGTCATTCCCGTCACTAGCAGGTGAGAGGCGGGGAGGCCTCGGGTGGGAACATACCTATGGCCAAGGGCACGAGGTAACCCGAGCGCCCCGGAAAGGACCCCTGCCTGCATCGCCACGGCCGTCCCCGCCTACCCCGTCCACATCAGCTCCGGCTGGGCGAGGCCCTGCTTCTCCCTTCTGCTCCCGAAGACCACCCCGGGGCGCAGACCTGGAGGCCTCGGAGCGCCCGCGGCCGTCCCGTCCGCCCCCTTCTGAGCAACCAGAGAGCGGTCTAGGCCGGGCACGGGGCTGCGCAGAGGGGCTGCGGGCAGGGCCGGAGTTACAAGCGCCAGGAATCCAGACGGTGTGTGGAGGGGGGGCAGCGGGGGAGCCCGGTAATTAGTGTAAACCCTTTGTCTGCCTTTGATACCCACAGCTTCTCCCCGCCGCGGCTTCCTCCGCCTGGAGCGCGGGCGGGGAGGGCCTGTCGGGGAAGTGGGTCCAGACCCCTGATCCCCGCGGCCCGGGACCGGGGAGGGCGGTATCTCCCACTTCCACGCTTTGGTGACGGCGCCCCCCATGCCCCCAGGTCCGGACAGGCCGAGATGACGCCGAGTCCCGCGTTGCTGCTCCT
>NW_012110696.1:2363406-2374358 GCF_000951045.1 Mandrillus leucophaeus | reverse complement strand
CCCGCCCCTGCCGCCCCGCTCGCCAGGCCCCCTTCCTTCCAGGGTCCCCTCACCCATGGGCTGTCCACAGCGCCCAGGCGGCCTCCCCCAGCTAGCTGGAGGAGTCCCTTTCACTTGTGCTTGCTGGCCAGGTGGGCTCTAGCCCTGGCCCCCAGGACATGCTTCTGGTCTTGCAAACACTTTCACCCTCCTACCTGCAGTCCAGGGCAGCTGATCACCTGTGGATTCTTGGGGAGTGGGCGGTTTCTGGCCACAGTGGACCCAACTAGGACTCTGGGAACCTGCAGAGACCCCCACGGAGGCCAGGATGGGCTATGAGAGATATTGGTGATATACTGGGTGTCTGGGACTGAAACTGACCCTCAGACCCCCAGTGTCCCAGCCACTGGGCACACACCAGACCTAGCTGTGTGCCCTGGCCCTGCCCAGCCCCAGGCAGGCAGTGCAGGGCGGCTGTGTGGACAAGTCCCCAGAGCCGGGACGCACCCCAGGACTGCGTGCCTGTGGGCACCCACTGTACCGGCCTGGTACGTCCTCACGCCACTGATAGCTAAGTGGCAGCCATGCCACGGGACCCGGCTCCAGCAAGGGCATCCGAAGCCGATGGGTGACGTGTCCCCGCAGACTCATGTCCGCCATGTTCCAGGATCCGAGCACAGCACTGGCTGCCCCCATGGCTAGGCGGGACCTGTGTCCAGGCCGGCCCTTTGGGTGTGTTGACCACTCAGGATTGTCCGCGCTGTGTCCACCAGTCCTGAGGCTTCGCACCCCTCCCCTGCCGCCCAGCAAGTGCGCCGCATCCAACCTGGCCTTATATGGGCACGTTCGGGTGTTGGATGGCGGGCGGTGGCCAGGTGGGCCTTATGCCACAGCACCCCCCCACCCCCCTCCTGCCCACATGGGCCTGGCTGAGCGGCTGCTCTGAGGGCCCGGCAGCGTCCTGGGCTGTGTGGGCACTCAGGCCATACTGGGCGAGCCCCCACCACCGCTAGTGGCCTGGACTTGCATTCTCTTTGATCTGTTTGGCCTCCCCCATCCCTGCACCTGCCTATCCTCTGTCCACTCGGCCAGGGAGGCTCTGGAGGCCTCTGTCCTGCCATGGTCCGTGGCTGGGGCTGAAGCTGACTGGTGGATGGCCGCGGTCACCCATGGCAATGGGTGGCAGAGCCCGCCTCTTCATGGAGACGCCCCAGCGGCCACCCCCTTCGCTTTCGTCCTCCTCAACTGCGGCCTTGGGGCCGAGGATATCCAGCCCTGGCTTTGCGTGGCAAAGACCCTGGCGGCACTGGGGAGCTGGGATTGAGCGGCTTTCCAAGGGCAGGGGCCTCTGTGGTTTGGGTGGAGGTGGGGAGGAGGTTCTTCCGGACTGTGCTGATTTTCCTAGCATGGACTAGGGCGCAAGGTCCATCCAAGTGTGTTTCTCCTGCTCTGAACAGCCCACTGTGCACCTTCGTTAGGCCAAGGACCAGCATGCAGAGGGTTTGGGTTGTTTTTGAAAAGCCATTTCTCGCTAGGTCATAAGTTCTGGAATCGGCACATCGCTAGACTCGGATCATATTTTGAAAGTTCCTCTTTTCCCAAAGTTTCACAATCTTGGTGGATTTGTCTAAAAACTGCTTTTCTTTTTTTTTTCCAATTTGAAAAAAGATAGGAATTGGCTTTCTCCCTTTCCCTTTTATTTCTCACAGTGGGAACTTGAGAGTTTGTGGATGAAATATCTTTTACCAATAATTCTGAAGGAAGTCGTTTCAGGGCTTTCTGAGAAGTGCCACCTTTGAACTTTTGCAAGCATGGCCTTGGGGACCAGCTCTAAGCGGCCTGCCTAGGAGGCCACTCCCCTCTCCTCTGCACCCGGCCAGCTGCTGTGGGCAAGCTGAGCCCTGACCCAGGTGGGCAGGGTGCCTGTCCAGGGGTGCCCCATGCCTGGGGGGTGGCATGGTCAGTGTCGGCTCCCTGTGGGGACAGGAGTCTGAAGGGTGTGTGACTCGGGGAAGCAATAGCCGTGGGTGCACGGTGCTGACCTCGGCCCCCAGCCAGGCCTCAGGGCCCTCCTCCCTCGCCCCAAGCCCTTCCAGGCAGTGGCTGGCCAGTGTGTAGCGGGCTGAGGTGGACGTGTGGGAGCTGGGCCCAGCCCCTGCAAGGTGGGGAATTGGGCCAGCCGCCCCGTTTCCATCTCGGGGCCCCACTCCTGGAAGGGAAAATAAATCACTGTCCCCTTGGGGGAGGGAGGGAGCCGTGAACAAAGTCGCCTTTGGCTGGGCCTGGAAACGCCGACCGCAGACTCCTTTATCCATTGTGCGGGAATCAATGGGCCTCCGGGCTCCCTTTCAGCCGCAGGCCCCGCGCTGCGGCCCTGTCGAGGGGAAATGTTGGTTTTTCCCCAGCCGTGGCCTCCAGCCCCTGGCTTGCCCAGCCCTGGCTCAGGAACCATGGCCGCGCTGGGAGAGGCGGGCTGTGCCCACAGGCTGGACCCCCGACTGCTGCATGCTGGCCCTCTCTGCAGCCTGAGCTTGCTTCTTGGCCCAGGGTGGACTCCTTTGCCCCATCTGGGCCTCTGCCGGTGACTGCAGGCCTGGGGTATCCAGGTGACAGCCTCAGCGGGTGGGTCAGCACAGGAGGGAGAGGTGTGCCCACACCCCTCTCCCCAGAGGCCTCCTCTAGGGCTGCCCCCCCTGCTTGCCTGCCTGCCACTCTCCCTGGCAGCCATCCCTGGAGCTGCTGGTCAAGCCCCAGGGTGTCTGGCTGCCCTCTGCAGGCGGCTCCAGGGTGGGCCACAGCGCCAGGGCCCACGGTCCAAGATGGCTGGGGTAGAGTGAAGCAGGGGATGGGAGAGGAGGGGTTTCATGGGCCAGGGCAGGCCTAACAGGAGAGGTGGGTACCAGTCCCCTTGGAGCAAGTCAGCGTGAGTGGGGGTCTCCCTCCAGGACATTGTCCCTGTGTGGGGCAGGGGGTGCCGCCCATCTTGGCAGAAAGCCCAACCACTTTTCTTCTTGCCTGGTGCTGTGAAGGGGCTGAGGAGTGAACATTGGCTGAGCAGTGACAGGGAGGAGGGAGCCGGGCTGCTGCCCTGGTGTGCGGCATGGGGCCCGCTGGGCACAGTGACGCCCTCTGGGCTACTAAGACTGTGAGCCCCAGGACAGCTTGGTGGCCCCCTGGGGAGCTTTGTCCAGGCCCACCAGCCAGTGGCTTCGGGCCCCTCCTCATTCCCTGTAACCTTCCTGCCCTGTCCCCAGTGGTGACCGTAGGGCTTGGTCTGGAGCACAGTACCACACCCCAGGGCATCACTGTGTGTCCCAGAGAGGCTGGGTGGCTGTGCCCTGTGGCCTGCAGGGGCCTGGGAAGCTGCAGTGGACAGGCCCAGTGCCCTCCTGTCCCCAGCCCTGTCCTTGAGAAGTCTGCCATGTGAGTGGGAGCAAGGGCCCCTGGCCTGGTGGTGGTGCCCAGTGTGCCTGGGCTGCTCAGTGGTCACGGCAGCCCCACCCGGGGGCCAAGAGCCCTGGCAGGGTGCAGAGCATCAGCTCACCCCTGATCTCTGGCCTCGGGGGTTCTGGGATCAGGAAATGTTCTTGTTGATGCTTCTTAAGTGGGGAAGGGCTGCCAAGGTCTGCAGGCAGAGCCCCTCTGTGGAGTTCCGGGCAGGGGAGGCCTGGGGACTGCAGCCAGGCAGGCTGGGGTTTTGAGGTGGGGGTAGGGGCATGAACCGGGCTGGGCCTGGTGAGGTCTGGACTGGGATGGCTACGGAGGAATCTTTGCCTGTTTCAGCACTGTGCAAGGTTCTCTTTAGGGCGTGGCACCGCCTCACGATGCTCTGGTGCCTGCCCTGTGCCCTGGCGTGTCAAGAAGGGGGAGTAGTGCCCTGGGGCTGGGGTTGCAGAAGGTTCCACCTCAAGGCTTCCAGAGGAGGCCCCCCAGCCTGCTGACTCGCTGGGTGCCCAGGGCTGGGCAGCGTGGTAGGGCACAGCTTGTGGGGTAGCCGCCTGTGCTGCAGGCCCCCAGGTCCCCGCACATCCTCTGGGTCTGCTCCCTGAGGGCCGCCCGGCTAGCTGGTGACTGTGTGTGTCCTGGGTCTGTGCATGCGGGTGCACATGCGTGTGCCTGGGCGTCCCAGGCTGGAGGAGAGCCTGGCCCTGGCACCTGATGGACAGCAGGCTGTGTAGCGGTCACCTGTGCTGTGGCTCCTGGGGGCGGCCGCTCTTGCACTTGGCTTCCTGGGGAGGGGATCGGGCCCTGGCACTAACTCTGGAGTTTCCCACTCACTCCTGCCCTGGGTGCCCCTGGGGGCCTGGCACAGCCACATAGTGGCCATCTGTGGTGGGGGCACTGTGTCTCCTCTTGGTGACCGGTGGGGGGCTGCCGGCTGCAGAAGGCTCAGCACCTGGATTGGCTCTGCACCCCCTCAGGGGTCTGGCACAGTGTGTCCTGATTCCCTTACCCTCCCTTCTGGTCAAGGCGAGCCCCCTTCCCCAGGCCACTCAGCTTCTCCAGGAGGACATGGGGCCTGGCCACCCGCACCCCATGGCCAGGTCCCTGACCAGGCCAGAGAATTCCTCCAGCTGGAAACTCGGGGCCATGCAGGGCCCCCCAGTTCCCAGGCATCCTCGCTCCACTCTGGCCCCGTTTGGCTGCCAGGCCACTCTTGGTCCAGCCCCTCCATGCGGGGAACTTAGGGTTGGCCGGTCAGGGCTAGGGTTGAGGGGACCACACAGCCGGCCCCTCAGCGGTCAGCTCCACCTGCCTCTCCCTCCCTGGCGCACCGTGGCTTGGTCTGTCCCCACGGACGCCCCACCCTGCCGTGTTGTCAACCAGCATCTGCCCCTGCTGTGGTGGACGCTCCTTCCTCAGGAAGCCCCCGTTGTCCCCACTGGGTCAGGAGTCCTGTCCGACCTGGGCCAGCATTGCCCCGGGCTCTGTAGAGGGGCGGACACCACTGGCTTGGGCTACAGAGGCATCCTGGGAGGTGCAGGTACACTGGAAAGTAAGAGGAGGCCGTTTCCTGGTCCCAGCTCATGTCTGCTGGCGACAGAGGGATCATGACGCTGCACGTGTGTCTGTGCCTGGGCGCCTCTCCTTACGCTGAGGGCTGTGTTCTGGGGAGCACCCCCTCCTTGCTCCGTGTGGGAGCCAGGCCCCATGGGGAGGAGCTGCCGTGGCCTCAGGAGGGAAGCTGGGCAGCCCTGGCCATGAATCCTCTGTACCTGCCCTGGCTGGCCACCACCCCCCTGCCATTCTCCCTACGAATGCCCACCGAGTGTCTGCTGTATGCCAGGCCTCGGGACACCGCGAGCACGGGAGAGGGGCTTGGGTGTGGGTTTGGACCATGTGGCCAGGACGGGCCATTCCAGAAGAGATACTGGAGACCCTGAGGAGCTGCGGGGTGAGGGGCGTCGGAGAGGGCACTCCAGGCGAGGCAGGTGTGGGGAGCTGATCTGAGGGCCTGTGAAGACGGGGAGGGGCAGGCCGCAGGAGGTCCTGCCTCTGTCCCTCCAGACTGCAGCTTCCTCCCCTCCATCCCAGGGCCTGCCCACCTCCACCCTTCCTGGGCCCTGGGAAAGAGGAGTCTCTGTGTCTGGGGATAGTGTGTGTGTGACAAAGCGTGTGGGCAGGGCGGCCTCTCTGGGCCTTGCTGCTGTGGGAAGCCCCTGTTCCTCCTCCATCCCCAGTTGTGTTTTTTACAGCTGGGCAGGGGTGGCGGGGTGGGAGGGGTTGGCGGCATCCCCCTTCTTGGCCCACCGCCTCCGAGTCGAGTCCTCTATACCTGACAGCAGTGAGGCCCTGTCTCAGACTCAGTTTACCCTCATGTCTGGCTCCCACGTGGCCCTTGGTGTCCTGCCTGTGCTGGGGGCCTCTTGACTGTGGCTAAGTGTGTGCAGGGCAGGGGCTGTTCTGGAGGAGGAGGCTGGGGGGCATCTTGGCAGGGTGCAAACCCTGGAGGTGGCACGGCGCCGCTGTCATGCCCAGCAGAGCCCCGGTGCTGGCTCCCTGTATTCTTCCTGGCTGCGGTGCGAGGCGGCCACAGTCTCCCACCACGTACCTATGCCCTCAGGTCCTACCTCAGTTTCCCCATAGGCTGCGTGGGTTGGACGCCCGTCCAGATGGTGTGGGCTTGCCTAAACATAAAGCCCAGGCCGCTGTCCTGGCACACTCATTTCCCAGGAATCTGGGGGGCTGGGCTTCCTCCTGGTCAGGCCCTCCTGCGGGGGTCTTGGGCCTGCAACAGCAGGGTGTCCAGGGAGCCCAGGTGGGGGTGGGATGGGCCTGGCGAGGGGGATGGAGGGAGGCTGTTTGCTTTAGGATAAGGCTGGCTCCTCTGGCCTGGCTGCCTCCAGCCGTGCCTACAGCACTTGCAGGCCGGCCTCGGGGGCCACGCTTCCGGCCAGACGGTCATTTGGCTCTGCCCCCTTTCTCAGCAGTGACCATGGGTGGGGGTCCCGCCTCCCTGTCTGTGCCTGTCATCCCGCACCTCCCGCATGCCTGTGGGGGCCTTTACCTCCCCAAGCCTTGCTTGTGTCTGCCTGGGGCAGGGTAGGGGCTGGGGCCAGAGGTAGCCCCTTCCTGAAGTGCAGCTGGGGCTTTCAGCCTCTGAGGCGGGCTCCCTCCCGAGATGGGGGGGCTGGGTCCGTGTGCCCCCACCCAGGACAGGGCCGGGCACTTGCTCTCTTGCTCCTTCTGGGCAGTTGTGTGGGTGGGCACTCACGTGCATACATGAACATGCTTGCACATGTGAGACCTGCGCCCAGGTAGCCCCTCAGGAGGCCCAGGTACCCCTGCAGGCTGTGGGCCACAGGGACTGGGCTGGGCAGGGGCCTTGGCCACTCCCTCTTGATCCCGGAGGCCCTGTGGGTGGTGGGAGTTCGGGCAGTGACAGGTGCTGGTGGGGTCAACCTGGGGTGGGTCTGGGACCTGGGCAGGCTGGGAAGGGGTCAGGAGGCCCCTGTGCTGTGGGCCCTGCAGCCCCTTCCTCCCCGGGACACGTTTGCCAGAGCTGCCCCCAGCCCTGGGCAGCTTACAGAACCACACTGAGGGGGAGGTGGGCTGGCAGCCCCCACAGCCGCCATCTCATTTCCTCTCCGGGGGTTACAGGGAGGGTAGGGAAGGAGGGGCTTCAGGGCTGGGGCCCATGGCCAGGGTGGGAGGGTCCTGAGTTGAGGGAGAGATACAGGTCAGAGGAGAGACCCCCACATGTTTTCTCAGAGAGGCCAGGGACTGGTGTGGGCCGGGTGGGCCAGGGCTGGGAAGAATCCCTCCCTCCAGAGCCTCAGCCCACCCTTTGTGTTTCTGGTCACAGTGGGGAGGCTCCATGTCTCCAGGCCCAGCCCCAGCAGCCGATGATGCCTGTGGGATCAGAACCCGGAGGCCCTGGGCCGCGCCCCCTGTGCTATCAGCGCTGATTAGGCTTCCAGAGAGGTGATAGGGATTCTCTGTGGGGGTCCCTGTCCCCAGACCTGGGGGGTGAGATTGGGAGCTGCTACCTGTCTGAAGACGCCGGTGGGAGACGTCACGGGGCCACTGTTAATTGCGTGTTGGAGAAACACGCGGCCCCAGGCACTGTCGAGATGGCTTGGAGCAGCTGCTGCCTCTTGGTGTCTCTGCACCCAGCTTGGACACTCCCAGACAGCAGTGGCTGCAGTTCCGGAGGGACACTGTCACCCATGGGCTGGCCAGAGGTGCCCTGGGAACCGTGGGGTGCCTGTGGCCACCTCTCAGATGCAGAGAGCAGTGAGTGGGCTGCGGTTGCCGCTGCAGGACTTGGGAGCAGCACGTGGGGAGTGGGGCACGCAGGGCCCTCCTCTCCCAGGAGCTCCATCCGGGTGCAGGCCCTGCGGTGCTCTGAGTTTCTGAGGCCTACAGGGTCTGTGTGTTCCAGGCTCATCTTCCCGGCTGGCTAGGCACTGCCCACTGGGGCCGGTCACACACAAACAGGGCCCTGGCCCTGCCTTCCAGCTCAGAAGCACCCAGGCAGGGGACGGGGTGGGGTGGGGACCCGGGCAGGGGACAGGGTGGGTTTCTTTCTGCCAGGAAAGGAGGACTTGGCTTCTCCACGTGGGGTGGGACAGAGTGAGTGGCCATGTGGAGCTGCAGCCTGTCTGCTCCTGTGGGTTTCACAGGCAGTGGGGGGACATACTGGCTGCCAGGTACAGCCTCGGGGCTGCCAGCCAGACAGGATCCAGCAGTGCCCATGGCCAGCCCCAGCTACTGTCGCTCCAGAGGCTTGCCCTCTGACTCCGGGGCCTTGGGGTCATGCCCCCTCAAGGCTAAGGTGCCTGGCAGGGTAGGGCCCTTGGGGTGGGCAGACAGACCTGGGCATCTGTGGTCCCTGAACTCAGGTCTGATACTGACAGAGACGTAGGTGCCGCACAAACTCTCATCCACACAGTGCCCGTGCGCAGGCGGTCTGCTGTGCCTGATTGCGTGTGGATAGCTGTGGGGTCGCTGGCCTGTGTCCAGGCCCGGCTGGGCCCTGGGCTGATGGTTGGGTGGGAGTTGGGTGAGGGGCCTGGAGCCTCTTTGGGACCCACCAGGGCCCCCATCCCCCTGCCGCCCTTGTCCTTGGGGGGCCGCTGTCCCCTCTGACCTAGGGTGTACAGCTGCTTCCTGTGTGACCAGGAGGAGCCCCTGCCCTCTTGGCAGGTGGGTTTTGAGGGCTACCAAGCACAGCTGTTTTGCATCCTCTGGGGACCCTACTCCCCTCTCACGTCTCAAAGAGCCGGCCTCTGGGACCACAGAGCCGCCCCGGCCGTGAGAAGCTGCTGACGTGGTATTCAGTGGGCCAGCACTCAGGAGCTTTGGTGCATGTAGGCAGCTGAGGCCTGGGTCGGGGGCACTGCGCTTGGGCCCCTCTGCTCACCTTGGGCAGGCGACCCAGGTGGAGCTCAGGCCTGAGGTCTGTGCTGGGCCGTGGGTCCCCTTTCGATCCCCCTTGGCTCTGGACCCCAAGCCCCTCCTCGTTGACTGTTCCTTGGACCCACCCGCAGGCCCCCCCAGGATGGCGGACAAGGTGGTCCCACGGCAGGTGGCCCGGCTGGGCCGCACCGTGCGGCTGCAGTGCCCTGTGGAGGGGGATCCACCACCATTGACCATGTGGACCAAGGACGGCCGCACCATCCACAGCGGCTGGAGCCGCTTCCGCGTGCTCCCCCAGGGGCTGAAGGTGAAGCAGGTGGAGCGGGAGGATGCCGGCGTGTACGTGTGCAAGGCCACCAACGGCTTTGGCAGCCTGAGCGTCAACTACACCCTTGTCGTGCTGGGTTAGTCGCTGCTGCGGTCAGAGGTCATGGGCTGGGTTGGAGCCAGGCAGGGGCAGGCAGGAGGGCGGACGGGGACACACCTGGGGCCTGAGAGTCAGCCAGCCCCGGGCAGAAAGCCTTCCTTCGGCGCCCTGCCCTCCCTCTGCTGACTGCACCTCTGCCACCATCCCCCAGGCTGGGCTCCGTTCCTGTCCCCATCAGGCTCCAGCCTCTGGGCCTTCCTCCGGGCGGAGGGCGGCGGGCAGCGGGCGGAGGGCAACGGCCGGGAGCCGCAGGCCGTGGTCCCACGGAAGGGCTGGGGCCCGAGGCCTTGGCAGGGTGTGCCGGCCGTCGGCTGTGACTTTGAGGCTCAGGTTTCGGAGTTCAGAGGAGCCGCGGGGATGCCTGGCCTTTCTGTTCTCTTCTGCGCCTGGGGCCTGGGTGCGGGGCTTGGACAGGTGTCCAGAGACACGCCCTCCATACCTAGGGACCGGGCACCCCGCCTGCTCTGCCGGGCTCCTGGGTGTGGGGCCCTCCGGTGGAGCTCCTGGAGCTGGGCTGGCCCGTTTCTGAACGCAGGAGGCTGGCCCAGGCCCCGGCAGGGTCTGGGGGTGCGGCCTGAGACAGCCTGGTCCTGGGCTCAGTGGAGGAGCGGCTGTCACAGGGTGGATGGAGGGGACATTCCACAGCACGCCCTGCTCCTCCAGATTGTGTGGAATGGGAAAACTGTGGCTGTCCCCCCACCCCCACCCCACAGTCCTTTCAAAGGCGACGATGACCGGGAGGTATGAGAGTCTCGTCTGCTCACCAGCCCTCGGCCCCTTGATGTAGGCTAGGGTTACTGCAGCTGCTGGCCGGCCCGGCTCCCTCCTCCCCGGGGCCTGCAGACCCCCCGGAGCCAGAGTGGGGGCCAGCCCTCCAGCCCCACCCGTACCCGTCAGGATCACCTGCGCCTAGTGTGGGCCAGCGGCCCTTGCCCAGCTGTCCCTGGGATTCTGGGCTGTGGGTGTGTGGTGCAGCCCCCTGCCTGGGTGTCCAGGACTGTCCTGGCTGGGGCTGAGGGCACTAGAGGCCATGGGAGAGTTGGGGGTGCTCCTCAGGGCCCCCCTCACCTGCCCTCCCTGTGCACCTCCATTTCTCTGCAGATGACATTAGCCCAGGGAAGGAGAGCCTGGGCCCCGACAGCTCCTCTGGGGGTCAAGAGGACCCCGCCAGCCAGCAGTGGGGTGAGCAGGGGACCGCCGTCTGCCAGGGTGGGGGGTGTCTGTCCTGGCCCCTCGGCCGCTTCCCCATCCTCTGACCTCCATGCCGCCCCACCGCACAGCACGACCACGCTTCACACAGCCCTCCAAGATGAGGCGCCGGGTGATTGCACGGCCTGTGGGCAGCTCCGTGCGGCTCAAGTGCGTGGCCAGTGGGCACCCTCGGCCCGACATCACGTGGATGAAGGACGACCAGGCCTTGACGCGCCCAGAGGCCGCCGAGCCCAGGAAGAAGAAGTGGACGCTGAGCCTGAAGAACCTGCGGCCGGAGGACAGCGGCAAATACACCTGCCGTGTGTCGAACCGCGCGGGCGCCATCAACGCCACCTACAAGGTGGATGTGATCCGTGAGTGTGGCCTGGGGCACTGGCGGGCCGGGGGTGCTGGTGGGGTCTGGGGGCTGGCGGGCCAGGGGCTGGTGGACCGGGGGTGCTGGTGGGGTCTAGGGACTGGTGATCTGGGAGCT
>NW_012110696.1:2345238-2363151 GCF_000951045.1 Mandrillus leucophaeus | reverse complement strand
GGCTGGTGGGCCGGGGGTGCTGGTGGGGTCTGGGGGCTGGTGGGCTGGGGGTGCTGGTGGGCCCTGGGGTACTAGCAGGTAGAGTCTGGCGGGGCCCAGGAGCCATGCCCACGTGCCGTGTTCCCACAGAGCGGACCCGCTCCAAGCCCGTGCTCACAGGCACGCACCCCGTGAATACGACGGTGGACTTCGGGGGGACTACGTCCTTCCAGTGCAAGGTGCGCAGCGACGTGAAGCCGGTGATCCAGTGGCTGAAGCGTGTGGAGTACGGTGCCGAGGGCCGCCACAACTCCACCATTGATGTGGGTGGCCAGAAGTTCGTGGTGCTGCCCACAGGCGACGTGTGGTCGCGGCCCGATGGCTCCTACCTCAATAAACTGCTCATCACCCGCGCCCGCCAGGACGATGCGGGCATGTACATCTGCCTGGGCGCCAACACCATGGGCTACAGCTTCCGCAGCGCCTTCCTCACTGTGCTGCCAGGTGCGCGGCCGCCACGCCACGCCATGCTGGTGCCCGAACCTGCCCCCTGGGCCCCGCATCCCACCCACCGGCCGGGACCCCACCCTTCCCTCCTGGGCTCTACAGGCCAGGTCATCTGCCAAGGGAGGGCAGCCCAGGGGTGCCGTCTCCACAGCCCCCGGGATGGGTCTGGGGTACTCTCCTGGTCTTTGTGCCGGCGTTCCCCTCGCCACCTCCTTTCCTCTCACTCTTGCAGACCCAAAACCACCAGGGCCACCTGTGGCCTCCTCGTCCTCGGCCACTAGCCTGCCATGGCCCGTGGTCATCGGCATCCCGGCCGGCGCCGTCTTCATCCTGGGCACCGTGCTCCTGTGGCTTTGCCAGGCCAAGAAGAAGCCATGCACCCCCACTCCTGCCCCTCCCGTGCCTGGGCACCGCCAGCCAGGGACAGCCCGTGACCGCAGTGGAGACAAGGACCTTCCCACGTTGGCCGCCCTCAGCGCTGGCCCTGGTGTGGGGCTGTGTGAGGAGCATGGGTCTCCGGCAGCCCCCCAGCACTTGCTGGGCCCAGGCCCAGTTGCTGGCCCCAAGTTGTACCCCAAAGTCTACACAGACATCCACACACACACACATACACACTCACACACACACTCACACGTGGAGGGCAAGGTCCACCAGCACATCCACTATCAGTGCTAGATGACACTGCCTCTGCGGTGGGCGCATGGGGCCAGCCAGACAGGCAGGCTGGGAGGATGGAGGACAGTGCTGCAGACGAAGGCGGACCCATGGTGAGGAGGAATGGCCAGCACCCCGGGCGCTCTGTGTGAGGCATAGCCCCTGGACACACACACACAGACACACACTGCCTGGATGCATGTATACACACACATGCGCACACACGCTGCCTGAACACAGGCACACGCAGACATGCTCCCGGAACGCATACGCATGCATGCACATGCGCAGGCATGCTGCCTGGACACACAGATATGCTGCTCAAACGCATGCACATGCACACAGACATGCCAGAACATACATGGACATGCTGCCTGAACACATCACACACATGCACAGATATGCTGCCTCAACACACACATGCATACATGTGCAGATATACTGCCTGGACACACACACACGCAGATATGCTGCCTGGACACACGCACACACATGCACAGATATGCTGCCTGGACACATGCACAGATATGCTGCCTGGACACACGCACACGCATGCACAGATATGCTGCCTGGACACACATACACGCACAGAAATGCTGCCTCGACACACACACACGCGCGCAGACAGGCCGCCTGGACACACACAGGCAGTTATGCTGTCCGGACACACGCACACATGCAGATACGCTGTCCGGACACACACGTGTGCAGTTATGCTGCCTGGACACACGCACACACACGCGCAGATATGCTGCCTGGACACGAGCAGATATGCTGTCCGGACACACACGTGTGCAGTTATGCTGCCTGGACACACGCACACACACGCGCAGATATGCTGCCTGGACACGAGCAGATATGCTGTCCGGACACGCACACACGTGCAGATACGCTGCCTGGACGCATGCGGACTGAGGTGCTTTTCAGAGGGTGTGCTGCGAGGCCCGCAGTGCGTGTGCAGTGAGGCTCATAGTTGATGAAGGACTCTCCCTGCTCCACCGTCACTCCCCAACCCCTGCCTGCCTCTGCCCTCGCCTGGCCTTCGCGGCTATTTTTGCCACCTGTCTTGGGTGTCCAGGAGTCCCCTACTGCTGTAGGCTGGGGCTGGGGGCACAGCAGCCCCAAGCCTGAGAGGCTGGAGCCCATGGCACTCCCACTGCATTCTCCCCCTGCCAGCGAGAAGGAGCCTTGGTATTTATATTTAAGAAATGAAGATAATATTAATAATGATGGAGGGAGGGCTGGGTTGCAGGGACTGTGGTCTCTTCTGGGGCCCGGGACCCGCCTGGTCTTTCAGCCACGCTGATGCCTGCACCCCGTCCAGGCCAGGCACCACCCCCCACCCCACTGTCGTGGTGGCCCCAGATCTCTGTAATTTTATGTAGAGTTTGAGCTGAAGCCCCGTATATTTAATTTATTTTGTTAAACATGAAAGTGCATCCTTTCTCTCCAGGCTGGTGTTTCTGCCCGTGTCTGTGTGTGCATGTGCATGCTTGTGTGTGCTCACATCTGTGCTTGTGTATCAGGCCTGGTCTCTAGAACCAGCAGCCCAGCCCTCCTGGAGTCCCCTTGCTGGGCCGGAGCCACAGGGGCCGAGACCTGAGGGTCTCCAGGTCTGTCATCAGCACCTCCCGGCAGTAGAGTTTGGGTCTACTGGGCTTCGGGCGGTGGTGGGTGTGGGCACTACCCATGTAGAGTTTGGGTATGCTGGGCTTCGGGCGGTGGTGGGTGTGAGCACTCACCATGAGTACCCACGTGCCTGGCCAGGCCAGCGTCCTGCACCCCTGTTGGATTCGCACCCTCTGTGTCCTGGGGCTGGCCCCTGTGGCCCTCAGTGCAGGGCCTGGTCACTCCTCGGCCGCCCTGCAGGCTTTGGTGGGTGGCCCTACGGGAAGCAGCAGACCTGCCTCGGACCTGGGGGTGGGGCCAGGCTCAGGTCACCTCTGACCTCAGGGCTCCGTCCAAATGCCCTCCCTGCCACCCTGCAGTGCTGTGACGGTGGCCGCCCCCGTCTTGCCCAGTCAGCAGGAGGGGTTGGGGCTGCCAGCTCCACCCGGGGCCCTTGCCTGCCCGGGGGTTCCATTAGCCTCGTAAGAAAAGGCACCGAGGCCTCTCGTGCATTCAGCAAAGCGTGAGGCCCGTGGTGTTCCCGGACCCTGGCCTTGCTGGCATGCAGGGTACTTCCTGACCCGCGCTGGTTCTGAGAGCTTTTCCCTGGAGGAAGCTCACCCTGCCTGGCTTCAAAGATGACAGGTGGGCTCTGGGGAGAGGTGTCAGGGACCTCTCCCCAGCGGGGGCTTCTGAGGACCCCATGGCCTTCAAGATGTCCCCTTTCTGTCCTCTGTCCTCCCCAGGGTAGACCCTACTCCTCTCCCCTGAGGGAAGTCCTGACTCCGTGGGTGGTGACAGCTTCAGGCGTGGCCCTGGTGAGGGCTGCGTGTGGCTGGTGGGTGCTGTGGGAGGCCTGGCCATCCTGACTGGGGGGCAGTGGGGGCTCCAGGCGGCCCACAGCTGGCAGCCAAACAGATGTTCCCCAGACAGGGCAGGCTGCAGGCCGACGCCTGGTCGGGTTTCAGTCTGGAGTAGGGGAGGGTGGAAGGGAGACCTCAGGCGTCTGGCCACCTTGGACAGCAGGAAGGCCTCAGGCAGCAGGTCATGGGGTCGCAGAGGACAGGCTGCCACTCCCCAGGAAGCGGGCAGAGGGATGGGCAGTCTGAGAGGGCTGTCCCCCAGAGCCTCTGAAGGAGACACTGGGACCGCAGACCCCACGCCTGCACCCTGCCTGCTCTGAGGTCCAGGCCCCACTCAGGGCCACCCTCGACTTGTGGTCCAGCCCATCTCACACCTGCCCACGGGAGGTGCTGACTGGTGCTGTGTGGCCCTTGACGGACAGGACAGGCCTGGCACAGCCCAGCCTCTGGGTTCTGGGCTCTGGACTTTGTCACGCCGTGGCCATGTTGGATGCCAGGCTGGGCAGGGGGGCCCCAAGGAGTTAGGACAGACCCATCTCCTGTCCATGGGGCCCCGGCCACCCCCAGGCAAATGGCCTGGAGCTCAGACCCCTCAGTCTTTCCCTAGCCTTCCTCAGGGGCTGCCTAGAGCCCCTGCTTTCTCCCCTGCGACCTCCAGACCCTTCCCCCTTGGCCGTCCAGTCCCGAGAGCCCTTACATTCATCCCCACGCCCCTCTGTTCCTGCGGTCTCCAGCCTGAGCCTACCGGGGCCCTGCCCTGAGGACGCCTGACTGGTGTTCCTGGCTGTCTCTTGCCTGGCCCTGCCCCATGGACTCCTGTGGCTGTGGCTCCTGCCCCCCTACCAGCCACACAGCCACCCCGATGCCGTTTCCCACATCTCCGTCACGGAAGCACACGTCCATGCTCTGCACCGGCCCCCTCGCATCTGCACCTCCACACTTCCAAGAACAAAATTGCATTCCCCTCCCCGCCGCGTGCAGGAGGACTGGGAGCACAGAGCCCCTGTGTGCTTCAAGGACTTGAGGCAGAGGCTCCCAGGGTGTGAGTGTGGCCAGCAGGACAGAGGGCAGGATGTGGTTCTGACAGTGGTCCACCCTGTCCAAGCACCTGAAAGATGGGGGGCCCTGCACTCCAGGTTCACTGGCCGGGAGGCTCAAAGGGCCGGGTAGGGCCTGTGGGAGGTGGGGGTGCCGTTCTGTGGGCCCCATCTCACCTGTCCTGCACCGGGCACCTGCACACCATGGCACCATGGGGCCTCCAGGCCCAGGAAGAGACAGACACATGTCGGGAGGCTCCTCGGGGGCCAGCAGGCTTCCGGGCAGTGCCCTTGCAGGGGTGGGGCAGGGGCATGGCGTCTGAGGGGTAGGGCGACCCAGGGGGTCCAGGGCGACCCAGGGGGTCCAGGGAGAAGGGAGGAGCCCAGAGTGGCAGCTGTCTCCCCAGGGAGGGGCCACACCTGGGGCTTCCTGGCTCCTCCACCATCACCCTTCACATGGGCAAGACCAGGTCCCGCGCCCTTGGCCACCACAGGAAGGTCATGGGGCAGCCTCTGCTTCAGGGACGGGAACGGGGCTGGGCGCCCGTCCCCAGCTTCATCCTGGGCTCCTGGGGGTGCAGGTTGTGGGGGTGGGGATTGCAGCCCAGGAGGCAGCAGAGGGGACCCAGCTGTGTCCTCAGGGCGGCCCCCAGGCCAGGCCCTTTGGGTAGGAGACGGTGGTGCCTGGGGGAGGCTCAGCATGGTGGGGCGGGGTGTGGGCATGGGTCCAGGCCCACAGTCCTCCCTGGCCCTGCCCCGGTGGTGATAAGCTGCTTCCCTGTAAAGCCCGGCTAACTTGAAAGGGCTGCCCAGGCTCCGACACCCCCGGGTGTGACCCATCCCCGCCTGGCCCTCCTGGCTTCAAAGGGGTGCCCGCAAGCCGCCTGCAGCTGTCCCGGGGGTGCCTGCGCCTGCTGCCAGGGACAGGGTGGCAGCGTGAGGCAGAGATGGGGGGATGTGGGCAGCCCCACCCCATGGGCGTGTGGGTCAGAGGACCTGGCCAGAGATCACAGCCTTGTCCCCGGCCGGGGTTGGGGACCAGGGGACCGGGCTGGGAATGTGGGACGAGGGGCGCAGATAGAGGCACAGGCCAGGAAGAGGGGTGCAGGCTGCGTGCTTGGGGTGCAGGATGAGACTCTGCACAGCAGAGATATGGCCCTAGGACACAAGGCTCCAGGACGCAGGGGCCAGCCGAGCTAGCCCGAGCCTCCCCGGGGTACCGCGTGGGCCCAGGACCTGCTGCGGGGCTGGGGTGGGCCAGGGGCCCCCCAGGATTTGAATATGGGAGCACCTCCTGGAGGCAGAGGCAGGGAGGCCGCAGAGCCAGGTGTGTGGGGCTCTGGGCCCCTCGGGCTGGGCTGTGACATAGGGAGTAACCCCCACCCCCATGGCTGGAGCCGGCTTCTGGTAGAAGCTTCCAGATGTCCCGGGGGGACAAGAGTGCTCAGTGAAGCCACGCTGGGTGAGGCGGGGCAGGAGGGCAGCGGGCGGGGCCTGGTGGTCTCGGGCTCTCTGTGCCCTGTGCTGGCCTCACAGTGTGCCTGGCCCAGGTGGCTGCCCGGGTTGGGTAAGATGGGGAAGGGGCTGTCTAGGGGGCTGGTGGGGCCTGGCGGGTCCTGGGGCTCAGCCACACCAGACCCAGGCCTGCGTTCCAGGGCCCTGGGTTGCCGATTAATTTGAGGCTTGCATTGCTGTGCCCGAGGAGAGAAGCTTGTACCTGAGAAGCACTGTCCCTCCCTGGGGGACCGCACTGGCCACCATTGGCCTCCTCTGCTGGGCCTGTCTCTCCCTTGCCTCCTGCCTTGGGAGGAGCGTGACCAGCGAGGGTGGGCAGGTGGGCCTCCCTGGAAGGCCCCTGCCACTGTGCGGGCAGCTGCGTGCTGGGCCTGAGTGGGTGTGGCCAAGACTGGGGCTCCCTGTGGACTCCTGAAGCAGAGGCGGTCTCGGCCCCACGGGAGGGTTTCCCATTCCCAACTGAGCCCTGGGGCAGGAACCCAGGCGGGTCTAGGGTCTGGGCCCCCATCTGACCTCATGACCCAGGCTGGCCTTGACACACCCGTGACCCAGGCTGGCCTTGACACACTCGGGGGTGGGGGTGCCACTCTGGTTCCTGATCGTGCCCGCCCTACACTGGTCACCTGGAAAGTCTGCTGCTCCCCTGGGGAGCACATGAGGGGGTCCCCAATCTCCCAATGCCAACTGGCAAGCCCGTCCGCCCACAGAGCCCCCCTCGCGCCACACGGGCTGGCCAGGCAGCCTCCTTGTGACCTGTGCCCAGGCTGCAATCGGGCTGTTCCTCCTGGTGAGCCCCTTCCCCAGCCGCCTGGTCGCTGCCTGACCGTATGCGGCTCCTCTGCTGTCCCAACCCCATGAGCAGCTCTGTCCTCAAGCCCAGCTCCACCCGCTAGAGCCCAACCAGGGCAGAGAAGTCCGAATTCAAGTCCCCCAGGGTGCCCCAGCTCTCTTCAAACCTTGCCTAGGCTCCAAGCCCCCCAGACCTGGGTTCCTGGGCTCGTGGGCCTGTGCAGGGGCAGGGGCCGCCCACTCAGGCAGTTTGATTCAGTGACTAGGGAGAAGGGGGGTCGGTGGCCGCAGAGTGGGGCTGGGGTCCCCTGGAGCAGCTGCCATGTTCTGAGGCTTCCTTGTCCCCATGGCAGAGTGCTGGGGAGCCGAGCTTGGCACACAGCACCCAACACAGTGGGGAGAGTGCTCATCCTGGGGTCAAAGGTGACCTCTCCAGCCCCCTCACCCTGAATCTCAGCCTGGGTCACAGCAGGGCCTTTGCCTAGGAGCCGAATCCAGGGGTCCTGCTGGGAGCATGAATCCTGGGCACAGTGGGACTGGGGCACTCGGGGTGGCTCCTGCAGCCTGAGATGGGGACCAGTGGGCGCCTAACGACATTCAGCCCTGCAGGACCCTGTGACAGACGCCAGGTCCCGCCTGTCTCCCCGTGCGCTGTGTGGACCGCAGCAGAAACTCCCCAGTGCCCAGCAGAAAGACCGGGCCCCGGAGGGTGGCCAGAGTGTCATTTTATTCTCTTTTACAGCAGGTCTGGCCACCAGTCCTGGCCCCTGGCAATTCGGCCAGGGCCACGGCCAGCAAAAGGGGTGGTGAAGCTCCACTCTCCACAGAGGGACCCAGGGGTCCTGAAACGGCCTCAGATGCCCTGAGACCCCTGAGGAAGGCAAGACCGTCCTGGGAGCCCAGGGCCCAGCTGCCAGGATCCAGGAGCCAGGGGCTGCCGATGTGCCCTTCTGGGCACACAGGCCGGTTCGGATTCTGTGACCAAGGCCATCTGCGTGTGAAAGTCACAGACATAGGTGGGCTTGGAGTGCCTGCCCACCCCGAGGCGCCTGCTCTGGCCCAGGCTCTCCTTCCTGGGTGTCGGAAGACCTTCATCCGTGCCCCTGCCTTGTGCCCACTCAGTGGGCTGAGCACGGGCAGGGTGTGGTTCTGAGGGGCGACCCCCACCAGCCAGCTTGGGCCCCAGCGTCTTCTCAGCGTCTGCCTCCCATGAAAACCTTCCACTCAGTAAGGAGCACAGTAGGTCGGTTACTACGCCAGGCCGGGGGCGCAGTGGCTGCTGGCGGCTCCTGGAGTGTGTCCTCTGGGAAGGTGCTGTCTGCTCCAGGGGTGGGGGTGACCCTTGTACATGGGCGTCAGACGTGGTGGGAGAGCCGAGGGAACTTTGGGACCAGCTAGGGGCGAGATGCCCATTCCCGGGCCCCCAGGTGAGGGCTGTGAGAGGAGGGGCCGAGGCAGCTGCAACCCTGCCTGCTCTCTGCGGCAGCCGCATCTGGCCCAGCCGGCAGGTGGTGACAGCTGCCAGCAGCTGGCTGGGCGAGGGCTGGCCTGAGTCCGGGGTGGTGGTGGAGGTGGGGCTGTGTGCCCAGGTCCTCCAGGAGCCCCTGGAGCTATGGCGGGTGGGCGGTGGTCCAGAGAAGGGAGGACCACCTACTCTGAGTCCTGAAGGACCTTTGGAGACAGAGAACGGCCCTCAGTGCAGGGGGCCCGTGGGAATCTGCCCTGGTGCCATATGGGGCTGGGGGCTCCAGGAGGCTCTGCCTGCCTCTGGGGTCTCCTGGTGTCTGGGGGCTCCCGATGTCTGGGGGCTCTCGATGTCTGGGGGCTCCCCTGGTGGACAGTAGAGCAGCAGAGGGCGGAAGAATGACAGACGCTGGCTACAGTCGGGGTCCCAGCCTCTCTCGAAATCACAGGTCTTTGCTAGAAAGCAGCAACTCCATGGTGGGAGCAGGCCTGGTGGGCTGCAGCCGGGGAGCCCGGGGAAGGAGAGGTCACAGGCTTGTTGGGGGAACTCAGTAGAGCCCATCCTAACCTTGATTTTCCTGGAAGGGTCCAGGGTCTCCAGCAAGTAGCTCCTCCCACCGCCTAGACTAGGGTGAGAGAGGGGGGCAGGGATGAGGACCGTGGCCTCCTTGTCCTCCAGCCCCCACCCACCTGTGCCCAGCTGCATCTCAGCAGCCGTTTTGGGACCACCTACCCATGTTAGCCCTGGCGCTGGCTTCCCCTCGGCTGGGATGCTCCACCCTCAGCACCCTGGGGAACAGGTGGGGTGCATGGGTTTGTGCCTGGGACCCCAGGGGTGCCTGGCTTCAGGCAGCACCAGCTGTGGAGGGTAGACAACCTTCATTGCAGCAAGACCAGCTGGACCCCTCTCCGGCCTCGCTCCTGGGCCACCTGCCATCTGTGGGCCTCCTTGAGGACTGGGCATTGGGCCAGACACCTTCCGTGGTCCCCTCGCAATGCAGCCTGCACTGGGCCTGGGCTCTGACCCTCTGATGTGTGGCAGGGATGTAGAGCATCCCAGGGGTGGCCACCCCTACTCCCTCCTGGCCCCAGGCTGCAGGGAGCAAGGACCCCAAGGTGGCCACCCCCACTCTCTCCTGGCCCTGGGCTGCAGGAGGCAAGGACCCCAGCCTCCATCCTCATTGTCCGGTGCGGCCTGGTCAGTGCCCTGAGCAGCTCCCCACCCACGGTGCACCTGAGCCAAGTCCTCTGGGGCCGAGCGGCCTCTCTGCACTGTCAGACCCCAGGCGACCACCTGGCCCCTCTGGCCCTCGGCGTCCTCGTCTGTGACAGGGAGGAACCACTGGCGACTGAGTGGATGGGAGGTGAGTCCCAGTCGCCCCGGGAGCCCGCAGAGCTCGGGCTGGGCCCAGGCTCGGGGAGGGGTGGGGTGGTCAGGGTGGCGCCGGCCTTCACAGAGGCAAATTCCTTCTCTGTTCACAGCTTTTTCCTCCGTGTTTTTTTCCTCTTTCTTCCTCCACCATTCCTTCCTGGAGCCCCTCCAAGACAATCGGCACCCGGCTCCACTTGGCGGCCACAAAGCCTCTTTGACGGCCTGGGCTCCAACAGCGGGCGGTGGGGGTGGAGGCTGGGGCGGCAGACGCTGGAGGCCGGCAGGGCCCCGGCTGGGTCCGGCTGGGTGGGACGGGACAGAGGGGGTCTTCGGCTGGGGCTGGTGAGGCCGGAATCAGCCCCGGGGGGTGTTGGGGTGGGGATGTCCCTTGTACACGGGCGTCAGACCCAGACTTCCCTGCCAAAGGCTCTGCCCAGATGAGCTTGCTGTGAAATCGGTGCTCCCTGCCCGGCCAGCTGGGAGCTGTGTGCCCAGAGCTCAGCACCTCCCAGCTCCTCTGGTGGAAGAACAGATGGCTAGGGCCTGCTCGTGGCCATCCCTTGTGCCCCAGGTGGTTTTGGGGCAGGCTTGACCTCACCGGCACCTCCTGGCCTAAGGCCTTGGAGCACCGTTCCCCTGACCCCGCATCTCTCCTCAGAGCTGGGTTCTGAGTGTGGGCGTCCAGTCAGCCAGGGACCAGGCCTTGCTGGGGGCCCAGGCCCACCTGGGACGTGATGGTGCTTGCCATGGAGGATGGTGCTTGCCCGTGGATTACCTGTCTGCCTCTAACGGCTTGGGTGGGCTTGCAAACAGTGGTGCTCATTAAATGCTTGGTCAGGGCCAGGCGCGGTGGCTCACGCCTGTAATCCCAGCAGTTTGGGAGCCCAAGGCAGGTGGATCACAAGGTCAGGAGATCAAGACCATCCTGGCTAACATGATGAAACCCTGTCTCTACTAAAAATACAAAAAGTTAGCTGGGCATGGTGGCACGCGCCTGTAATTCCAGCTACTTGGGAGGCTGAGGTAGGAGAATCACTTGAACCCAGGAGGTGGAAGTTGCAGTGAGCCAAGATCATGCCACTGCACTCCAACCTGGGCAACAGAGGGAGATTCCGTCTTAAAAAAAAAAAAAAAGCTTGGTCGGAGAGTTGCTGGACTTACGCTGTTGAGGCCTGTGGTGCAGTGTAGTGTTGGTGAGGCCTAGCCACTCTCCCCTCCTGGGAGCAGAAACCTACCTCCCTTTGACTTCCAAAAGCCAACCCTGCACATGGGCACCCTAGGGGCCTGGAGTCAGGGAGGCCTGGCCACAGAGGGACAGCAGAGCCACTCGTTCCTGGCCTGGCACAGTAGACGGGCAGTGGCAGACATTGCCAGACACGGGGCAGGGGTGCAGGCAGGGTGGGCCAGGTCCACACACCCTTGAGCCAGGGGTTATGGCACCAAGTGGCCGCACAGAGGGAGGTGCCCATGGGCAGAAGCGAGAGGCCGGCCACTGTCCCGGACGTGTGGAGGCTGCCGGCAAGGAGCCGTGGTTCACGTAGCATAGGACTGGTGGCCGGGCTCCTGGCCTGTGGCTGGTGCTGCCGTGCTGTCCTGGCTGGCAGGGCTTACGAGGGTCGGCCTGGTCAGGGGAGCACAGATGTCGTCCGCAGAGCCCTGCTGGGGCAGCGACCAGGCGGAGTGAGCATCGGGCCGGGGCAGCGAGTGGCCCCAGAGTGAGGCACAATCCAGCCTTTGTTCCGAGGCAGCCCGGCCTGCAGGCCAAGAGGAAACGAGAGGCGCGCCAGGCAGCACCCCCGCCCGCTGGGCAGCACTCGGCCGCCAGGGCCCGGCCCTGCAGAGGAGCTGTGGGGGCCCCACTCCGGAGGAGCAGGCACAGCCGCAGGCTGGCATCGAGACGTGGGTCCTGGAGCACAGCCCTGGGGCCATCCTGCCAGGAGTACAGAAAGTTCTGGAATTTGGAAGACCGTGCAAGGCCCGGGGTGGGGTGGGGCCCAGGGAGCCCCCCCAGGGGAAGAGACAGTGCTGGGCCCACGGAGGGGCCCCAAGAGGGTGGACCTGGGCGAGGGTCCCAACTGTGTGGGTCGGGAAGCTCCATCCCCGGCTGCTCCCCAAGCCTGTGACCCAGCCTCCCACCCCAGGAGGCTCTGGCACCCCTCCCTCCACCCCACACCCTCCTGGCCCTCCCCTTCCCTGCCCCGGCCCTCATTCCTCCTCCACCCTCCCTGCCCCTCCCCCACCATGCCCCGGCTGTGCACTGACCTTTTGGGTAACTGTGCTGGGGCACCCATGGGGAATTGGCCTGGCCTAGACCTGCAGGGTGCGTGTGGCCACAGCTGCGTGTGCCCCGTGCTGGCTGCAGGCAGGTCTGAGGTGCAGGTCCTCACAGACTCAGCTCCCCAGGCAGCAGCCCACATTCCTCTGCCCTCTCGCCCCTCTGAACCCGGCCCTTTCTGGCTGCAGTGGAAGGCAGGGTCAAAACAGTGCCCAGCCCGGTGGTCTGGGGGGCTCTGGTCTTCTTGCCATTCCCCAGGGCCCCCAGATGTGGCAGAGGGGCTGCCACACACCTCAGTGCAGCTCCCATGTCCCTTTGCCCTCTCTGCAAAAGGGCAACCAGGGGCCCCCACTGGTCAGATTTGCGGGGATGTGTCCTCGGCCACCTCAGAGTCCTACCCTCTGCCCGGATAGGGGGACCGGTGTGTGCTCGTGTGTCTGGGGTGTGCACTGAGACCCTGTCTGCCCCCTTCCTCACCCCTTCCTTCACACCCCTTCCCTGGTGAGGCTGGGGCCAGGGAATTCGGGGGCTGGGGAGCCCCAGAGGATCCTCGATCAGGTCCCAGTGCTCCCTGGCTGGCAGCTGCCCTGGGCCCCACACCCCAGAGGCTACCCGAGGGGTCTCCTGGCCCAGGGCTGAGGTGGGATGGCTGGGAGGCCCTTCTCAGGAGACATTTCAGTCTCCCCTGTGCGGAAAGGTGGTCCCTGCGGCACCCACACTGGGCCAGATCCTTATCTCGGCCTCAGCTCCTTCCCAGCCAACTCAGCTGCAGGGGCCTGGCTGTGACCCCTGTAGGCAGAGGTCCCCACGGAAGCCTGGACTCCCTGGGGGGCACACCTGGCTTTCCCGTCCGCGGCCACGAGCTCCTGCGCAGGCCCTAGGCTCAGCCCTCAATTGTGCTGGCTCTACTGGACAGCTGGAGACAGCCCACCCTGAAAGGGAGGGCCCTGGAAGGGGCAGCGGGGCCTGTCGGGGGCCGTGGGTGTCACTACGTTTCTGAAGTGGTGCCAGGCAGACAGGGACTGTCCAATTCCCAGGACTGATGCGTGGGCCAGAGTGGAGCCCCCGGAGCTGAGGGTCCCTGCCCAGGGAGGGCAAGGGGGCTGCAGTGGAGCCCCCTCCAGTGGGGCCTCAGCCTTGGCCACACAGCAAGGAGGGACTGAAGGTCTGGGGCCCCGTGAGCCAGAGAGAGTAGGGCCCCTAAGGTCTCGGACCCCAGCTCCCTGCCTGAGGGACGGGGAGAGTCTGCCCAGGCCTGAATGGTCTGACCTCCCAGCTGTAAGCTGTAAGTGTGCATACACGTGAGTGTGTGGTCCTGGAGGCAGCTGTCCCTGACCAGGCTCCTGCAAGTAACCCTGAGGCCCAGGCCTTGGTGAAGTGGTTGCTGCTACACGCCTGGGACACCGCATGGCAGGGCCCTCCCCGCCCCTAGTTTCAGCAGCACCCCCATCCCACCTGGCTGCCCTGGGCCCCTGCGGCCTCCTCCTGACTATCCCCGCCCCTCCACAGCCCAGGCCTTGGACCACAGCCAGCCTGGGTGGCCTTCTGGATGGAAGATCCCAGGGCTGGGGGTCCCGGCCCACCCCACGTCCCCTGCGATGCTCCCCACTCAGTCTGTGCTGGCTGGAGCTTCCGTAACATCACTCAGCGAGGGGCCTGAGCTTGCAGCCCTGGCTGTGCCAGGATCACGGAGTCCCCATGACAGGCCTACTTCCTGTGACCCCGGACGAGGCCCCAGCCCACCCTCTGCCCTGGCACCCCAAGCTGAGCAGGGGGCAGACCCCCCACCCTCCTACCCCGCCGACTAACAGGGACCCTCCTGGGCTGTGGGAGGGCTGACAGTGTTCCCCTTCACTACCCGGCAGGAAGGGCCAGGGGTGCTACACACTCAGGATAAAGAGGAGCTGCATCGAAGGTGCCAGGAGAGCCCCCGCCCACCCCCGGCTGGTCCTACAACCCATCCACAGACACGGACTACTTTAAAGGAGGCCCCCGTGACATTGGCCAAGGGTGAGCCAAGATGGCTGAGCTGCCCGGGGCCGCCTGCCTGGCTTCCCCAGCAGCCCCACCTGCTCCCAGGGTGCGTGTCAGCTCAGGCGAGGGCACCTGCTGGGTCAGGGAGGGGCCTCAGCATCCACATGGGGCTGGCCTGGGGGCTGGACAGGCAGACCCTATGGGACATGATCCCCAGGGAAGCTTCTCTGCTATTTCTTTTTTTTTCTTGAGACAGATTCTCGCTCTGTCGCCCAGGCTGGAGTGCAGTGGCGTGATCTCGGCTCACTGCAACCTCCGCCTCCAGGATTCAAGCGATTCTCCTGCCTCAGCCTCCTGAGTAGCTAGGGACGCACCACCACGCCCGGCTAATTTTTGTATTTTTAGCAGAGATGGGGTTTCGCCATGTTGGCCAGGGTGGTCTTGAACTCCTGACCTCAGGTGATCCACCCGCCTCGGCCTCCCAAAGTGCTGGGATTCCAGGCGTGAGCCCTGCACCTGGGCCTTCTCTGATGTTCTGCCCAGCACCAGCAGCTGAGGTCTCAAAGGGCCACCATTTATTTGATCTTCTCCACAAACATCCACAAAGCACTGGGCGTGCTGCCTTCGGGAAGCTCTTCCCGGGTGTCAGAAGAGGCTGCAGTTACAGCTGTCACCGTCTGTGTTTGTTGCTGAAGCTGGTGGCAGGGCGATGTCCTCTTTCCAGGAGGACCAGCAGGCACAGGTTTACCCAGCCTGGTGGGCGCCGCCCCTCCGAGGTGGGAAGATCACAGCAGCTGTCCCAGCTGCCCCAGGAGTGTGGGAGCAACAGGGTCCCACCATGTCGCGCAGCACCTGGGCCCACGGACCCCGGAGGCGACCTTGCTCCTGCTGGCTTCGTTCAGGGGCCCCGTGGTGGAGAAGGGTCTGCGCTGTGGTTGCCGGGTTCTCTGTGGTACCTGGGGGGCAGAGGGGCCTGGCTGGCTAAGGCTGAGCTGCCCTTGATTTGAGTGAACACCCCTGAGACAGAGCCTACCCGGCCATGGCAGAGGGTCTTCAGGGCCTTCTGCCTGCCCCTTGCGCCCCTGTCTGCCCTGGGCAGCTGCCCTCAGCCTCTCCTGCACACTGGTCTGAAGGCTTCAGGTGTGTGTGGGGGTGGCGGGTGCTGGGACGGGGCTGCAGGAGCCGGCCAGGCTTGGCCCTGAGTAAAGCCCTGGCCCCAGGCGTGGCGGTGGTGGTGGGGGCGGGCCTCTGTGTGAGCGGGAGTGGTTCTGGGCTCATGTTACATTTTCCACTGGAAAAACAGCCCCATTTTGAATGTTGGCTCTGAGCGTTTTAAAAATTGCAAATATATCCAGTTTCCCGAACGAGTGCTCACCAGGCGAATGTGGTGGTTCGTGCGGGCCCTGTGGAGGGTGGGCGCCCGGCCCAGCGGGAATGAGGGGCTGGGAGCCTCGGGAGGGGAGGGCTGGTGCTACAGTTCTGGGGAGCAGCCCTGTTGTCACAGCCTAGGGACGCTGGGCCCCTGCCACCTAGATGGGCAATTGGGACCCAAGCCCAGGTCCAGGGAGGTGGAGAAACTGAGGTCCTTGTGGCCTGGAGCCTGCGGGCCTGTCACTGAGGAACCCTCGGTCCTGAAATGGGCAGCACCTGGCCGTGGCGGGCTGCAGCCCACACCAAGGTCAGGGAGCCCGGCTGTGGGAGGCCTTGTCTCCCAGGCACGCCCAAGTTCTGCATTCCCGCCGCTACCTCAGACACCTCCCCAGCCTGGCAGGGCCTCACTGGCAGGAGGCGAGGGAGCCTGGTGCAGACCCAGGCTTCTGGGCTCTGAGTCCTGACTTGGGTCTGAGGCTCCACGATCCCTTTTCTGCAAAGGTGTCGCTTGGTGCTGTAGTTGTGTGTGGGGCCGGGATTTCGTGTGTGTACGTGTGTGTGCGCACACATGCGTGTGTGCATGAGTGGGGGTGTACACGTGTACTGGCGTTTCCATGCACGTGAGTGCACATGTGGGTGCCCAAGTGTGTGTGTGTGTGTGCATGGCATGTGTGTTCGTGTGTGTGTCCCTCACTTCCCTACTGCCTAGGGTCAGGGCAGCGCTCAGGGTTCCAGCACCGCTTGAACAACGGGGCGACCAGGACTCCAGAGGGGCACGTGGCAAGGGGGTCCCAGGCAGCCTTGGTCTGTCCACCCAGGCAGGGTGGACCTCGGAGGGTGCTGGCGGGCAGGCTCCTGGTTGGCCTAGTGCCCCTGGGGAGCAGGCTCACAAAGGTGCCATGCACTCTTCCCACTGTGCCAAAGCTTTGGGGCCTGTAGGTGTGTTCCTGCCATGCCAGGCCCCTCCCCAAGCCGGGGTCAGGGGCCATGCCCACTGCCCAGCACAGGCCTCCTGCTGGCTGGCTGATCTCCTAGGAGGGCAGAGAGCATTCTTCGGAGTGGCATGGTTATGGTTGCCAGGCCAAATGACAAAAGTGCCCACTGGGTGGACCAGAGATCCCGGGCCCGCAGCCCGGCTGCACCCCCAATTTCACGGGAGGCACTTTAACGCCAAAAACATCTGGAAATTGTTCCAAGGACTGGATTCCAGCCTTTGCCTTTGGAAGTTCAGCTGCCCTGTGGAGGGTGCGAGGGCTGCTGGTTCCGCAGGGCTGGAGCTGGGGCTATGAGTTCCATGAGCGATTCAGCCTCATGGGTGGCAGGCGCACGGCCACCGCGGGGCTGGCAGCACCCGCTCCCCTTCTGCTACCCCCGCCTGCTGGCGCTGGCCACTTGAGCCGCTGTGCCTCTGAATGTGGCTCCTGTGATGGCCAGTCTTGAGGTGGTGAGGGTGGTCATTCTAGAGCTGTGTGTGATGTGTGTGTCCGGTGCACACGTGTGCACGTAGGTGTATATGTGTGTGTGCTTAGCTGAGGCAGCATCCCCGGGGGAAGGAGCTGGCGAGTGCACACACACACACACCCCTACATGTGTGTGCTGGCACATCTCAGCTCTTCCCCTTGGGGGTGCAGCCTCAGCTAAGCCACCTTCCCCACCCCACCAGAGCAAGCGAGGAGACACGGAGGGGACCTCAGGGGGTGACCCCAGCCCCCGGGGGTCATGCGAATGGGGCTCCACCCAGGCCAGGAATCCGGCAGCACTTTTGTTCCTTTTCACAAAGGGCAAGCACGATGCCCTGTCTTGTTCACCGCTCAGTGAGCGTTATAAACGTTTGCCAACATGCAGCTCCCTCGGCGCTGCCCGGCTGCAGCCAGCCAGGAGTGTCTGTCGGCTTCCACAGCTCCACTCTGCAAAGAAAACAAACTCAACAGCAAGGATGTTCTCCCTGAATGCTCTGGGCCGTGCTCTCGAATCAGCAGCCAGCCTGTCCTCAAAGGGGTCTTGGCTCAGAAACATCCTATGGTGCATCGTTTTCTGCCAAATTTCAGTCTAAGATGCAAAAGTGCAGAAACCAGAAGCACTGGAAGTGAAAATAAGACAAAGGGAGACATCCCATGCGGGAGGAAAGTAGGAGAAGCGACCAGCACAGGGGGCAGGAGGGACACTGGTGCCCCCACATCCGAAGGAGCCGGGTGTCCACACTCCCGCAAGCCCTGCCTCCCCTGGGAGCCCCGCCCACCGGCCACACTCGCCGGCTGGCTGGAAACATGGAGTCAGGACGAAATCACCTGCACCTGGAGTCAGAAGCTGAGCAGCCACCAAAGACCACCGTCCTTCAAACCATCCTCCAAGTCCAGGGTCCCGCTGCTCTCCCCAACTCCCTCAGCCTCCCCAAATACTGAGTCTGCGAGTGCCCCCCAGCAGGGGCTGGGCAGAAGTTTACACACACACAGACACACCCACACACACACCCTCCCAACCCCCCACATCAACACACAGACACAT
>NW_012110696.1:2336340-2344205 GCF_000951045.1 Mandrillus leucophaeus | reverse complement strand
CCTGCACACCAACACACACCCACCCATCGCCACACACAAACTACCCATCCCCGCACACTGACACACCCCCCACACCCCACACACCCACTCCCACACACCGACACACCCACCTGCACACCAACACACACGCAGCCACCCACCCCACACACCAACACACACACCCACCCACCCCCACACACTGACACACACACTCCCACACCTACACACACACCCATGCACACCCACACCCACCCACTCCAGCACACCCACACACACCCACCCACCTCCCCGCACACCCACATATGCACCCACCCCCGCACACTGATACACACACCCGTGCACACCCACACACCCACCCCTGCACACTGACACACACACCTGCACACCCACACACTCCTGCACACTGACCCACCCACCCCCACACACTGACACACACACCCACCTCTGCACACCCACACACACTGACACACACCTACCCTGCATGCCGACACGCACACACCCACCCCTGCACACTGACACACCCACCCACCCCTACATGCACACACAGGCACACATACACACATACACACCCACATGCACACTCCATATACATGCATGCACACACATATACACATACACCTACACACACCTACATACACCTACATGCACACATACACACACGTACACACCTACATGCACACACATGCATGCGCACACACATCTGCACACAAACATGCATGCACACACACGTGTTCACTGGCACAGAGCAGTGATGTACAGACACATTTCCCAGGCTGCCTGAGGTGGCCACGTGTAGTGCTTTGTGGCTGGGGTTGCCCCAAGGGGTCAGGAGGGACTGGGCCACACCGCGAAGGGTCCACACACTGAGGGCAAAGGGAGCTGTGGAGGACCTCGTCCAGGAGACGCAGGCTTCCTGTGTGCGGTGTGCAGGCTGCATGGGGAGCAGGGCCTCGGTTTCCCTGACTGCAGCCACAGACGGATCGTGTCCATCCCCACAGCTCCTGCCAACTCCAACACTGAGAGTCTGTGTTTGGACGCCTCCAGTGACCACTGGCTCCGAGAGTGATGACTCACACCCATCACTCATCCCCTTCCTGAGTCAGCCGCGGGACCCTCCGCAGGGAGGCGTGCGAGTCATCGAGGTGACGCAACCCCTGCTTGGTCACTTGCTGACTCACGGACGCCCCCCACCCCAGCTCAGGGCCTCCTCTTCCATCCTGGACGGGCCTGGGGTGAGCTGCGGCTGGGCTGGGACAGCAGAGCAGGGGGCAGGGACCTGGGGGCAGGAGAGGCAGCCGGAATGGGGTGGCCGGGAGCAGGGCTGCTCTGAACCCAGTCTGCTGGCCCTGGCTCCGCAGTACTCCCTCTGCTCTCTTGCTTGGTTTGAGGGACCCTCTCAAACCCTGCTCTCCACGGCTCATGTGGATTGAACCAGCCACCACGTGGTCCCAGGAGGCTCTGAGCTGGGCTAAGCCTGGCCCCTCTCATCCTGGTGTTCTGGCGCCAAGCCCCCAGCCCACCCTAGATGCAGGTCCAAGCCCTCCAGTGCCTGAATCACAGACAGCCCTGGGCTCCGTGGGGCTTAAGGTCCCATTTCTCAGTGTTTCTATGAGGGCAGAAAAGACATTTCCTGAGAGTGGATTCCTGAGGTTTCTGAAGGTCCGTAAGTCCAAGAACCACATTCTTTCCAGCCCTCCTGAGTTCCTGCAGCCACGTTTCCCTTCTCTTGGGGAAAACGCAGCTCTGAGGGTCTGGAGCAGATGAAGGTCTCGTAAGTCCTGCCCTCCCCAGCTGTCAGGGTAGGTGCTCTGAAGGTCCTGGGGAGCCCCAGCCCCTTGCCAGGCACGTGAGGCCTTCCCAGCCCACACATTCCGTGAGGACGGAGCCAGGTCCTGCATTGCTTTCTGCTGCCTGGACCACTGGGAACGGCACTGGGGTGTCCTCTGCCCTGTTTAAGGCCACTCCTGCGCTGTGAGCCCTGGTGGGGCCACCTGGCGGGCATTCGCCAAAGCAACCTCACTGCCATGAGCGTTTTTCTGTTCCTGCGGTCATATGGGCTCTTGTGAAAGCAGTTTTCCAAGTAAATATGGTGATGATTTAAGTCTACTACATTTGCAAAACTGAGGAATGAACCCTGCAGCGCCGGTCCTATCTCACAGGCAGCTTTGGAGAAAATCTGTTGCTGCCTCTGGAATCACTTGGCCCTGCCTGGGGGCGGCCGCTGGCCCAGGCCAACTCTGAAGCTGCCCTCCTGACAGACTCGGAGAGGGACTGAGTGTCTGTTCCCAGCCTCAGACCCCTGCCCATCGCCTGAGACTGTTGGTCAGACCTAGCCACGTGTCTGAATGAGCCTGGCCCGAGGAACAGTGGCCCTGAGAGGCATCTGAGCCCTGAGTCTCTCCCCACAATGCAGGCCAGGGGTGGTCTCTGTTTCCCCCAAGATTCCAGGCGTTGTCTGATTTCCAGTGGCTCTGGTCATCCTCAGCCTGGTGTCTGTGGGAGACCCTGGTGATAATGGCAATGGCCTCTCTTCCCTACACAGGTGGAAACTGCAGGTCCCAGCTCCTGGGGTCCTGGCTCTGTACTACTCTCTGCCTGGTGTGGCCAGGAAGGACGCTGCCCAGCAGCCCCAGCCGCTTGAGGCAGGAGAAAGTCAGGGTGGGAACGTCCGTCTCTGCAGCAGGTACCTGCCCCGTCCTGGCATCATAGCCAAGGTGGCCACGCGTCCGTGGCAGGCGAAGAGCAGGGCCAATCCCAGGAACGACTGGAGTCCGGCGCACGACTGTAGGTGTGTGCAGCCCGCACGACAAAGCAAACAGACAAGCTGTCAACAGCAGGGGAATCCGTGTCAGGACGGCCGGGTTCTGGCATCAACGCTAATATTGTTAGCTTTTCTTTAAGTGTGGAATTCCTTCCCAGCTGAAAGTCACAAAAGGCACTATTGATGGGGGTGTGGGTGGGGGGGGGGTCCCTGAGCAGACCCGGTATGAAGAGGCACAGCACCCTGACCAGGGCGGGTCCCGGAGCTGGCTGGGCGCTCTTCCGTGCTCTGTCTGCAACACTGGTCATCCTTCTGCGGGGACATGGGGGCCTCTCCAGGGCTTCAGAGAAGACATTGGTGAGACCTGGAGTTCGGAGTCTGGCGGAGGGGGCGCCCGCCGAGCTGCCTCTCGAAGGAGGCTCTTAGGAAATCAAATCAGCCGCCTCCGCGAGGCTCAGTGCCCGGTGCCCTCCGCCTCTGAGCCCTTCCCCAGCAGCCCCCGAGTCCTCCCCGAGCCCTTCCCGAGCGCTTCCCCAGCCCTTGCCGAGCCCTTCCTGAGCCCTCCCCGAGACCTTCCCCAGCCCTCCCCGAGACCTTCCCCAGCTCATCCCGAGTCCTCCGAGTCCTTCCCCAGCCCTTGCCGAGCCTTTCCCCAGCCGGCCCTGAACCGTCCCCGAGCCTTCCCGAGCCCTCCCCGAGCCTTCCCGAGCCCTTCCCGAGCCTTCCCGAGCCCTCCCCGAGCCCTCCCCGAGCCCTCCCCGAGCCCTCCCCGAGCCCTCCCCGAGCCCTCCCCGAGCCCTCCCCGAGCCTTCCCGAGCCCTCCCCGAGCCTTCCCGAGTCTTCCCGAGTCTTCCCGAGCCTTCCCGAGCCTTCCCGAGCCTTCCTCGTGCCTCCCCAGCCCCGCTCCAATGTGAATTCGGTGTGCAGTCTTGGGTTTACCACCGAAGAATTTTAGGAATTTCCGCTTAGTCTGAAAAGAAAACGTGTTTAAAACCTTTCTTCGTGTTTATAGTTGCTTGGGTTTGAACGCATTTTCATCCTCTCCAGAGCAGCAGCAGAGGCTTCTGGGCAACCAACCTCGTGCCTGGGGAGGGGGCTCTGCGCCTTCAGGCTGCCTGGCCCCAACTCCCCTTGATTTGGGGGTCCAGCTCAGGTCAGCGTCAGGGTGCCATCCGGAAGCTGGCGAGGTGCACGCGGCTCCTCCCGCCTGGCAGTGGGTGGGCACACCTGCCCGGAGGTCCATGCGGAGGCGCGGGAACCGCTGAGGCGACTCGGGCCCGGGTGCGGGGATTTGGGTGTCTCTCGGAGGCGGCGAGCATCCAGGCGGAGCCCAGACTGTCCACCGTGACAGGTCCGCAGGTGTGGCCGGACCCATCTCCTTCCAGCCTGCCGACTTCCTGAGCCTGGTTTCTCCCTGGCCTTCCTGTCAGTTCTGGGGGCTTTCTGGATCGTTCTTTCAATAAAAGTCGGTCTGCTGGGGCTGGCGGTGGAAGGCCAGGGCTCCCCACTCCCTCCAGGCAGCCTGTTTGCTGGCACCCCCGTCCCCCGCAAGGCCACCTCATCTGCTCCTGGGTTCCCAACTCCAGGCCCAGGGCAGGGCAGCCCTACTGAAGATGCTGTGTCCTGGCAGCGCCAACTTCGCGAAGGTCAAATCGTCACCCTTCTCTCGGTGGCCTGCAGGTGTTTACTTTGCTGCAGTTGAGGAAATAGTGCTAGCTGGAAATTCTTTCACTTTTGATAAACACATCTAGCGATTGTAGACCAATACCTTGCTTTACACTATTCATCCATGGAGATTTTAAAGCTAAGAATGAGACTTCTGCCAGATGCCAGCCAGTTGCACTCCTCAAGGTGGCTGCCAAGGAAGGCCAGGCCTCGCTGGGAACAGTGCGAGAACAGCATGGGGAAGCGACTCCCATGATCCAGTTACCTTCACCTGGTCCCGCCCTCAATGCTTGGGGACTATGGGGAGTACAATTCGAGGTGAGATTTGTGTGGGGACACAGCCAAACCCTGTCACTCAGCTTCTCTCAGGTTTCCTGCCCTCCTCTCCAGCACTGCCCCCGAGTGCAGCCAGCAGCTCCTGCCCAGGGTCCTGGGGCCCTGGCCTCCCCTGTGGTCGCAGATCCTGGCTCTCTGTCCCACCACTCAGGCAGGCGATGCTCAAATCCATCTCCTCACTGACGCCCTCCTTTGTGGCAGCTCTGAGCCCTGCTCCCCAGCCCTGTTCTATCAGGGCTGTCAGAACTCATCAGGGGAATTGTTGGAACTCTAGTAACCCTTGCCCCTCCAGACCTCCCAACCTCTCCCCACCCCTCCAGCCCCAGCACCCCCTCACCCCAGGCTGCCTGGGTCTTACCCAGTCACCAGAACTGAGGCCAACCTTTTGTTCCCCTCCCTCAGCCTTGCTCACCTCCTGGCTGTCCTGGGACAGGGTCTTTAGGGTGCTGCCTGCTCATGACTTGCTCAGAGTCTCAGCCCCCTGCCTCCCACTGCGCCCGTGTCCTCGGTCACATGTTCCGTCAGGGTGCTGGGCATGGCACCGACATGGAAGCCCTGCCTGTCTGCTCCTCAGTGTGCCCCTTGCAGCTTGGCTGGTGAGTGCCAAAGGGGCGGAGGAGCCTGGTGCCCAGCAGGAGATGCAGCCCAGGAAGACCCCTGGGCTTGGCTCGTTGCTGAGGACAATGAAGTGGTGCTCACAGCTGCGCTGTCTGTGACAGGGAAGAGGGGAAGCCATGGTGCCTCTGAGCGGAACACGCAGTTGTGGTTCACTTCTGTGAGTGAGCTACAAGAGCTCACACTAAACAAAGGGGCCAGTCCATGGAACAACCTCAAGTGTGCATGGAACAACCTCAAGTGTGACCCCAATTTTTTTTTTTTTTTTTTTTTTTTGACAGAGTCTCACTCTGTTACCCAGGCTGGAGTGCAGTGGTGCGATCTTGGCTCACTGTAACCTCTGCCTCCCAGGTTCAAGTGATTCTCCCGCCTCAGCCTCTCAAGTAGCTGGGATTCCAGGTGTGTGCCACCCACTCCTGGCTAAATTTTGTATTTTCAGTAGAGACGGGGTTTTGCCCTGTTGGTCAGGCTAAGTGTGACCCCATTTTTATTAAAATCAAAACAAAGGACTTCAGTCCAACACAACAGGAATTCTGAAAGACCAGAAACAGGTCTAGAAGGTGCTATGAGTGGGGGAGCCTACTAAGGTGGAGGCTGGGCCCAGCACCTGGGGAGAGGCCTGGGGACGCCCTTCAGCCACTCCATCTCCAGTTGTCTGCCACAGTTGGGGCCATGAGGAGTCGGGACCCATGATGGTGGAGAAATAGTCAAATATTGATTTAGTACCTACTGGAGTAAAATGCTGATTACACATCAATGGATTAGGTAGAAGAAGGTGCAAATCACATCACTGGGCACATTTGAATATAATGCATCGTAAGAGGCAGCCCAGGCTGTGAAGCCGCCCTGAGAAGTTCATAGTTGGTCTCATCATTTTATGTCCATGCTGTGCATTTGCTTCTGAAGGACCATTGTGGGGTCTGCACTATTTGTAAAAGCAAGAATCCAGTCTGAAGACTTACCCTGTGGCTCCGTGTGATCTCTAAATACGGCAGATTTTTTTTTTTTTTTTTGAGACAGAGTCTTGCTCTGTCACCCAGGCTGGAGTGCAGTGGCACGATCTCGTCTCACTGCAAGCTCCACCTCCTGGGTTTACGCCATTCTCCTGCCTCAGCCTCCCGAGTAGCTGGGACTACAGGCGCCCCCCGCCACCTCGCCCGGCTAGTTTTTTGTAGTTTTAGTAGAGACGGGGTTTCACCGTGTTGGCCAGGATGGTCTCGATCTCCTGACCTCGTGACCCGCCCGCCTCGGCCTCCCAAAGTGCTGGGATTACAGGCTTGAGCCACCGCGCCCGGCCTACATATGGCAGTTTCTGAGTGCCACGGCCTGCGCTTCTACGTTCTTTCCTCGAATGCTGTGTCTCACCTCCGCTTCTGGGTTTGCTGCTGCTGTTTGACAGACAGCACCCCACACGGAGCAGCCTGAGGATGCCCCGCTGCTTCCCTGGTCGTGGACAAGCCGGGCAGCTGGCGGATGGCACAGCACAAGCGCTGGTTGTGCCTGCTGGGCACTGCCTTCACGCACAGCAAATGGAGCCTCCGAACCCTGCCTCATCAGCCCAGGTCGTTGCTTTGCTGAGGTGCTCAAGGCTTTTACACTCGGCGGGCGGGCGGCACTCCGCAGACGCTTTCCTGGGGAACAAACCCAGCCGGGCGCCGGCGCCGCTCAGGCTCCCTTGGTCTAGTGCCCTCTAGCGGTGCCGGCCAGCACTGCCGCAGAGGCCGCGGGTCGCTCGGATGGGAACGGATGGAAACGTGGCTGAGGCCACTGTTCACCCGGAAGTATTTTGCCTCCGTTTCTCAGGAACTAGCTGTGAAACTAAACATTCTCACGCTGCCAGCAAAATGACCATTTTTCACTTAATTTGCAGACAACAGCATTATTAACGGCGAACATCTTGAAGGAAACTAAGTGTGGTCAAGTTGAGCAAACATCACATTATTTTCCCGAAGAATGCTGCGTGGACTCACGGAGTCCGTCTGCACTAATCCATCCAGTGAACGGCTTCCTTCTTCCTGGCCGAGTTCCTGCTCCAGCATTTCCTCCAAATCCCGCCCAGCATTAGTGACATCTTTCTATAAACATTAATTTCAGTTTCAAATATTTTTTTCCCTCAAAACTCAGAAGCTTAGCAGGAAAATAAAAATCACAATGAGAAACGTGTCCACTCCCCTGGCACTTCTGGACTTCCTGTAACACATAGAGAGCTCGAACCACATGCTCTTGTCGGCAACTGCCTCCCTATGCCGTCACTGCGAGGGCCTTGCTGTGCTGGTTGATGAGATGGACGTGGTGCTCAGACGGGCAGGTGATACTGTTTGGCTGTGTCCTCACCCAATCTCCTCTTGAACTGTGGCTCCCATAATTCCCACGTTGTGGGAGGGACCCCGTGGGAGGTAACTGAATCATGTGGGCAGGTCTTTCCCATGCTGGTCTCATGGTCTCATGAGAGTGAATAAGTTTCATGAGATCTGATGATTTTATAGGAGCAGTTCCCTGCACACACTCT
>NW_012110696.1:2329519-2336290 GCF_000951045.1 Mandrillus leucophaeus | reverse complement strand
GAAGAATGCTGCGTGGACTCACGGAGTCCGTCTGCACTAATCCATCCAGTGAACGGCTTCCTTCTTCCTGGCCGAGTTCCTGCTCCAGCATTTCCTCCAAATCCCGCCCAGCATTAGTGACATCTTTCTATAAACATTAATTTCAGTTTCAAATATTTTTTTCCCTCAAAACTCAGAAGCTTAGCAGGAAAATAAAAATCACAATGAGAAACGTGTCCACTCCCCTGGCACTTCTGGACTTCCTGTAACACATAGAGAGCTCGAACCACATGTTCTTGTCGGCAACTGCCTCCCTATGCCGTCACTGCGAGGGCCTTGCTGTGCTGGTTGATGAGATGGACGTGGTGCTCAGACGGGCAGGTGATACGGTTTGGCTGTGTCCTCACCCAATCTCCTCTTGAACTGTGGCTCCCATAATTCCCACGTTGTGGGAGGGACCCCGTGGGAGGTAACTGAATCATGTGGGCAGGTCTTTCCCATGCTGGTCTCATGGTCTCATGAGAGTGAATAAGTTTCATGAGATCTGATGATTTTATAGGAGCAGTTCCCTGCACACACTCTGCCTGCCGCCATGTAAGATGTGCCTTTGCTCCTTCTTCACCTTCTGCCGTGACTGTGAGGCCTCCCCAGCCATGTGGGGCTGTGAGTCCATTCGACCCTTTTCCTTTATAAACTATCCTGTCTCAGTTGGGTATGTCTTTAATATAATAGCAGTGTGAGAACAGACTAATACAGCAGGGAACCATCTTCTTTCACCAAAAAAGAAAAAATTTAGTAAAACATCTGGACAGTGGCACAAAGCTATTCCGTGGAGAGACCCGATGGATAGCACTGCCGAGGTGGAACTCCCACCTGTCCTTGCAGCAGTGTGGGGCCTGAGGGATGATGCATGAGGCTGCACAGGAGCGGGGGACTCAGCCCAAGGTTAAGTCTTGGCCCTGAATCACAGCTGCACCATGAGTGATGGAGGCAGCGCCCCCACTGCCTGCAGCCCAGCCCACGAGACACCACTGGGCAGGACAACTCACCGTGGGTGGTGGGGGGTGGGGGGAAAGGCTTGGCTGCTGTACACGCACACGTGGGTGTGGCGGAGCCCACAGAAAAGGTGCCGCCCACTTCTAGCCCAGGACGCACGAAGAGCGGAAGGCACTGCCCCTCCGTGTTCCTGCCCCCCTGCCAGCCTCTGCTGCTCCATCACGACCCCATGGCTCGCCCTGGGCTTTCACAGTCTTGTTTCACACAGCTGGTGCCTTCACACATCATCCCTCAGGCCCTGCGCTGCTGTTCCTGGGCTGAACGTGGGCTTTCACGCACTGCGTGAGGATAGACGGCAGTTCCGCCTCGACAGTACTGTCTGTCGCCCCCATCCACGGAGTAGGCTTGTGCCACTGTCTGGATGTTTTACTAAATTGTGCCTTTTCCAGTGACAATCACTGGAAAGGGAAGAAAGGTGTGCCGACGTGGGCCAGTGGCAAATCAAGGCACAAGGGCTGCCCCTGGCGAACGCCTGTACAGAACCAGGTGCTGCGGGGTGGACCCTGGCCAAAAGCAGGCTCAACTGTGAAAAACAACAAGAATAAAGTGTGGCCTCAAGTTTATGTCTAGAAAGGTGAAGTGATGGAAGAAACTAAGTTTTTAAAATCAAGGACGAGTCATCAGCCACCAGACAGAAGGGCCCGGCACTGCCTGGAGAGAGGCTGAGGCAGCACGGCAGCCCCGGGGAATATTTCTTGGCAAAGTTTTCAAAGAAGGCCCTTAAGGAACACCACAGGCATGAGGACGGCCCCGGCCACGTTCCTTTGCAGGATCAGCTCCAGCAAGTCCACCTGCCAGAACCAAGGCGGCTGCTGCAGACTGAGCAGAGCCCTGCGAGGTAAACCGTGAGAACGGCAGCTGCAGGAAGAGAAGCGATTCCTCCCGCTTGTATTTCTCATGTAGCCTGCAGCTGGACGTGTGAAGCCCTCATGCACATAGCACACGGCACACACAGGGAAGGAAACATCAGCGCCATCATTCGATTCATGATTTTACGTTTTGAAATTTCCGGGAATGAAACCGACTTAGAACATGCACATTTCTAAAGGATTTCTGCATATCTGATTTTAGCATGAGTTTTTGGAGCACTGTAAGCTCCCGGAGGGGACAGTCAGCTCCCGGCAGAGGGGACAGTCAGCTCCTAGAGAGGACAGTCAGCTCCTGGAGGGGACAGTCAGCTCCTAGAGAGGACAGTCAGCTCCTGGAGGGGACAGTCAGCTCCTGGAGGGGACAGTCAAGTCACAGAGGGGACAGTCAGCCCCCAGAGGGGACAGCCATGAATGCCATGACTACCAGAAGGACATGGGCACCCTCTGTCCAGCAGCCCAGGCATTCTGGCATCTGGAGGGCCTAGAGCAGGCACCTGGGAGGCTGCTGTGAAGGCAGGGACGCCTCACCTGAAATAAAGTCTCTGTACAGCCTGGCAGTGCCTCAGCTCCGCCTGCAGCGAAGGTGAGGATTCTCCTGCTTCACGTGGTGCTCGGCTGCTGTTAACTCGGTTAACTTGAGTGAGATAAAGCTGACACTTTTTAGGTAAATGCAAACTAAAAGATTAGAACTAACCCCATAAGCCTCTTTTCCAACCCTGTGTGGTCCCGGCTGGCGGGAGAGACGTGGGATCTGAGCCTCTCTGGGAGCCCCGTGCACAGGGGCATCCCCTGCAGAAGACCCCACCCTCCTGACGGAGGCGGCGGCTCCACGCACACAGGCCGCACCTGCAGGGTGAACTCAGGCCCGGAATCCATCTCCGGACCTGACAGATTTATCCGCTGAAGCCGGCATCACAGGCCAGCTGTGAGTACTGTGTGAACAGAACGCATAGTAATCACCTAACACAGGATGCGGGGAGCGGACCCACGCGGCGTGCACACCCCACAGCAGACCTGTCTCCCCCAGGAGCTGCAGCCAGAACCTTCTCACAGTAAATCAACAGGCAGGTGTTCGTTTTGCCTCCAGCATCAACATTTTAAGGAAGTTCCAAGTTGTTAAGAGTGAAGTTTCAAACATATCACATATACGCTACCCCTGATAATCAGAAAAATACTTTATTCGACTACATTACTTAATTATTTCATCAAGTGAGAAAGTGTAGTCGCATTGGCTGTCTAACATACACATGCTAGTAGGCAGAAGGCTGGAGGACTGGAAGGGGTAGAGCGGGTGGCTGGGTGTTCATCTTTCACGTGTCACTGCCCCAAGGTGAGCAGGTCCCGCAGGAAGCATCGAGAGTCGCAATAAAAACACATCAACTTTGTCTTTGAAATGACTTCAAAACTTCACACTGTTGAGGAAAATGAGGATGCACATGTTACATACAAAAAATAAGGTGGGGAGAAGAGTTTATTCACTAAAATGTGTACTTTTAAAAATTCAGATGTCATCTTAGTATTTTCAGAGTATTATCAATATGTTTTAAGTCGTAATTTTGGAACTTCACAATGAATAGAAAAGTGAACCTTGCTGCGTTTCTGAACGACTAAGGCAAAGCTCAGAAACACAACTCTTGAGAACGTTTAGAGCTCCGTGTCTGCCCTTGGCGCACACTTGAAGACTTCTTTACACATGCACTTTCCCAAGAGCATTTCCTTCTGGGGCTGCTGAGCACCTGCCTGAACACTGCCTCTGCAGCAGGCTGGCGATGCTGATGGGCGGCCTGGGGGGCAGCCCGGCCTGGGAGCTCCCGAAGCCTGGAGAGTCCCCTCTTCCTGCTCTCCCTGGTAACTGTGGTGTTGGCGTTAGCGGTGGTCCCTTGTAGGGGATTTGCAGAGGTGGAATCCTAATAAATTCAAGAAACACAAAATTATTAATGCTCCAAGCATCTCTGGTGACATGACAATTACAGCACTGACGGTTTTGTGGTTTTAAAGGCCTGGATTCACAAGCATCTCTGAGTACCTCGGACCAGCACGCACACCCCCACCAGGCGGTCAGCAGAAGACATGGACAGATGCTGCAGGGCCCGTGGGCACCCAGGAGGGTCAACACCCCAGGCCAACGGGGATGGGAGGTGGGGATGTGAGAGAACGCTGAGGCCTGCAGGCAGCCAGGGGTGGATTGGACAACAGGCATTAAAAGCCGTTCAAGGACTCTGGGGGGCTGACATGGGAGCGTCTGCCTTTTAGAGAGAGCACCGGACCTTTGAACACTTGAGTTCAGTTGACAGAGACATCGGTGTGTACTTAAATATGCAGCAGACAGAGTGGGAGGCCACCCAGAGGTCTGAGAAGAAGAACATGGGGAGGTGAACTGTGGTCTGTTCTGGGGCTGGGGCCGAGTCCAGCCTGCCACCTGCTTTTGTAAATAAAGTTTTACTGGAACCCAGCCACACCCATTAATTTACACACTGCCTGCCCCAGCCTTCTCAATACAGAGGCAGAGCTGAGCAGCTGCCCAAAAAGTCAAACATATTTACTACCTGACCTTTATAGAAGACGCCTGCTGACCCACGGCCTATTCTTGTAGTAAAATAGCACACAGTCATCACGTGGTTCTTTTGAAGATTTTAGCAACAGGGCAAATGCCTACGTTGTATCTTAGCTTCAAAAAAGCAAACTCCTGGCCAGGCACGGTGGCTGATGCCTGTAATCCCAGCATTTTGGGAGGCCGAGGTGGGTGGATTACCTGAGGTCGGGAGTTCGAGACCAGCCTGACCAACATGGAGAAACCCCTTCTCCACTAAAAATACAAAATTAGCCACGCTTGGTGGAGCATGCCTGTAATCCCAGCTACTCGGGAGGCTGAGGCAGGAGAATCACTTAAACCCGGGAGGTGGAGGTTGCGGTGAGCCAAGATCGCGCCATTGCACTCCAGTCTGGGCAACAAAGAGGGAAACTCTGGCTAAAAAAAAAGCAAACTCTAAAGTGGTATATGCAACAAAACCTCACTCAAAGCGTGTAAAAAAAGGGATGAAAAGCAACACATTAAACTTTTAGCAGTAATTCTGTGGGTGAGATGATGAGCAGTTTTATTTTGCTGACCATTTCCTTTAAAACGCTGTGAAGAAGGTGCTTGCAGGGGACACTACCTGAGAGGCTTTCCCACGCTCCTCTGACTCGGTGTCAGGCCGGGATGCTCAGGGGCCCGGGAGGAGACACTGCCTGTGGTAGAACAAGAAAAAAACACGAGTCGTTCACCGTAACACATCACGGTGCTTTGAGGACGACAACCAGGCCAGCCTGCTGCGCTTCTCGGTAGCTGTCACTGCCTCTCCGCCGTGAGGGCAGAGGCAGGCAGAGCCACACAGGCACGCGGGTTCCTCTTCGGTCACGCGCAGCCCTGGTGCCAGCACGACACCCTGAGCAGCCCCGGGTCTTCCACATGAGGGCGTAAATATCCTACATTTTAATCTTTCTACCTTTATGCACCTCTGCAGCTTAGAGAATATGTAAGCCATCTGAATCATCAGCAGCTGGAAAGCAAGACCTGGAAATGAACTGGCCAGTCCCAGCTGAGCTTCAACCTCACTCAGGGGCCCTCGGCCGGGGGCTCTGCGAAGGGGCCTGCCCGTCATGGGGGCAGCCGTGGGCATGCAGACTGTGCCTGGCATACACAGGTGCTCAATGAGCATCTGGAGCACAAGCTTCTTCCCCTGCCTCTCCCAAGCCTTGGCTCCTGCTCCCGAGAACTGCCGGAAGGGCAAAAGCACGTCCAGAAGTTCTTTCAGCGCTCCACCCGTGTTTGCTTTCTCCAGGTGCCTTGTAAGGTGAAAGGGGAGATGTGACGACTGAGTTCTCAAGCAGCACCTGCTCGTGGACCCCAGGCTGGGAAAAGTCACCTGGTGAGGGAGCCCGAGCATTAGGCTTCCCCAGCGCAGTGACTGGTGACTGCCCGGTGACTGCCCAGTGCCTGCCTGCGGCGGCATGTCGGGGGGTCGCAGGTCTGTGGGGCACAAGGCAGTCTCCGTATCCCCAACGGGGGTCTTGTCTTTGCCCCGGGCTGTGCGGACCTTGTGAGGATGTTGCCTGCGGGAGGTATCATAACTCCTGAGTCTGCAGGTGACCCTGAGAAGCCTCCAAAGAACAGCTAAGAGCAAGAAGGAGAGCTGTCCCACTGGGCTGTGTGAGTGCTGCCTTCACTTCTGTCTTTTATCATGGTTTGGCATCTGGAGGCTTGTGGACCCTGCAGAGACTGCCCTCCTAGGGACAGCCAGTTCCTAGAGGCAGGAGGCCATGGTGAGCACACTTCTGATATGAAAGCCAACAAATCCAGAGCCCATGTTCAGAGCCCACCCCAAGCCTGGGCAGCCTGTTCCACTCACCCTGCCTGATCCTCCCATGAGAACCACAACCAAGGTGCTAGGTCTCCCCTCACTCCCTCCCTGGGGGTCTCTGGGGAACTATGAGTGGAAACTCCTTTCCTGACAGCCATTGCCTCCTCATCCTTCGGCCTCACACCAGCTGATTAAAACAAAACCCTGTACATTGAACACACAGAACCACAAATAATAACGATGGCAGGCATCTTTTGTTAAGTAACTTATGCTCAATACTAGATGGTTAGTTGAAATTGTTGGCTGGGCGCGGTGGCTCATGCCTGTAATCCCAGCACTTTGGGAGGCTGAGGCAGGCAGATCACCTGACGTCAGGAGTTTGAGACCAGCCTGACCAACAGTGGAGAAACCCCATCTCTACTAAAAATATAAAATTAGCCGGGCGTGGTGGTGCATGCCTGTAATTCCAGCTACTAGGGAGGCCGAGGCAGGAGAATCACTTGAACCTGGGAGGCAGAGGTTGCAGT
>NW_012110696.1:2319691-2327224 GCF_000951045.1 Mandrillus leucophaeus | reverse complement strand
AGCGGGACTTGGCTTCCCGGCCTGAGGGTGAATACAGACACAAAATTCCTCAACAAAATACCGCAAACCAAATCCAGCAGCATATAAGCAGCTGCTCCACCTCCCCCTACCCCACTCTACCCAGTAACAGCACAGCTGCACCAGGGTAGGTGGCTGAGGACCAGCAGCTTTGCTTCCAGAGGGGGTGGGCTCAAGGTGGGAGGGGAACACTTTCATCAGCCATGGGGGGTCCATCTGCAGGACCTGGAGAGGCCCACAGCCCTGGCTGGGGAGGGGTCAGGAGAGCAGGGACCAGTCAGAAAAATAATGGGGAGATGCTGAGAACAAGAGAGCCAGACGGAGGTGGCTCCCCCGGAACCCTGGCCGACAGAAGCAGCACAGGCATGTGCAGGGGATCCAGCACGGCCACAGAAGTGATGCCACAGGGGACCAGGAATCGACTGGATATCAGCTCCCTACACGCGCGGATCGTTGGCCTTGGGGAGCCTCAGGGATGCGCGGTGTTGGAGCACAACCACAGACGGAGCAGCAGCCCACCGCTGAGCTGTAGAGACAGGCGGACACCCCGGGACACCCTGGCTCAACAAGAAGAGCAGAAACCATGAGCGGACACATCTGCAGCTGCCACGGACACAGGTTCTCCAGGTCCTGGTGAAATACCCAAGCAAACAAAAACCAATCAAACAACCTCTGATAGAAATACAAGAATCCAGACTTGCTCAAATACAGTACCCAGGTTGTCCAGATTGCAGCCCCTAATCATGGGACAAGCAAAGAAACAGAAGCGTGACGACACTCAGGGAAAAGGGCAGATGGCAGAGGCCCGCGCTGCGTGGCCCAGATTGCATTTCCTAAGGACTCCAGAGTGGCTACTGTAAATGAGCCAAAGAATTAAAGGAAAATATGATGATAGTGACTCAACACACAGGGCTTCCAGCACAAACACAGAAACACTGAAAAAAAAGAACCAAGAACGGAACCTTTTCTAATGCATTCTACAAGGACAGAACGAGGTCCTGACACCAAAAGCAGACAGAGACGTTACAAGGAAAGAAGTGTGCTGACCAGTATCTCTTATGAATATAGACACAAAATTCCTCAACAAAATACCAGCAAACCAAATCCAGCAGCGTATAAGAAAGATCATACACCATGACCAACTGGGATTCGCCTCAGGAATGCATGGTTCCTTCAACACACAGAAATCAATACCATATTAATATATTCTATCAATGGAAGTAATTACATCTATGAACACATCACGGTAACAGAACAAAACCCAATGATCATCTCAAAAGATAAAGAGAAAGCACGTGAAAAATTGAACCCTTCTTCATGACAAAGGACTAGAAGGGCACTTCTCAACCCTACAAAGGGCGCCTCCAGGAAACCTTCGGTGAACACCATCCTTCATGGTGAAAGGCTGAAAGCTTCCTCCTAAGATCAGGAACAGAACAAAGACAAGGATGTCTGTTCTTGCCACTTGTATTCAACACTGTATTGAAAGTTCTAGAGAGGACAGTTAGGCGAGAAAAATAAATGAAAGTCCTGCAGTGGGATGGGAAGCGAAAAAATAAAAATAAAAGTAAAAGATAAATAAAAGGCACCGTGGTTGGAAAGGAAAAAGTAAAACGACCTCTACTTGCAGATGACATGATTTGCCATATACAGAAAACCCTGGAGAATCCACAAAACATTCCCCAGAGCTCATAAATGAACTCAGTAGATTGCAGGATACAAGATCCACCTATAAAAATCAGTTGTATTTCTATGTACTGGCAATGAAAATCTGAAAATAAAAGTTAGAAAACAATTCTATTTACGGTAGCACCAAAATAACAAAATTACTTAGGATTAACTTTTACTAATGAAGTACAAGATTTCTTCACTGAAAACTGTAAAATACCATTGAAAGAAATCAAAGACCTAAATAAAGGGAAAGCTATGTCCAACATTCATGGATTGGAAGACGCAGTGTTAGTATTAGATGGCAACACTCCCTACACTGATGTACAAGGTGAATTAAAACTCTACCAAGATTTCAACCGGCTTTGTCAGCAGAAATGGGAAAGCTGATCCTAACATTCATATGGAAATGCAAGGAACTCAAAATAGGCAAAACAACCTCAAAAAAGAACAAAGTTGGAAAACTCATACTTCATAATTTCAAAAGTTACTATAAAGCTATAGAAAGTGACAGACAAAAAGAAAAATACTTAAAGCAGCAAGAGAAGAGCGACTCATCACCTACAGGACAATATGATTAACGGCTGACTTCTCATCAGAAATAATGGAACTGGCTGGGTACGGTGGCTCATGCCTGGAATCCCAGCACTTTGGGAAGCCAAGGCTGGTGAACGGCTTGAGATCAGGAGTCCAAGACTAGCCTTGGGCAACATGACGAAACCCTGTCTCTACAAAAAATTGAAAAATTAGGCCAGGTGTGGTGGTGGCTCATGCCTGTAATCCCAGCACTTTAGGAGGCCGAGGTGGGCAGATCACCTGAGGTCAGGAGTTCGAGACCAGCCTGGCCAACATAGTGAAATCCTGTCTCTACTAAAAATATAAAAATTAGCCAGATGTGGTGGCAGGCACCTGTAATCCCAGCTATTCAGTAGGCTGAGGCAGGAGAATCACTTGAACCCAGAGGTGGAGGTTGCCGTGAGATCACGCCATTGTACTCCAGCTTGGGCAACAGAGTGAGACTTAGTCTCAGGAAAAAAAAAAAAAAATTAGCCAGGTGTGGTGGTGCATGCCTATAGTCCCAGATACTCAGGAGGCCGAGGTGGGAGGATTGACTGAGCCCAGGAGATCCAGGCTGCAGTGAGCCATGGTCAAGCCACTGCACTCTAGCCTGGGTGTCAGAGTGAGACCCAGTCTGGGGAAAAAAAAAAACAAACCCCACAAAAAAACCAATAATAATAATAATGATGGAAGCCAGAAGACAGAGGAATGACATATATACCAAGTGCTAAAAAGTCAACCAAGAAAATGTATATTCAGTGAAATTATCCTTCAAAATGAAGACACAGACATTCAAATATGGAGAAAAAAACAAAAAACAGTGAAGAGAATTCACTTCTAGCCAACCTTCCCCGCAAGAAAAAACTGGAAATGGTTAATATGTTGTGAATGATGTAATAAAAGATTTTTTTTCTCTAAAGGACTTTAAGAAACATAAGTTTAATTCAGGAAATAACACCATATTGTTCATTTATAACACATAGACCCCATATATATGTATATAAATAAATATGACAAACTAGGTGGGAGGAAGTGGGGCTATATGGGAGCAATGTGGTTACGTTCCACTGGAATTCAGTCAGTGTTCACCTCAAGTATTCTGTGATGAGTTCAAGATGCATGTTGTAATCTCTAGAGGAATCACTAAGCAAATAATAAAGCACGCAGATAAAGTATCAACAGAAGAACTAAAATGCTTATTAGTCTGCTTGAGCTTCTATAATAAAATACCACAGACTGGGTGGCTTACACAACAGAAATTTATATCTCTTAGTTCTGGAGACTGGCAAGTCCATCGAGATGCTGGTTAATGTGGGTCCTGGCTTGCAGACAGCAGCCTTCTCTGTCTTCACACAGCCTCTTTTGTGTGTCTGTGCAGAGAGTTAGTGAACAAGCTCCCTGGTGTCTCTTGTGTTTTAAAAATTTATTAGGATACAATTTCCTACCTTAACCATTTTCAGTGTACAGTTCACTGGTATTAAATACATTCCTAATGCTGTGCAACCATCACACCGTCCATCTCTGTAACTGTTTTCATTTTGTGAAACTGAACCTCTGTTCCCATTAAACGAGAGCTTCCCACTCCTCCATCCCACAGCCTCTGGCAGCCACCATCCTCCTTTCCGTCTCTACGATTTTGACTACCTCACATGCAAGGACTCACAGAGCATTTGTCTTTCTGTGACTGGCTTATGCACTTAGTGTAACGTCCTCAACGTTCATCCACACGGTAGCGTGTGTCGGAGTTCCTTTCCCTTTTAAGGCTGAATCACAGTCCGTTGTATGGAGACACACATTTTACCTATCCATGTTCATCTGGTGACACTTAGGCGGCTCCCACGTTTTAGCCACTGTGAATAATACTGCTATGATCTTGGGTATACAAGCATCTCTAAGAGACCCTGCTTTCAATTCTTTTGAGCACTGAATTGAAATGCAGGATCATCTGGGAATTGTGTTTTTAATTTTTGGAGGAATGGCCACACTGTTTTCCACAGCGGCCACACCGTTTCACATTCCCACCAACAGTGCACACGCTTCCAATTCCTCCGCATCCTTAACAACACTTGTTATTTTGAGTTTTAAAAAATGATTACAATAAATATTTATTTAAAGAAAACATCTGCAGACCAAATTCTGAAGTTTGTTTCAGGTTTAACCATCTTCATAAGAATACTCTGAGGACAGCTGCATCCACAGACTTCAACTACATGATTACTTCTTTCTTTGTCCATTCTTCTCTCTCGTTTCTTTCTCTTTATTTTTTTTGAGACAGGGTCTCACTCTGTCACCCAGGCTGGGGTGCAGTGGTATGATCACTGCTCACTGCAGCCTTGACCTCCCAGGCTCAGGCAATTCTCCCACCTCAGCCTCCCAAGAAGCTGGGACCACAGGTGTACGCCACCAGCCTGGATAACTTTTTGTAGACAGGATTTTGCTCAGGCTGGTCTGGAACTCCTGGGCTCAAGCTCCACCTCGGTCTCTCAGCCTCCCAAGTAGCTGGGACTACAGGTGTGTGCCACCACACCCTGCTAGTTTGGGTATTTTTAGTAGAAACAGGTTTCACCATGTTGGCCAGGCTGGTCTTGAACTCCTGACCTCAAGTGATCTGTCCGCTTTGGCTTCCCAAAGTGCTCGGATTACAGGCATCCATGCCTGGCCTGTTTTTGTTTTAAGAGACAGGATCTTCCTCTGTCGTCCAGGCTGGAGTGCAGTGATACAATCATAGTTCACTGCAGCCTTGACCTCCTGAGCTCAAGCAATCCTGCTTCAGTGTCCTAAGTAGCTAGGACTACAGGTGCGATTTTTAAAACATATAGTAGCCATCCTAATGGGTGTGAGATAGTATCTTGCTGGTTTTTTTTTTCTCTCTTGGAGATGAGGTCTTGCTGTGTTGCCCAGGCTGGACTCCATCTCCTTGGCTTGAGCAATCCTCCCACCTCAGCCTCCTGAATAGCTGGGACTACAGGCATGAGCCACCATACCCAGCTCTTGCTATAGTTTTGATTTGCATTTCTCTAATGATGAATGATGAGCATCTTTTCATGGCTTATTGACCATTTGTGTACTTTGCCCATTCAAGTCATCTGCCACCCACCCCCCCGACTTTTCTTTTTTCTGAGACAGAGTCTCACTCTCACCCAGGCTGGAGTGCAGTGGCGCAATCTCGACTTATGCAACCTTTGCCCTCCAGGCTCAAGCAATCCGCCTACCTCAGCTTCCCGAGTAGCCGGGACTATAGGTGTGTGCCACCACGCCTAACTAATTTTTAAGTTTTTTGTAGAGATGGGGGTTTCACCATGTTGTCCAGGCTGGTCTCGAACTCCTGAGCTCAAGCGATCCTCTTGCCTTGGTCTCCCAAAGTGATGGGATGACAAGTGTGTGCCACTGCGCCCGGCCTTTACCCATTTTTGAATCAGGTTGCTTGTTGTTAAGTTTTAGTTCTTTATGTATTCTGGATTGTAATCCCTTATTAGATACATATGATTTGCAAATATTTTCTCTGATTCTGCAAGTTGCCTTTTTACTCTATTGACAGTATCTTCTGATGTGGAAAACTTTTAAATTTTCTGAGGTCGATTTGTTTAATATTTTTGTTGTTGTTGTGTGTGCTTTGGTATATCCAGGAAATCACTGCCAAATCCAACATTGGGAAGCTTTTGCTCTATGTTTTCTTCAAAGAGTTTTATATTTTATAGTTTTAGGTCCTTGATCCATTTTGAATTAATTTTTGTACATAGTGTTAGGTAGAAGTCCAACTTCATTATTCTGGAGGTGGATATCCAGTTTTCCCAACACCATTTCTCGAAAAAACTGTCCTTTCCCCCACTGAATAGCATCTCTCTCCACTGACTAGTGTCTCTCCCCATTGAATATCCTCTCCCCCTGAATAGTGTCTCTCCCCACTGAGTAGTGTCTCTCCCCACTGAATAGTCTCTCCCCCTGAATAGCGTCTCTCCCCACTGACTAGTGTCTCTCCCCACTGAGTAGTGTCTCTCCCCACTGAGCTGACTAGCATCTCTCCCCACTGAATAGTCTCTCCCCCTGAATAGCGTCTCTCCCCACTGACTAGTGTCTCTCCCCACTGAGTAGTGTCTCTCTCCACTGACTAGCATCTCTCCCCACTGAATAGTCTCTCCCCCTGAATAGCGTCTCTCCCCACTGACTAGTGTCTCTCCCCACTGAGTAGTGTCTCTCTCCATTGAAGAGTATCTCTCCACTGAAGAGCGTCTCTCCCCACTGAATAGCGTCTCTCCCCACTGAGTAGCATCTCTCCCCACTGAGTAGCGTCTCTCCCCACTGACTAGTGTCTCTCTCCACTGAAGGGTGTCTCTCCCCACTGAAGAGTGTCCCTCCACTTAGTGTCTCTCCTCACTGAATAGCATCTCTCCCCACTGAGTAGCATCTCTCTCCACTGAGCAGCATCTTTCCCCACTGAGTAGCGTCTCTCCCCACTGAGTAGTGTCTCTCCTGAGTAGTGTCTTTCCCCACTTACAAGTGTCTCTCCCACTGAGTAGTGTCTCTCTCCACTGAACAGTGTCTCTCCACTGAAGACTGTCTCTCCCCACTTAGTGTCTCTCCCCACTGCGTAGCGTCTCTCCCCGCTGACTAGTGCCTCTCCCCGCTGACTAGTGCCTCTCCACACTGAGTAGCGCCTCTCCCCGCTGAGTAGCGCCACTCCCCGCTGAGTAGTGTCTCTCCCCACTGAGTAGTGTCTCTCCCCACTGACTAGTGTCTCTCCCCACTGAGTAGTGTCTCTCCCCACTGGGTAGTGTCTCTCCCCACTTAGTGTCTCTCTCCACTGAGTAGCGTCTCTCCCCACTGATTAGTGTCTCTCTCCACTGAAGAGTATCTCTCCCCACTGAAGAGCGTCTCTCCCCGAGTAGTGTCTCTCCCCACTCAGTAGTGTCTCTCCCCACTGAGTAGTGTCTCTCTCCACTGAAGAGCGTCTCTCCCCACTGAAGAGCATCTCTCCCCATGGCATAGTGTCTCTCTCCACTGAGTAGCGTCTCTCCCCACTGAAGTGTCTCTCTCCACTGAGTAGTGTCTGTCCCCACTGAGTACTGTCTCTCTCCACTGAGTAGCATCTCTCCCCACTGAGTAGTGTCTCTCCCCACTGAGTAGTGTCTCTCTCCACTGAGTAGCGTCTGTCCCTACTGAGTAGTGTCTCTCCCCACTGAGTACTGTCTCTCCCCACTGAGTAGTGTCTCTCCCCACTGAGTAGTGTCTCTCTCCACTGAGTAGCGTCTGTCCCTACTGAGTAGCGTCTCTCTCCACTGAGTAGCGTCT
>NW_012110696.1:2316664-2318571 GCF_000951045.1 Mandrillus leucophaeus | reverse complement strand
TTAGGGCTCCATGCTTATGACCTAATTTAACTTTACCTCCTAAAGGTTCTAACTCAAAATATAGTGACATTGGGGGTCAAGGACTTCAACATATGAATTTTGGGGGAACTCAAATCAGTCTATAGCAAAATGGTATGATAAAAATATTTATTGTAAACAAAGGCAGTTAAGGAGATACCAATAAACTAAGAATCCTGTCATACATAAAACAAAAACCAGCAAGACAGCAAGCACAAGTCCAACCACAAAATTAATAATTATATTAAATATCAATGGACTAAATGATCAAATCAGAAGGTATAGATTATAACAGATCAAAAAACAAGATCTAACCATATGTTGTCTATCAGAGGCACATCATGGATTGAAAGACACAGACAGGCTGAAAACCAAAGCATGGGAAAAGATACACCATATGAATGATAATCAACATAAAAATTGAATGAAGAAAATTCCACCATAAAAAATAATGAAATACCTAGGGCCGGGCGCGATGGCTCATGCCTGTAATCCCAGCACTTGGGGAGGCTGAGGTGGATGGATGGCTCGAGGCCAGGAGATCGAGACCAGCCTGGCCAACATGGTGAACCCCGTCTCTACTAAAATTACAAAAATTAGCCGGGTGTGGTGGTGCACCCCTGTAATTAATCCAAGCTACTCAGGAGGCTGAAGCACAAGAATTGCTTGAACCCAGGAGGCAGAGGTTGCAGTGAGCTTAGATGGCACCACTGCACTCCAGCCTGGGTCACAGCAAGACTCCGTCTCAACAACAACAAAAAAACAACCTACGTGTAAGTTTATCAAGAAAGTACAAGGCCTGCACAGTGAAAATACTGAGGATTCTTGAGAGAAACTAAGGAAGCTCTAATCAATGGAGAGACACAGCACATCTATGGACTGAGACAGTTAAAACTGTGAAGATGGCAGTTCTCCCCACACTGATGTAGAGATTCAATCAAAATCAAAATCCCGGCAGACTTTCTTTGTAGAATTTGACATTATCCTAAAATTTATATGGAAATGAAGAGAACCTGGAATAGGCAAAATTATGTTGACAAATTAAGAAAAAGGTTAGAGGGCTATGCCATCTAATTCCAAAACTTACTGTAAAGCAAAAGTAACCAAGATATTGTGGTATTTGTGAAAGGAGATAATATACTGATCGACAGGGTCCAGAAGAAAGCCCTCACCAGCCGTTCTGCTATTTATTCTCCAGTGTCTCTGTCTCCTTTGTCCTTCTATTGTCTTGATTGTCTTTGTGTTTAACACATGCTTTACAACGTCATTTAACAATCCCTCTTGAGTTTTCAGCTGTGTTTTTTAGAGTTATGTATGCTGTGGCTCCATCTCCTCGCTCTTCCTTTGTGCTTATTATCCTCTATGTTACATCTATTTGTTGTAACTCCAACAATACAAGTTATAATTGTTGCTTCAATTTTGTGTTTTGTAAAGTAATGAGAAGATAAAAGAAATTAACAATGCAGTCTCTTATTCTCATCCCATAATCACCATTCCCCATGCTCTTCATTCCTTCTAACAGACTGAAGTTACTGTGTGGCATCAGCCTAAATGCCTTCCTTTACGTTTCTTGTAGGGCAGGTCTGTTAGCAATGAATTCTGCTTCTGTTACTCCGTGAATGTATTTAGTCTTCATTTTAAAATGTTAATTTCACTGGATACAGAATTCCTGGTTGATGTTTTAAAAATGCATTTTGAACATGACCATATCTGGAAGGAGGAGTTTAGCAGAAAATACAAACCTCTGAACAAAATAGAAATCTATGAATCTGGCTGGACGCAGTGGCTCATGCCTGTAATCCTAGCACTTTGGGAAGCTGAGGCAGGTGGATTGCCTAAACTCAGGAATTTGAGACCATCCTGGGCAACATGGCAAAACTACATCTCTA
>NW_012110696.1:2298290-2313999 GCF_000951045.1 Mandrillus leucophaeus | reverse complement strand
GCCAAAACCCTAACAGACACTTCAGCAAAGAAGATATGCAGATGAAAAATCAGCGTAAGATGCTCCTAGTCATATGTTATCAAAAAAACGCAAAATAAAACAGCAAGATACCACTACATACCTATCAGCTGGCCGAAATCCAGAACACTGACATCACGGAACGTGAGCACGTGGAGCAACAGGAACTCTCATTCGTTGCTGGTGGGAATGCGAAAAGCTGCTGCCACTTTGGAAGGTAGTTTGGCAATTTCTTTCAAAACTAAACACCCTCTCACCATCTGATCCAGCATTCACATTCCTTAATATTTACCCAAAGGAGCTGAAAACATGTCCACACAAAACTCTGGCACATGGACATCTATAGCAGCTTAACTCCTAATTGCCAAAACTTGGAAGCAACCAAGATGCCCTTCAGCAGGTGAATGATAAACTGTGATACATCCAGATAATGGAATATTATTCAGTGACTAAAAAAATGAGCTAGCAAACCATGAGAAGAGATGGAGGAACCGTAAGTGTGTGTTGCTAAGTGAAAGGAGTCAATCTGAGAAGCCACATACTGTATAATTCCAACTCTAGGATAGTCTGAAAAAGGGACCATAGAAAGATCAGTGGCTTTCAGGTGTTGGTGGGAGGTGGGGGAGGGATGAACAGGTGGCACACAGAGGATTTTTAGGGCAGTGGCACTATTCCATATGCCGCTACAATGGCGGATACATGTCACTGTGTATTTGTTCAAACCCATAGAACATACAACGCCTAGAGTGAAGCCTGATGGAAACCATGGACTCCGGGTGACAATGATGTGTTCATGCAGCATCATCAGTTTTAACACATCGGCTGGTCTGGTGGGGGATGGGGATGGGGGAGCTGTGCATGTGTGGAGTCGTGGTATATATGGGAAATCTGTACCTTCCTTTCAATTTTTCTGTGAACCTAAAACTGCTCTAAGAAGAAGTTTAAAAAACCATTCAATTAGAAGAAAATGATTTAGGTATGTGAAAAAAACCTCCCCAAGCATGAGACCCTATGACTAGATTTGAGTACAGAAAAATATTAAGTCTCTCAAATTCAAAGGTCAAATATAAAATTACAAAGCAAACTGAGTAAAAGGTTAATATCCTGCACACTGAGGGGTCTACATAAACGACAAAGGAATAAAGCAGATAATTCATAGAAAAAACACAGAGGAATAAATTTAAAACACTCAGAATCATTAATAGTCACATAAATGCAAATCAAAATTACTATTTCCTTTCAGACTGGCAAAGAGGAAACACAACAGACACAGTGAGTGTTCTGAGCGTGTCCAGGGTGCCTTCAGCCTGCTGGGACAGAAACAAGGCGGCCCTGTGTACCTCAGCACATATCGGAAGCGTTTAGAGAGTTGGTGTGTTCCCTGTGCCTTCCAGAACTGAATGCGAGGAGGAGAATCCAGTGAGGACGGACGTCTATGCAGAAACACGGTGAACCTCTGCAAACGACACACACTCTGGGAATAGGGGGCTTAGACAAGGTCAACCATGGGATGAAACAGAAAGAAGCTGTTAGATGTGGCCCCGTGGAGATGCAGGAGACAGTGTGCGCGGAGATGGCCTGTGTGGGCTGAGGCCGATGTGCGCTGAGGGTTGAGGGAGGGATTCACTTTGAAAACGGACCAGCAATTCAAAGCCAATTACCAGAAGCAAACCCAGTGACACTATTTTTGTTAAAAACCAAGAGGACAGAGAATGCAAAGGAGCCAGTTTTCTCCTGTGACTTGTTACACGGTCATCAGGAGCTTCTCCCTGGGACTCAAACGCTGCACCATTTTGGTAAATATGTAGCCTCCTACACACCGGGTGGAAGGACAACACCCACTTGGGTAGGTTCTGACAACTCTGATTGATTAACCATGACCTTTCAGGGAATATATATATATATATATATAGTTGTTGTTGTTGTTGTTATTTGTTTGTTTTTTGAGACGGAGTCTTGTTCTGTCGCCCAGGCTGGAGTACAGCGGCACAATCTCGACTCACTGCAAGCTCCGCCTCTCAGGTTCACGCCATTCTCCTGTCTCAGCCTCCCGAGTAGCTGGGACTACAGACGCCCGCCACCACACCCGGCTAGTTTTTTGTATTTTCAGTAGAGACGGGGTTTCACGGAATTAGCCAGGATGGTCTCGATCTCCTGAGCTCGTGATTTGCCCGCCTCGGCCTCCCAAAGTGCTGGGATTACAGGCGTGAGCCACTGCGCCCGGCCTCAGGGAATATGTTTTAATTGACACGTGTATTGATTTGAGGTAAGGTTACAGGAAATTTTACTTACCCATGCGTCCATCTTGAGGTGGACTAATCACGGAGATTCTCGCAGGGCCGGCTGCTATCTCCGACTAAGAATGCAACAAGAAAACAATGGATAAAATTCCAATATTGCCGCTTACAAGATTCAGACTCCCGGTGTCTGTTAGGAATACATTGCCTGGAACCCCATCTCCCTCATCTTTATTGCCCTCTGACAAGTTCCTGTCTAATTTGATTCTGTGTCCATCTCCCGACTCTGCCTGCTGGTGGTAGAAGGGGTGTGGGTGGGTAGTATCTATTTGATTCCCTCCGTTCCACCAGGGCCTATAACGGTGAATGGATAACGGGCTCTACTAGGAATTTTAGGTGGAAAAAAAGAAGTCTGCAGCTGATGTTAGAGAATGTGAAATCCTGAGTAAATCATTCTTGGGTGCATAATTTTGTCACCTTGAAGTCCAGATGCCGACAGACAGGGTGGAGCTAACGCTGCTCGGAGCTGTGTGTGCTGGGCCCTGCTCTGTGCCCACCCTTCACCCTACCCAGCAACCACAAGGCCGCTGCTGCCACCCTCCCTCCTCACCCCACAGGAACCTGTGAATCCACAGCTGCCAGCCCAGGTTCTGAGACTGGTGAGGGAGGCTGCTCTGCTCTGAGTCCCTCCTGCCTCTCAGTGCGACCTGCAGCATGGCAAGGTGCTATTTCTAGTTGCTGCCCCTTCCTGGGCTCGCTCCTCTGGCTCTCAACTCACTGCTGGCATCTCCTGTTCCCAGGCTCCTTGCCTCACCCCCGCTGGTCCTCAGGTTCTGCCGTCATCAACTGTGCCCCGCCAAGACCTCTGCTGCCCACCTTCCTGGCTTCTGCCCCTGGCACAGCCATCCCACAGACCCTTTAATCCACAGGCCCTTCCAGTACACCATGGAAGCCCCTCTGTGTCCTTGTGGCCTCTCGAGCAGCACAGCAGCGCCCTGCTCCGGGGACACTCTCTGCCACACCCTTGGCCCTACTCTGCCAGTCCTCTGCTCCTGCTTGCTGGCAAGACTCTAACCTTGGAAGGATGGACCCCACCCCTGCTTGGCATGGCCCTCTGAGCTGCCTGCAGGCCAGTGGTCTCATGGAGCTATCCATGGGGCGCATTCCCCATCCACCCGAAGCTCATGACCTCACTCCCACCCCCAACAAGGCAGAATCTTGTGAAACTGGGAGCTTTTGTCTCTGTATCTTCAGCCTCTGCCTGCCATCCTGTGAACACCGACGTATTCCTGCCTCATCAGGACAGGCTCCAGGTACTTCCTCTCACCTGCCTGGAGTGCTGCTATGCCATCATTTCTGGATCCTTCCCATCTGCTAGGATGTCTTCAATATAAAGTTCATCCTAAGAATCCCCTTGACATCACCGCCCCTTTGAACTACGTTTCATTTGCTGCTCCGTTTAGAGAAAATCTCCGTAGAGATTCCAGTGCTCGTGTCTTTCCCCGTCCTGGTGCTGTCTGATAGCTGTGAGTTACAGAAGAGAGTGGTGCAAATCTTTCTTGTCCATGGGCCGTGGCAGACTTGGCTGGGCAAGACACTGGTTCCTGCCATGTGGGAGGGGCTGTGTACCCATTGGTGTGTTCACATCTGCATTCCTGGCTGCCTACACACATATTTGCTCTTTGGATTCTCCTTTAAACCAGTTTTCACATTTAACTGGTGGTGTATTAGGCCATCCTTGCACTGCGATAAATACCAGAAATTGTGTAATTCATAAAGAAAAGAGGTTTAACTGGCTCATGCTTCTGAGGGCTGTACAGGAAGCATGGCAGCAGCCGCTTCTGGGGCGGCCTCGGGAGGCTACAATCAGGACGGGAGGCCAAGGGGGAGCAGGTGCATTGCAGGGCAAGCAGGCAAGAGACTAGGGGACAGTGCCACGTGCTTTTAACTAGCCAGATCTCATGAGAATTCGCCCACCACGGCAAAGACAGTACCAACCATCCGGGATCTGCCCCCATGACCCAAACATCTGCTACCAGGCCCCACCTCCAGCACTGGGGATTATAATTCAACATGAGATGCCAGCAGGGATGAATACCTAAACTATATCAGCTGGTTTCCCTCATTAACTCAAAACTTCTTTTTTTTTTTTTGAGACAGGGTTTCACTCTGTCATCCAGGCTGGAGTACACTGGGGCAGTCACAGCTCACTGCAGCCTCAGCCTCCTGGTGGTGATCCTCCCACCTCAGCTTCTCAGTAGCTGAGACTACAGGTGTGCACCACCATGCCCAGCTAATTTTTTGTAGAGATGGGCTCTTGTCATGTTACCCAGGCTGGTCTCAAACTCTTGGGCTCAAGGGATCTGCCTGACTCAGTTCTCAAAGTGTTAGGATTACAGGCGTGAGCTACTGTGACTGGCCAATTCGTAAGCTGAAGGAAGTATGTGAATGGCGTTCATTTTGTATTTGTGAGTCATTATTTTACCTTTTCAAAAAGATACGTTAGCCCTGGTCAATTTTACATAACAGAAAATCCCATGCTCATTTAAGGTGAACAGATTTATCTGTTAATTATCTTAATTAAGTTAATTAAGAAATTATCCAGCCAAGCCCCACACCGTAGTCAACACTTCCATCTCCGTGTGAAAGCAGACTCTCCCTCGCCTTCTCAGGCACCTTGTCCAGGGGGGTGGGGGCCTCAGGCTCTGCTTCTCCTCCTCCCCAGTGCCAGCAGCCTGAGGTCCCCAGGCCTGGAGCAGTAAGGGTGGAGGAGGAAGGAAAAGAACCAAGCCTCTCTGGGCAGGCCCAGCTGTGTCCCAGGCACTCTCATGGGATGGCACTGGCTTTGCTTCTCCAAGTCCACCCAATGACAGACACTTGCACTGTGGCCCTCCCTCTGACAAGCCTTCGGGGCAGGAACCCCACCAAGAGCACCCCCGATAACGCTCTTTCCTATGCAGCCCTCAACAGTGTGGGAGGTTCACCTCGAGAGGCCTGTACACTGCTCTCCGCAGGCCACAGAAGACCTCGGTCTGCAGAGGCAACAGGTGGTGTCCCCAGAACCTCTGCTCAGGCTGAGGGTTACCAGGAGCACCTCTCACTCTACGCAGTTATGTGGGGCAGGGAGGACAGGAGCTCTTTCCAAAGGAACTGCTACACACATCCACTCCGGGGTGACAAGGCGTTTCAGGAGGTGAAAAACTGGTTTTAGACACTTTCCTTGAAATTTGCATTCTGGTGTGGCACAGGGGTGGGCAAACTATGGCCCGCAGCCTGTTTTTGTTAATGAAGTTTTATTAGAACACAGTCATGGTCATGCCATTAGCTTCTGTACTTTCTTTTTTTTTTTTTTTTTGAGACGGAGTCTCGCTCTGTCACCCAGGCTGGAGTACAGTGGCCGGATCTCAGCTCACTGCAAGCTCTGTCTCCCAGGTTTATGCCATTCTCCTGCCTCAGCCTCCCGAGTAGCTGGGACTACAGGCGCCCGCCACCTCGCCCGGCTAGTTTTTTTGTATTTTTAGTAGAGACGGGGTTTCACCATGTTAGCCAGGATGGTCTCGATCTCCTGACCTTGTGATCCGCCCGTCTCGGCCTCCCAAAGTGCTGGGATTACAGGCTTGAGCCACCGCGCCCGGCCAGCTTCTGTACTTTCTATGGTTGCTTTTGCAATTCTATGACAGAGTTGAGTGACTGTGATGGACTGTCTGGTCTGCAAAGTCCAAACGTTTTACTATCTGGCCCTTTACAGAATATGTGCCGGTCGGGCGCGGTGGCTCACGCCTGTAATCCCAGCACTTTGGGAGGCTGAGGTGGGCGGATCACGAAGTCAGGAGTTTGAGACCAGCCTGACCAATATGGTGAAACCCCGTATCTACTAAAAATACAAAAATTAGCTGGACATGGTGGTGCGCACCTGTAGTCCCAGCTACTCAGGAGGCTGAGGCAGGATAATTGCTTAAACTCGGGAGGCGGAAGTTGTAGTGAGCCGAGATCTCGCCACTGCACTCCAGCCTGGGCGACAGAGTGAGACTCTGTCTCAAAAACAAACAAACAAACAAAAACCACAAAAACCCGCACCCCCCCCAAAAAAAAACAAGGAAAATGTGTGCCCATGTCTGGTCTTTGCCCCTCACCTAGGAACTTTGATTCATTACATTCTGGTTCCTCAGCAATAATTTCCAACAGTAGCACCCAGTGAAGTGTCAATCAATTTAGCCTGCCAGTCTTTTCTTTCTTTTAGAGACAGGGTCTCACTATGTTGCCCAGGTTGGTCTTAAACTCCTGGGCTCAAGTGATCCACCTGTCTTGGCCTCCCAAAGTGCTGAGGTTACAGGCGTGAGCCCGACGTGCCTGCTGCCTGCCAGTCTTGAGTATTCTCTATTCTCGTCAATTACTCAGATCCTAAGGAAAGGTAGAAAGCTGACCTGACAGAACCAAGTTCTTCCTCCTTAAGCTGTGGGGACTTGGAGGCTGTGAGTTCATCCATTAAACAAGGTCCTAGTGCACCAAAAGACAGCTGGAAGCAGGTGTCCAGCCTTGGGGGAGCCAAGACAGGTGGTAGGGACCTACAGGGACCCAGGAGAGGGTTCCATAAGAGCTTCCAGCAGGGCCTGAGGGGGCAGGTAGCGTGCTCGGTGTGGGTCAGTTGCCTCAGGACACGGGCACCCACGAGGCAGTGTGTCCCTCTGGAAGCACGGCTCCAGTGCTGCCAATGTGTATGGGTGCGGCCATGAGGATAGAGGAGGTGAGCTGGGCAGGGAGAGGACGTGTGTGCTTGACCCAACTGCCAAGGAACTGGCGTTTCTCTTTCACCGAAGCTGTGGCAGCTCTTCATTCCCTACGGAATCCAGTTCCGCCTTCTTATTCTGACTCCAGGTTCCTCCATCATCTGGCTCTGGGTGGGATTACTCATGTCACAGGGCTGCTAGGACAACAGAGTTTGTATCTATAAAGGCTCGGAACAGTGCTTGCCAATGAGCCACACTGTGTCGCACAACACGAAGCAACACATAAATCAAATAAGCCAATCACTGGCACTGTGGAACACAGGCATTCACCGCCACCAGAACCCACTCGGTTTTCCTGCCTTTGCTCCTTGGCCCCCTCCTGCCCCACATGTTTTTTAAGTTCTGATCCCTCCCATGGGGTGCAGTTCACTGCCCTGAGTCCTTCCCAAACTGCCTCCTCTCTCCTGTTTCCGAGCCACCTGGTGTGTGGCCGCTGTGCATCTGGCGCCGAGCTCTGCCGACCCAGGGAGACGACGGGAGAGCGGGGCCTGGAGTCTCCCTGAGTTCCGGGCAGGTTTCCTCTGGTCTTGCTTCTCTCCAGCTTGAAGTTGGTGCTTCCTGTTTCCCAGAATCCTTAGCTTTTCTGACCCATTTCTTTTCCTGGGCTGACAAAGTTTACTGTTGTCTTCTTTGGCACTGTTTGGCACTTCATGAGACAGCAACTGAAGGCAGGTAAAGCACAGGGCCACCAGCTTTGCTGCCATTTCTGTTTGACACCAACAGGGACCAGCACGGGACCAACATGGGAACAGCGGAGGATCAACGCAGGATCAACCCAGAACCAACATGGGACCAACACAGGGTCAACACAGGACCAACATAGGGTCAACACAGGACCAACATAGGGTCAACACAAGACCAACACAGGATCAACACAAGACCAACACGGGACCAACACAAGGTCAACACGGGACCAACACAATGTCAACACAGGGTCAACGCAGGACCAACACAGGGTCAACACAGGACCAACACGGGACCTGCACGGGAACAACACAGGACCAACACAGGGTTAACACAGGGCCAACACAGGGTCAACACAGGGTCAACACAGAACCAACACAATGTCAACACAGGACCAACATAAGATCAACACAGGACCAACATAGGACCAACACAGGGTCAACACAGAACCAACACAATGTCAACACAGGACCAACATAAGATCAACACAGGACCAACATAGGACCAACACAGGGTCAACACAGGACCAACATGGGACCAACACAGGGTCAACACAGGACCAACATGGGACCTGCATGGGAACAACACAGGACCAACACAGGGTTAACACAGGACCAACACAAGGTCAACACAGGGTCAACACAGAACCAACACAATGTCAACACAGGACCAACATAGGACCAACACAGGGTCAACACAGGACCAACATGGGACCTGCACGGGAACAACACAGGACCTGCGTGGGACCCTGCCACACTCTGTCTGCATTTGCTTTTGTTTCTCCAGATGCAACTGCAGTCCCAGCCGTTCAGGCAGAACAGGAGGGTTCTCATGACCCAGCTTACAGCCACAGCCCACCCCTCTCACCCACGGGGCCAGCACATGATGCAGGAGCCAGCACATGACACAGGGGCGCTGTGCAGTCTGTCTACTGTTGCATGAGCGGTGATATTTTTCAGTACTGAGGAAAATGGGAAATGCCACGTCTGGTACACGGGAAATGAGGAACTCGGCAGGAAAGATGCACTTACTTTTCTAATCGGAGAAGGAGAGAGATCAACTTCCATTGACTCCAGTCTGTTAAACACACAGTGAAAGGCTTTGAGTGAGCTCAGGACTTACCCATAACGTCAGTTGAAATACACACAAGACGAGACCATGCATAAATGTCTAAATCTTCCTCTAGCTTCGTGCTGCAGCCAGAGTTTAGCCACTGAGGCATCTGATCACTGCCATTTCCCTCCCTCTTTAGGGCCACCCGCCGTCTGTACCAGGATGTAGCCTCTCCAGGACACAGAGGTCGCTGGCCCACCCGCCCTGGCTGGGCTCTCTCTGACATGCCTCTCTTGCACCTCTGCACACTTGGCTTCTCCCTCCAGACCACCCCTTCTCTTCTCTCTGCCAACGCCTGCCTGGAGCCTGCTAGACTAGGACGTCCTGAGAGTGGGATCCCGAACTGACTTCTGTTATCACTCGCTGCCTGGCCACACCATGCATGCTCACTACACACTAGTTCCTTCATTTGCCAAAGGGAGACAGGAAAACATCGGATTCATTTTGCATTGGCCCCCTCCTAGCTCTGCCATCCTTATGGCTCGCGATCTCTGCAGAAAGAGGCTCACTCTTTTCCAACAGCTCCAGCAAGAGTCCCATGGATGACTCCCATTAGTCCAGCCTGGCTGGAGTGAATTTTTCTAATTTTAGGTGGCCTCAGCAACCATTTTGATGACAGGTTTAACTTTCTCACACCAGAGGCAGGGCTCAGTCACCTTCAACAGTTTTCAGTTCTCCACCAGCTCCCAGTGCCTCAGTGTGGTCCATCCGGACACTTGCCTCCCAGTGGCCGCCTCCCTGTGGGAGGGTGGACAAAACCCACTTGGCTGGCCCCGCTGACCCCTCACCCTGCATGGACCATGCAGATGTGCCACAGTGATGCCCTCAGTCACAATGGGACCCATGGAGCTCATGCCTGCCTGCTCTAAACCCACCAATTAAAACTCCCCATGAGAAACTTGCCTGGATGATGCCCTGAGCCTCAATAAAGGTGCTGGCCCACAGGGCCCCCCTCTCTGGCTGACCCTTCTTTCCTGCCTCTTGCTACCTGTGGACAGAGCACTGTCCTCCCCACGCATGGCACCCTCCCCATCCAGGACCTGTGAGTAATAAATCTGAGTGTGTTTCCTTTCACAGGGTGGACTGAATTTGTGCCTTGCATCTGAAGAGCTAGGAGCTACCCCAGGCCGGGTTTTCTCTGGGACACTGGAGGGAATATGAGGGTGGGCTCCCTTTGCCAGAGTGATGGCCTGGCAGGCATAGCCTGGAGACGGGGCAGACACAAGCCACAGGGCATCTGCCAGTACGAACGTTTCCTGTGTGAGGGACCCCCAGCCATTGGTTGGGTAACGGGTTCAGGCCATCCACCAGGTGAAAAGATTCCATGAAAGGCACCAGGTCAGCCCCTTAATTTCCTGTTAGGGCAGGGCTGTCAGCTGCGGGGCACTGGATCCCCAGTTTAGCTGGGGGGGGAGGGGGCACGCAGAACACTGGGTCACATGATCATTCCCAGACCAATCACTGTGGCTGCAGGGATGGAGTGCTCTGATTGGCCAGCCTGAATCACACACTTAGTTTGGGACCTGAGCCTCACAGGGATATGAAATAAGTACCAAAATGAGTTGATGTCCAGTCAATTGTCTGGACTAGCAAAACCTGGGGGCTTGGAGGGGGGATGGGGTTGGGATGGGAAGGGAGGTGCAGAGGCGGAAAGACCTGAGGGTCCTGTGATTTCTGCGAGCGACCCACGCACCTGTCGGGGGTTGATGAGTGAGGTGGCAGCAGGCATCCGTATGGCTTTGCTGGAAGAGTGATGACAAAAATGCCAACGTCAGTGCACACAGTGTGATTCAGCAACATGCATCTCTATTTTGTTCTCTTTCTGGCATGATTTTACTTACTTGAAACTGAACTTTTTATTGTGCTGAAAGTTGTTTGTTGTGATGATCTCATACTAAATAGATGGAGAAAAGGTATTGAATTAAACCATAAAAACTGATGTCCCCCCAGGTCATTCCAACTGAAAGTGAATCAGTGAAATGTTCTTACTGGGTTTGCAAAGGGCATTTCACAGGAATTCAGCGGTTCCCAAAGTGTCCTGTGAGTCCCACGGCCCTGCTCCTCCCCAGCGCAGAAGCCGAGTGAACTCAACACTCACTGCCATTTACATCACTGGCTCTTGCAACTACAACTGTCACTCAGCACACGGCCACCGCTGGTGTTAAAGCTGTGAAATGAAGACCTGACAACAGGAGCCACTAATGCACCGGCTTTGAAAGGCCACTAAGAGGCCAGCCATGGTGCCTCCTGTCCGTCATCCCCACACTCTGGGAGGCAGGGGTGCGAGGACTGCTTGAGCCCAGGAGTTGGAGGCTGCAGTGAGCTGTGATTGTACTACTGCACTCCTGCTTGGGCGAGAGAGCAAGAACTCATCTCAAAAAAGGAAAAGGAAGGGGAAAGGAAAGGGAAAGAAAAAAGACAAGAAAGAAAAACAGGCCAGCAAGAGAAATATGGACAAGTCACTTGGTCACGTTTTCTGGTCTAGCAACCCTGGACTGATCTCCATGATGGCCAGTAGCAGAGACCGCCTGCTGTGTCCCATGACTCCCGGTCACAGAAGGCTGCTGCACCTGGGTCCTCTCTGCCTCACGGGGCCTGGTGGACACGCTGAGATGCACGTGTAAGACTGGGGGAGTGTGTCTGTTTCCGCAGACACACTGTTTCTGTGGACACACTGAGGTGCATGACTGCAGATGAGGGTGGGGCTGTCTCCTGGCACCGAGTGCCCGTCTATGCTGGCCGGGTTTTGAGATGCGAACAGTCTGCCCTCAGCAATTTCAGTTTGGGACCAAGCTAGCTAGGAATAGGCAGTTGTGCAACAGTTCAACCACTCGGACCTCCGCTGTGCAGTCACCTGCTAGAGCCCACCCTGGCACTGCCCCTCAACCTCCTCACCCAGAGTCACTTATCCCGACAGCCTGTGTCCCGGCCTGACATAAAAGTTCACTTTCTGCCTCTTCTCCCCCAACACAGAAGCTCCCAGAGGACGGGCACTTGGCTCGCTCGGCTTACTCCGAATTGCCAGACCCCAGAACAGCACTGAGAATGCACCTGGTGCTCAGTAAACACTGGCTGTTGCGTGGCTGACTGTGGTGGGTGGAAGTACCTGACCTTCTGCGTCTGGCAGGGCTGTGGCCTGGCTCCTCTGCAGGGCACTTGCTCCTGCTTCCAAACCACTCTAAAACGCACTTTGTTTCGTGGGAGCAAGAGGACAATGACAAAAACAACGACGACAACAAAAGTGGGTAGCATGAACGCCACCACAGTGAGGCTGGGCAAGACATGTCGGGGGCAGTGGTCTGGGGCGGGTCAGCTGGGCTCGCAGAGCACACGGGAATCCTCTCTGGAGGAAAATGCAGGCGATACCAGGTATGTAGGGAGTGGGATTGACCTGTGCCACCTCACCAGAGATCAGCAGAAACACACCTCCTCCAGCAAGAGTGGAAGAAAAGAAGGCAGATTTGGATTCCTGAGGGTATCAGGTAAGGAACATAAAAAGGCTGCCTGTGAGATGACTACATAAAAGACGAAGATGCAACAATGAGCAAAGATTATTTTCCAAATGGTGAAATGAGCAGGGATATTCTAGAAATGTTAACTGTAATGGACAGAACAAAAACTCAATGGGGGCCGGGGGCGGTGGCTCACTCCTGTAATCCCAGCACTTTGGGAGGCCCAGGTGGGCGCATCACCTCAGGTCAGGAGTTCAAGACCAGCCTGGTCAACATGGTGAAGCCCCGTCTCTACTAAAAATTCAAAAATTAGCCGGGCATGGTGGTGGGCACCTGTAGTCCCAGCTACTCCGGAAGCTGAGGCAGGAGAATTGCTTGGACCGGGAGGTGGAGCTTGCGGTGAGTTGAGATTGTGCCACTGCACTCCAGCCTGGGTGACAGAGTGAGACTCTGTCTCAAAAACAAACTCTCAGTGGGGTTCACTGGCTTAATTTGAAAATCCGGGAGCTGGAAGAAGCAACCAGCATGTGACCAGGTGGCCTAAGACGACGGAGATCACAGCGGAGGCTAATGTGGAGGGCAGGGAGCTGCAGGCCGTGGCCGGGGATGCAGAGGGTACTACTTGAAAAGATAATGGGCAGGAATTTTACAGAATTGATGCAAAACATGAATCCACAGAATGAAAGAAAATTATACACCAAGAAGGAAAAAAATGAAAGTAACTCCACACTTTGATGCATTTTTTTTTTTTTTTTTGAGAGACAGAGTTTTGCTCTTGTTACCCAGGCTGGAGTGCAATGGCATGATCTTGGCTCACTGCAACCTCCGCCTCCCAAGTTCAAGAGATTCTCCTCCCTCAGCCTCCTGAGTAGCTGGTATTACAGGTATACACCACCACACCTGGCTAATTGTATATTTTTTTAGTAGAGATGGGGTTTCTCCATATTAGTCAGGCTGGTCTCGAACTCCCGACCTCAGATGATCCACCCACATTGGCCTCCCAAAGTGCTGGGATTACAGGCGTGAGCCACTGCGCCCGGCCCCTTTGATGCATTTTAAGTGTCTGCCTTTCCTCTTGTGATGCTTTAAAGGAGGAATTTGCAAATGGGGCTACCTGGTAAATGTAGGAGGCTTTGCTGTCCACATAAAGTCTCTGTTGCAATGCATTTACAATCTTCTAAAAATGTAAAAGCCATGCTCAGTTTGGAGGCTACATGAAAATACGCTGTGGCCGGGTGCAGTGGCTCACGTCGGCCATTGCAGCAATTTGGGATGCTGAGGTGGGAGGATCACTTGAGCTCAGCAGTCCAAGACTAGCCTGGGTAACACAGCGAGACCCCATCTCCACAAAAAATAAAAAAATTAGCTGGGTGTGGTGGTGCATGCCTGTGGTCCCAGCTACTTGGGAGGCAGAGGCAGCAGAATCCCCTGAGCCTTGGGAGGTTGAGGCGTGAGCTGAGATCACACCACTGCACTACAGCCTGGGTGACAGAGGAAGACCCTGTCTCACAAAAAAAAAAAAAAAAAAAAAAAAGCCAAGGAAAGGAAGGAGGAGAGAATACACTGCAGGCTGGATTTGGCCTGGAGTTTCCTTGCTGACACCTGGAACACACCCTTCACAAGACAAGCCTGTGGTAACTCTTAGAACCCAAAATAATGACAGGGAAAGAAGCCCTTTTCACCAGAGGCCATCAGAACCTCGTGTCAGCAGCAGGGCCATCAGCCAGTGTGACTGGCGTCCCCAGCTTCCCTCTGGCCCCACGGCCCCAGTGAGGCCGTGCCATGCTCAGCTGCCTGACACAGCAGGGAGGCGGGCACCTACACACACGCTGGAGGCTCACCCACTCCTACACACATGGCCAATGGGAGGCAGACAGGGCTCCTGACTCCTCGACCTTCACGTTAGTGTGCAGCCACCAAACAGGGACTTGTGAGTATTCAACATATCTCATAAAATCTAAGGCATCACCGAGTGTAAAATGCGCAGCATCTGTGTATCACTGTGGTAACTGAACTCTGGCTGTTATTGATTCCAAATTCCAGAAACACTGACTGCAGTAAAAGTGCATTCAGAGCAGAGGCAAATGGCAAAGGCACAGGTGAGCTAAAATGTACAAGAAAGGAGGCTTTCAAATGGCTAGATTTTCCAGATACTGAAATATAATGCTTTAAGTCCCCATTTTGGTTAATCCTAGCAACTCTGGATGTTTCTCCCTAAGATGCATCACCCATTCACAGCAGTGCCTTTAGACACAGAACTTGCCACATATATGTACCTTCTGCAAATGGCTACAACTCCTGGCAGAAAGCAGGCCGCCAGGCTGCAGGTGGAGTCCCACAGTCCCTGGCCACAGGGCCACCCTGCCTGTGCTGGGTCACTCTGGAGAGGCCGAGGGCGCCTGCTGTTCTCCCAGTTCGCCCGCTCCCGAGGGCACCTGCTGCCCCTCCCATTGCCTCAGGAATCACTGGGGCAGCTGCCCCAAGGGGAACCATTCATGTCTTTTTCACTTTTTCTTTTTTGTCTCCCTTCTTCCCTTCGGTTTTCCCATAGCATTTTTGCTCTGACAAAAGTTTCAGGTAAATGAACGAGCTCTTCCCTCTGCATCTGAGGTCGTCTTTCTTTCTTCATCTTGGAGAGTCAGACCAATGCACGTGGCAGTGGCTGCCCCCACTGCACACTCACGGCGGGTCGGGGCGGGGGCTTACCTTTGCAGCTGTTCTATCTGCAGCACCGACTTCCTAAGGGATTCTTCCAACCTAGAAATCTAAACATAATTGCACAACCTCTTGTTATTAGACAGGCTATGCTGAGCGACACTGTGACCCTCTAAATTTCTTAAACCATGAATCAGAATGTGGGTTCCTCTGCATGGAGCTGCCCTCATGCTGCTCATGAGTAAATCTGCCTGGAGTCCGGTCCATCAGATACTTAGGAAATTGGCCTTGGGGGCCATGCAGAGCTAAGTCAAATCGAAGCCCCAGGAGACAAATTTCAGTGCAGCACCCTCCACAAGCCGACATGATGCGAATTCAGTGTCAGCCCTTCCAGGGGAGCACCCAGCCTCAAAGTCAGCCACAAGCACCTTTTCCACACACGGTCACTGCCAGGTCATCTCACAGCACAGCCTCTGCTGTCAGGCTGGAACCCCGCCGTGTGTGTGGGAGCTGCCAGACCCCGAGGGAGTGACTAGAGTCTAGGATCCCACTGTCCAGTCTGTAATTATGGCTCATGCTAATCCTCGAGGTTTCCTGGGAGGATGTGGAGACAACAGACACAAAATATAACAAAAGCTAAGCCCAGGCTGGCTCCTGCAAGAAGCTTCCAGGCAGGGTTTTGGGTGGTTGTCGAGTAACATGGGGCTGTGGTGGGCCTGGGAGGGGTAGGGGAAAGAGGATGGCATGGGGGTGGCAGGACAGG
>NW_012110696.1:2273283-2297524 GCF_000951045.1 Mandrillus leucophaeus | reverse complement strand
GGGTGGGGGAGAGAGGATAGGGTGGGGGAGAGACAATGGCATTGGGGGTGGCAGGAGAGAAGTGGGGGTGAGAGGATGGGGTGGGGGTGACAGGATAGGTGGGGGTGCCAGAATGGGGTGAGGGTGATAGGGTGGGGTGACAGGATGGGGTGAGGGTGACAGAACCGAGGTGGGGGTGACACGACAGGGGAGAGGCTGACAGGGTGGGTGTGACAGAAGCAGGGAAGGGGTAATAGGATAGGGTAAGGGGGTGACAGAATGGGATTGAGGGGTGACGGAATGTGGTGGGGGTATGATATGGTTTGGCTGTGTCCCCACCCAAGTCTCATCTCAAATTGTAATCCCATGTGTCAAGGGAAGAATCTGGGGGAGGTGATTGGATCATGGGGGTGGTTCCCCCATGCTGTCCTCATGACACTGAGTTCTCACGAGATTTGAAGATTTAAAAGTGTTTGGCAGTTCCCCTCCACCCCCTCCTGCCGCTAAGTAAGATGTGCCTTGCTTCCCCTTTGCCTTCTGCCATGATTCTAAGTTTCCTAAGGGATTCCCAGCCACGCAGAATTGTGAGTCAATTAAACCCCCTTCCTTTATAAATCAACCAGTCTCAGGTAGTTCTTTATAGCGGTGTGACAATGGACTAATATAGAAAATTGGTACCAGTAGAGTGGGGCACTGCTATAAACATATCTAAAAATGTGGAAGCAACTTTGGGACTGGGTAATGGACAGAAGTTGGAACAATTTGGAGGGCTCAGAAAAAGACAGAAAGGTGTGAGAAAGTTTGGAACTTCCTAGAGATTTGTTGAATGGCTTTGACCCAAATGCTGATAGTGATATGGATAGTGAAGTTCCGGCTGAGGAGGTCTCAGATGGAGATGAGGCATTTATTGGGAACTGGAGCAAAAGTCACTCTTGTTATGCTTTAGCAAAGAGACTGGAGGCATTTTGCTCCTGCCCTCGAGATCTGTGGAACTTTGAACTTGAAAGAGATGACTTAGGGTATCTGGCAGAAGAAATTTCTAAGCAGTAAAGCGTTCAAGATGTGACCTGGCTTCTTCTGAAAGCAAAGTCATGTAAGTGTGCACAAAGAGATGATATGAAATTGAAACTTATGTTTAAAAGGCAAGCAGAACATAAAAGTCTGAAAAAACTGCAGCATGACCATGCAGTAGAAAAGAAAAACCCATTTTCTGGGGAGAAATTCAAACTGGCTGCAGAAATGTGTGTAAGTAACGAGGAGCCAAGATGGTGGAGAACATGTCTCCAGGGCATGTGAGAGATCTTCACAGCAGCCCCTCTCATCATAGGCCCAGAGAGAAAAAAGTAGTTTTATGGGCCAGGCCAAGGTCCCCTGCCCAACTCTTGTGCAGCCTCAGGACATGGCACCCTGCATCCCAGCCACTCTAGCTCCAGCCATGACTAAAAGGGTCTAAGGTACAATTTGGGCTGCTGCTTCAGACGGTGCAAACCCCAAGCAATGGCGGTTTCCATATGGTGTTGGACCTGCATGTGTGCAGAAGACAAGAGTCGAGGTTTGGGAACCTCCACCTAGATTTCAGAAGATGTATGGAAATGTCTGGATGTCCAGGCAGAAGTCTGCTGCAGAGGCAGAGCCCTCACGGAGAACCTCTGCTAGGGCAGTGCAAAAGGGAAATGTGGGGTGGTTGCTCCCACACAGAGTCCCAACTGGGGCGCTGCCTAGTGAAGCCGTGAGGGCCACTGTCCTCCAGACCCCAGAATGGTAGATCCACTGACAGCTTGCACTGTGTACCCAGAAAAGCTGCAGGCACTCAACCCCAGCCCAGAAAGCAGCCACTGGGGCTGTACCCAGCAGAGCCACAGTGGTGGAGTTACCCAAGGCCTTGGGAGCTCCCTGACCCTTGCATCACCATGTCCTGGATGTGAGACATCGGATAAGAGGAGAAATTTAAGATTTAATGGCTGCCCTGCTGGGTTTTGGACTTGCATGGGGCCTGCAGCCCCTTTGTTTTGGTCAATTTCTCCCACTTGGAATGGGAACATTTACCCAATGCCTGTACCCCCATAGTATCTTGGAAGTAACTAACTTGTTTTTGATTCTACAGGCTCACAGGTGAAAGGAACTTGCCTTGTCTCAGATAAGACTTCGGGCTTGGACTTCTGAGTTTATGCTGGAATGGGTTAAAACTTTGGGGGACTGCTGGGAAGGTATGATTGTGTTTTGAAATGTGAGAAGGATATGAGATTTAGGAGGGGGCGGGGTGGAATGATGTGGTTTGGCTCTGTGTCCCCATCCAAATCTCATTTTGAATTGCAATCCCCATGTGTCAAGGGAGGGACCTGGTGGGAGGTGACTGGATCATGGGGGCAGTTTCCCCCATGCTGTTTTTGTGATAGTGAGTTCTCATGAGATCTGATGGTTTAAAAGTGTTTGGCAGTTCCCCCTGCCCTCTCTCCTGCTGGTATGTAAGACATGCCTTGCTTCTCCTTTGCCTTCCGCTGTGACTGTAAGTTTCCTGAGGCCTTCCCAGCCATGTTGAACATGAATCAATACAACCTCTTTCCTTTATCAATTACTGAATCTCAGGTAGTTCTTTATAGCAGTGTGAAGACAGACTGATACGGGGTGACAGGACAGGGTGGGCGTGAGGGGTGACAGGATGGGATGAGGGGTGATAGGATGGGATGGGGTGACAGGACAGGGTGGGGGTAGCAACATGGTGTGAGTGGTGACAGGATGGGATAAGGGTGACAGAATTGGGATTAGAGGTGACAGGACAGGGATGGAGTAACAGGATGAGGTGACAGGATGGGGTGAGGGGTGAGATGGGGGTGACAGGACAGGGCAAGGTGACAAGACAGGGTGGGGGTAACAGGATGGAAGGGGTAAGGAGGGGGTGACCAGCTGGCAAGCAGGGCCAAGGGTGATCTGTCTGCTCCAGGTCTGAGTGTACATAAAATGTTCATGCACAGACAGGAGGCAGCAGGGTCACACACTGGTTTCCGTACTCAGGGAATGGCCCCAGGGTCCCTTGTCTTTAAAGCTGGGTTCCTGACTTTACTGACTACATAATCTTCAAAGTTTTTTAAAAAGGACTTGTTTATTAAAATGGGATGGTTAAGCAGAGAAGCCTTCAAACTGCCTCCTAAGCTCCCAAGACCCCGATGTTGACCCCAGTGGCTGAGGGGATAAACGTGGCTGGGCAGGGAGGCCCATGTGGTGCTGCACCCAATGGGCTACTTGGTAACTACAGACAAGGGTTGGGCCAATAGGCTGGTCAGAAGGGGACAGTGACAATGTCCCCATAGCTGGAAACATGCAGAGAAACAGATATTGCATCTAGCAGCCTGTCCCCTTTGAGAACAAGGTGTTAACAAGTCTGACATTTAAATCTAAAGGTCAAAATAATTCAAGTGACAATGAATCTATTTGACTTACCTTTTCTCTATAGAAGGCTAACAATCTCTTCCTGTGTTTTTCTTGAAATTCTGAAACCTGAAAAGATCATACGTTTCAGCTGCTGACATGGGTACATGATCTCTGTGGCTGGAAGTTTTGTTGGGGGAGGAGGAGGCTGGAGGGACTCTCAGAACAGCTCACAGTGCTTGTCTTATGTGTGTCCTGCCCCCACAGATGCCCATGGCCAGTGCTTGCCAGGGCAGACACCCCCCACGGGTGGGCAGAGAAGGTGTGAGTGCCAGCAGGCAGGGCCAAAGGCAAACACAGGGGAGGCTTAACAGGCACGACAGGAAAGTCTCCCCAGCAACCTGCTCCATTCAGGTTGTGAGTGGTGCTCCCTCTGGGCCAACCACAGGGTGCTGTCCCTCTGATAATGGCCACTGGTTTGAGGAAGGGCCTCCTGACCAAACAGGGCTGGACCAATGGCAGGGGCAGATGGAAAGAGAGCTGGCACACAGAATGAGGCTAAGTGAGACCCACAGAGCTGGCAGATGCCTAGTGGACCTGTCTGCACTCCCAGAGCCAGCCATGCCTGACACCAGCACCTCCCATTTACAGGAGCCCCAGATTCCATGTATGCTGTCTAGGCAGCTTGAACTGGGTTTCTGAGAGAACCACCAGAAGCAGGAAAGACAGGCCTGTGATTTCCTCAGAGGAAGAGAGAGCTATTTCGTATGAGTCAAGTGTTCAGACAGTGGTGCCTACCCTCTGGAAAGACCAGGCTGGAAAGGCTGACAAACAACAGGGCTAACTGTGGCTCCATTGCTACTGAAATCAGCATCCTCTAGCTCCATCCCCCACTTCATTCCACCCCGCCATCTGCGGTGATCACACAAGCACAAGGGAACGGCTTGCGTCTGCACATGGCTCACTGGCCCAGTGCAAACACAGGGCAGGCATCTTCCCTTCTGTGGAAAGGCAGGCCCAGCACACACCAGGCCTTTGTTCCCAACCTCCTCCATGACAGGCCATCTCCAGAGGACGGGGCTGCACAGGGGCCCTCCTACAGGACAGCAGGGATGACAGCCTCGTGGTCTCCGGGCTGCTGCGTTCTTGGAGTGACTCGGAGCTCTAGGGTTCTCCCCTACTCGACAAGGGGACTGTGTCTCCACCCAGGAGGGAAGACAGTCTTGGGTACTACGCCATGGGCTATGAAGAGGAGTGGACAGAAGGACTCTGCAGGCTGCTCTGACTCCAGTTCTCGGGCACATCGCAGGCCACGGCCAGGGCACCTTTCCAACCTTTGCTGACACTTCTCAAGTCCTGCTGCCTGTCGGGGACACCTGCACGCGCCCCTCAAGCCCCGCTCAATTGTGCCTGTGTGGGAAGCTTCTCCAAAGCACCCTCAGCAGGAACATTCCACCCTGCAGGCAAGGGCCTCTGCTCCTCAGCTTCACATGCTCGCGGAGGAACCTACCAGCAGACGTGCCTGATCCCGACTGTGGGGGTGCCCGGTCTGGCTGTTCTCAGCGAAAGGCCTTGGTGAGATGAGGTCAGTCTGTGGCTGGCTCTGATTTGGCAGGGCAGGTGTGGCTGCAGCAAGGACTGGGCTGCAGGGCAAGTCTCCAAGGGGAACTGAGCAGCAGATGGGGTGAGTTCAACTGAGCACGGAGCTGGGGAGCCTCACATGAGCTTGGGGGGCAGCCAAGACCCACTTGTCCGGGTGTTGACGGGTCTACAGCAGCCTCCAGGGCTCCACTGGGGGAGCCACACGGGCCTGCATCATGCCGCCTCCGCGGTTTATCTGGCCTGGACTCTGACCAATGTTGGGGCCCAGAGACTTGAGACACTGGGTGTGGCCTCAGAAGAGGGTAGATTTTAATACTAAAACAAAGTTTAAAAGGGATGGTGAGTGTTTATCTTGCAGAGAATATGCCTCTTGAACTGAGACAGAGAAACAGGTCAATGAAATCACTGCAAAACTCCAGGGCTGCGATGGTCACAGAGGCTGTGCTGGGCCAGGTCAGCCCAGGGCCCCAAGGAGGAGCTGCCCGGTGCTCATGCGTGCTTTGCCCACATCCTGCGAACCAGGAGGCTGTGAAGGCCTGAGAGTGAAGGTAGTTGGGGGACAGTGCAGGTCACTCATGCGGACTCTCACCAAGAGGCCAGGAGAGGCGGCTGCCTGGTCCGAAGCACACTTCTGACTCTTCAGTTCACTACCAGTTCCCCTCCACAGAGTGGACTGTGCCTGTATTCATCAACATGAGCTCCTGACCACACCAGGACCAGTGTCTGCATGTTCAGTGCTGACGAAGCCTGAGGCAGGGCAGAGGCTGGGTGGATGGAACGGATCTTAGAGGGTTATTGGGAAGAGGAAGATGTTTGTTACCAATTAGACTAGGAAGGGGCACTGGGGCAGGCAGAGGCTGAGGTGGTTTGTTGACGCTGTCCCAGGGCAGGTCCCAAGGCCTGAGCCGTGGTGCTCACAGTTTTGGTCTTAGGCCAGTTTTGCACTCTTAAAAGTTACTGAAGGCCCCAAAGAGCTTTGCTTATGTGGGTTTTATCTGTTGATATTTACCCTATTAGAAATTAAGACTGAGACAAATTTAAAACTATTTATTAATTCATTTAAAAATAACAATAAATCCATTATGTGTTAATATATGTAACAAATATTCCAATATTTATGTTACGTTGATATTAGAGTGTAAATATTACAATACCACATCATGTAGGTACGGGAAAATTCCACCCTGTGCTTGTGGCGCTCACCGCCGTAGTGTAACTGACAGACAGTGGGGCTGTGAGGTCACTGGGCAGAGCCTGTGCTGCCCAGGCTGGAGCCAGCCGTCTCCACCGTCCATGCCTAAAGCCTGAGAGGCCTGAGAGGCAGAGCAGACAGGTGGCTGGAGGGGCTGGTCGGGTCTGCTGGGTCTTCTCTCCTGAGACAGCACCTGGCCTCTGCGGCACTTGGCAAAACTGCCCTGCAGCGTGCAGCCTGTGGCTCTGAGGTCTGTGAAAACATACGTGTTTTATGAACTCCAGCGACTTCTGGCCCCAAGGGGACTTGGCTTGAATGAGGGTCCTGCTGGGTGGAGCAGCGTGGGTGGGGGGGTGAGGTGCGTCCTGGATGGTGTTTCCATGGGACTCTGGCTGGCTCTGGGAGCGCCGGCATCCTGGTCTGGGTGCCCGTGTGGTGCTGAGCCAGCACTCTTGGGGATCTCTGGGTGCTGCTTGGCTTCCACGGGTTGAGCCTCTGGGCACCTCCCTGGAGGATGTGACTGAGCATAACTTGAGATGGGAACAGCCACAGGACAGCCTGAGACACTGTGGCTGATTCAGGCTGTTTCAGAACAGCCCCGGGACAGCTCGAGACACTGTGGCTGATTCAGGCTGTTTCAGAACCAAGGAAGCTTGCTGCAGTGGGACAACCTCCCAGAGAGAGGACAGTCTTGGTGACCTGGCTGACCACGGCCTGAAGGCACAAGCCCACCAAGGAGAGTGACATGCGGGGGTCCATCCTCAGTGTCTCGCCTCAGATCCTGGCTGCCCCTACTAGGCCTCTTTCCCCGCAAGGCAGGTGGGGTGGCCAACGGTGGGAGCTGCACTCTTTACAGAAGAGGGAAAGGAAGTGCGGGATGGGGGCCAGGGGAAGGACCCCTTCTTCTCCTGGCAGCTGTCCCCCAGACTGGTGGACTGCAGCTGTCCAGTGACATCCAAGGAGGCCAGAAGTGCCACTCAGCATGCAGGGGTGGGCACAGAGGACAATGACCTGTGTCAGAAGCCGGGGGTGGGGGAGGCTTGGCATGGAGGCGCGTGCTAACTGGGAGGAGGGTCAGGAAGAAACAGGTAGAGAATGGACAAGCTGCAACTGAGAGGACTGGCACAGCAGCTGGCAAAAGCTGCCAGGGGAGGGGACCACGGAGCCAACACTTCCACAGCAGGGGCTCAGCTGCCAGGAGGGGAAACCATGGAGCCAACATTACCATGGCAGGGGCTCAGCTTTCAGGAGGGGGCATCACGGGCCAACACTGCCATGACAGGGGCTCAGCTACCAGGAGGGGGGCCCATGGAGCCAACATTGCCATGAAAGGGGCTCAGCTACCAGGAGGGGGGCCCATGGAGCCAACATTGCCATGCAGGGATCAGCAGCGATCGGAAGCCGGGCAGAAGGCTCCAGGCGACTGTCAGAGAAGGACAGTGTCAAGAAGAAACCTGCTGCCCTGAACCCAGAGAGCCCTGACCTGGTGGGGAGGGTTCCCAAACCTGAGATTCTAAGGTGTGAATATGGGGAGGGGGCATCTTGCCCAAAAGGACCCCAGAGCTGACTGAGACCACTTTGTCTCAATGTGACAGCAAAAGCAAAAACAACAATAAAATAGACCAAATGGACGTTGTCAAAATCAGAACCTTTTGTATGTAAATGTTTCACCATTAAGTAAGTAAAAATTCAACCCACAGAAATATTCTGGCAGAAAATATTTGCTGATCAAATATCTTCAAAGGAACTTGCCTCCAGAACACAGAAAACACATGGTCTCAGGATAGTGCACTTGGCTCAGCACGGAACCAAGCCCACCCCCCACAGCTCCACAGTCTTGGGATAGTGCATCTGCTCATCACGGAACCAAGTGCACCCCCCACAGCTCCACAGTCTCGGAATAGTGCACCTGCTCATCACGGAACCAAGTGCACCCCCCACAGCTCCACAGTCTCGGAATAGTGCATCTGCTCATCACGGAACCAAGTGCACCCCCCACAGCTCACCTGGGAGGTTTCCCTGGAGTACTTCTTACACAGACTGCCTATGCTCATGAAGAACGCCTGGATATCTGCGTCAGTCTGAAACAGAAAGAAACAACTCTACATTTATTGCGTCTAATAAATGCTTCTGGCCACCAGTTAAAATCTGTACTTCAAGACCTAGAATTAGCTGTAGATGACTCAAATGGCCAGTACATTGTGAATGGCCTCTCAGCGGCCCTGCCAGGTACAGCTTCGATCAGCAGGACAGTCCCTCGTCCTGGCCGCTTCCTTCTGAGGGCAGTGCCGGGCAGTGGTGAGGGCTGGGAGGCAGAGCCTGGTAGGCGCTGAGCCCCTCTGGGCTACGGCAAAGATACGCTCCCTCCTCAAAAGGGTCTTAGTGAGGGCAGAGGGTCGCCACGAATGAAGACCTCCAGCCCAGCCTCCTGTACAGTGGAGACACACTAAAATCAGAAGGATGAAATAAGCTGATAAGCATTAAGTCACCACTATGTAGTCACAAGTACATGTCAAGTTATTTAAAAAGCAAGTGTAAGGACCTTAAGAAAGGATGCAGGTTTAAGAAACAGCCATCTGGTAGGCCGGGCGTGGTGGCTCACGTTTGTAATCTCAGCATTTCGGGAGGCCGAGGTAGACGGATCACGAGGTCAGGAGATCGAGACCATCCTGGCTAACACGGTGAAACCCCGTCACTACTAAAAATACAAAGTAGTAGCCGGGCGTGGTGGCAGGAGCTTGTAGTCCCAGCTACTCGGGAGGCTGAGGCAAGAGAATGGTGTGATCCCAGGAAGGTGGAGGTTGCAGTGAGCCGAGATCGCGCCACTGTACTCCCGCCTGGCCAACAGAGTGAGACTCTGTTTCAAAAAAAAAAAAAAAAAAAAGCGTCTGGTTACAAGCCCTCATGCAGACACTGCCAACTTCCTTCTCAAGTGCCTCCAGGGTGCCCTGCCTCGCCTCCCCACACCCCGGCCTTCCCTCACTTTCCCCACCAAGGACCACGCTAGCACAGAATACCAGGTGACAGCTGTGCTAGGCATGGAGCTGCCGTGAACCAGAATCGCCTGAGCAGTTCAAAGAAAAGGGGCTCCTGCTTGTAATCCCAGTACTTTGGGAGACTAAGGTGGGCGGATCGCTTGAGGTCAGGAGTTCAAGACCAGCCTGGCCAACATGGTGAAACCCCATCTCTATCAAAAATACAAGTTATCTGGGCGTGATGGCAGGTGCCTGTAATCCCAGCTACTTGGGAGGCTGAGGCAGAAGAATCGCTTGAACCCGGGAGGCGGAGGTTGCAATGAGCCAAGATCATGCCATTGTACTCCAGCCTGGGCAACAGAGCGAGACTCCATCTCAAAACAAACAAACAAACAAACCCCTCAAACACCAAAATCCAAAACCAAAAACAAAGAAAGGGGCAAACACCAGAATGACAAGATGTAGGAAGAACCTTGTACCTCCTCCCATTCTGTGGTTCAGGACGGTGAGCGTGTAGAAGGTCAAGATGGTCATCTGAGCCCATCCACCTACCTACCACTGGCTCCCCAAATCCCACTGAAATGACAGTAAAATTTAGGAAAAAATACTCTATTTGTGGTAGAAAACAGGAAATGATATCTTGAATCAATCAGACTGAAGAATTCTAGAAGACAGTGTAGACTGGCTTAGATCAGGATTAAGGCACCAGCTCCAACACCCGGGGCAGGTGCAGATGAAGAGGTCCTGGAACCCACTCCAGAATCCACTCCCAGGTCCCCAGAGGCAGAGGCCAAGCAGAGCATCCTGGAGGTGAGCTCCTCTGTAACGCGAGGACTCAAACCCAGCAGAGGGGAGACCTGGCTCTGGCTCGGATGGGGTAGGAGCTCCTGTGTAACACCCTCCCATACATACCAAACGGCAAAGGCACAAGCAGTGTGTCCAATGGGACAGGGGTCAGGAGCTCAGAGTCTGGCCTAAATCCAGCTCTGCACACCCTTGACCTGCAACCCTGCTTCTTCACCTAATTCCTCTGTGCCTTGGTCTCCCCATGTATAAAAGAGAGGCAGAAACAGCACCCCTCAGCCCTGGCCATGGCAAGTAGCAGGTGACACAATACAGGAAAAGTGCTCCCAGCGGAGCATGGCCCATGTGAGTGCACAGCGAGCAGGGACTGTCACTATTATCTAACGTATATTATAAATACACAGATGACTCAAAGACAAGACCAAGAGCTCCATGGACCAGAAATGGGAGCAACTGAAGAAGCTGTCACAGATCAATCTGGCTCCACGGCCTTCTGGGTAAGGGGGACTGAGTCATTCTACACATGACGGGCGCTCCAGAATGTCCAGAAGATGAGCTTAGAGACAGAACAGCCAAGAAGTCTACAAAACTAACAAATGGCATCACAGCACAGATGCACAGACCTCAGTGAGGCCTGCGCAGAACACAGGCAGCCGTTCCTCCACCCCGGCACCCATGTCGCAGAGAGCCGGCGATAAGCCAGGGCTGGAATTTTCAAAGTGCTAAGGTGCATTCATTTTCAACAAAGAATTCTGAAGTCTGTGAAAATGTACTTCAAGAAAAAGAGGTATTTTTTAAAAACAGAAACTGAAAATTTGTCACTAACAGCCCAGTACTAAAATAATAAAGGAATTCCCTGTAGGTAGGAAAAATAATTCCTGATAGAAGCACAGAGATTTGGGAGGCAGAGAGGAACAGGGAAGAGGGGGAAATGGGGGAAAATCTAAATGAGTATTAGCTGTCCATGGCTGCACTGTATGGTGGGGCCTAGCGCAGTGAGAGCCAGTGTGGCTGGAGGAGCGGTGTGGGAAGGCCAGGAGAAGGGGGATTGGGTGAGAGCTGAGGCCCTTGCATCATCAGGAAAACTGAATTTACGTTAGACTTTTAAAAGCCAAGATTGTTCGCACAATCCCTAGGAAAATCATAAACGAATGTTTTCTTTTTGTATTTAATTTTTAAAAGGTGGGTGTGTGCTCCACAATGGTACAGGAATGAGGACACACAGTTAAATCTCACAGCGTGACTGAAGGCCTTTGCTGCGTCTCACACTACCACAGCAGAGGGCGTAAGGACTGGAGGAAACCAACGCCGGTGCAGAGCAATTGAGTCCAGGAGGCCCGAAGGCACAAGCGGACACGGGGGCACCAGCGTGCGCGATCCACGGAGCTCTCCTCACGCAGCCGTAGAGGCGTGCTGTTGGTGACTCGCTGTCAGACACAGGAAACGGGCACTGCAAGAGTGCTCTTATCATCACGAAGGCTGATTCAGCCACTGCAACGAGGCAGGAAGGGGGTTCTCTGGCTAGGAATGCCAGCCCTAATTTTACCGTCTTGAAACACACACAGATTGTACTGGCCGCAGCACGATACTTTCCTTGGGGTGCCAGGCTCACACGGGATTTCCTTGCTGGAGTCTCGGCTGTCAACACTGATTTCATCTTCTTTTGCTTGCTGCCTGCACGGACTTCGCATGGCTTCAGAATTGTACCAGGCTTACTGCTTTCCCGTGATACTTCTAAGGTTAGGTCTTGTTTTGTGTTCCTGTCAAACATTCTGAAATTACTGTAAGACCCAGTCACAACACTGTCAGATCCATTCCAACAACATGGAATTCGTCAGACACATGGTCCTTTTCACACAGTGCACAGTTTACTTCTGAGCTACTCGTGCATCTGTTACATTTCCACAGGTATTTTCCAGAATTTTTTTTTTTTTTTTTTTTTTTGAGATGGAGTCTCACCCTGTGGCCCAGGCTGGAGTGCAGGGGCGCAGTCTCGGCTCACCACAACCTCCACTCCCCAGGTTCAAGTGCTTCTCCAGCCTCAGGCTCCCAAGTAGCTGGGATTACAGGCGTGTGCAACTGAGCCCGGCTAATTTTTGTTATTTTCAGTAGAGATGGGGTTTCTCAATGTTAGCCAGGCTGGTCTCAAACTCCTGACCTCAGGTGATCTGCCCACCTCGGCTTCCCAAAGTGCTGGGATTACAGGTGTGAGCCACTGTGCCCAGCCATGTTTTCCATATTGAAGTTCTAACTTTTGACGAACAAATGGTCTCTATCATCATATTTGACCACTCTGGCTGAATTTTACATCAGAAATAAAGGAGATGATTTCAGACAAAAATGACCCGTTGCTGGAATCATCAGGTTCTTCAGCGTAGAATGCCTATCACAGAGGGCAGACACTCTCACGTCACATGAGCAAATAGTTCCTTTACTGCTGCTAGATACAGATGTGTTACAGCTGTTCAGATGGAATTCTGCAGCTGAAATCACCGGTTAGCTCTTCCATATTGTCAGGCTTGATATCTACAATATTAAAACTCCCGTCTATAATTTCCAGATGCCAAAGACTTGATTTGTTTTTTTTTTTTTTTTTTTGAGACGCAGTCTCACTCTGTCACCCAGGCTGGAGTGCAGTGGCACGATCTCAGCTCACTGCAAGCTGTGCCTCCCAGGTTCACGCCATTCTCCTGCCTCAGCCTCCCGAACACCTGGGTCTATAGGTGCCCGCCATCATGCCTGGCTAATTTTTTGTATTTTTTAGTAAAGACAGGGTTTCACTGTGTTAGCCAGGATGGTCTCAATCTCCTGACCTCGTGATCCACCCACCTCGGCCTCCCAAAGTGCAGGGGATTACAGGCATGAGCCACCGTGCCCGGCCAAAGACCTGATTTTAATCTGCAAATCACCTGCAGATAAATATGTTTCAAAATCACTATTAACAGGAATTGAGTTGATGTGACAAGTATGAGCATTGGCAGATGCTCTTTGTGGACAAAAGACTGGCACTCACAGTGCAGTAGCTGTGGTGGCATCTCTACACACTCCATCTTCCTCTTCAAGTTATATCCTTCTGGTCTTTCGTCCCTTTCACTGATTTTCCATAATTGTATTGTTTTATTATTGGTAGACAATACTGAGCAGAATTTTTCTCGGGTAACCACCTAGTTTTGTGGAACTTTTCTTCTCTTTCTGAAATTTTCAAGTGGTCAAACTCTGCCTCATGGTTCTGAAAGGTCCTGTAAACATGGTATTCCCTTCTGCTTAAGATGAGATTTTGTTCATCTGCTCCTGTTGAAGTATTATGACTCTGCCACCCGTATCTCCAGTTCCGACCAATTCTCCAGAATGAATAAATCCTACTATGGAAGAAAAAAACTAATGAAATAGTTACGGTCAATAGTTAGAGAAAAATTAATAAAATTCCACACCACTTGTGACATCATCTGCTACATCATCATCTACTGCTCCTTTCACCTGAGAAAACTCTACTGAGTGTCATCCCTCCTCCAGCTCCTACCGTGGGGAATCAAAAATACACATGTGGCCCCATTATCTTTCACCTTGTGAAGGGCTCTTCCTTCTCCGTGCAAAAATATCTGTATATACACCTAAGAAAGCTTGCAGCAGCAGGTAAACTACTTTCCTTGGCCTAAATGTTGGTTACATTCTGATTGTGAAAAATTTACTGAGGTATACACTCATAATGTGTGTACTTGGCTATGTGTTATACTTCAATAAAAGTTCATAGAAATTGTAACTAAAAACTTGCAAATATTTAAAAATGAATATACTTCTAGGTAACACATGGGTCACAGGAGAAACTGAGTAGAAATCTCAAAATTCAAAGATAAAAATGTAATATAATCAAATATGTATACTGCAGGCAAAAGCGAACACAGAGGGAAAGTTATGACCCTATCATGTAAATATTATAGAGGAAAGGTTGAAAATTAATCCTAAGCACCCACCTTAAAGAACAAATTAAATCCAGACAAAAAGGAAACGATAAAGATAATTAACAAAATAGGAAACAAATATAAAATGGACACAATCAAAAGAGCTAAAAATTAGTTTGTGAAAATACAGTCGTCCTTCAGTATATGAGGGGCAACTGGTTCCAGGACCCCATGTGTGCCAAAATCCAAGCATACTAAAGTTCCACAGTTGGCCTTGTAGAACCTGCGTACAGGAAAGGTCAGCCCTCCATCTGAGTAGGTTTTGTATCCCATGAATACTGTATTTTTGATCTGCATCTGACTGGAAAAATATCTACGTATACAAGGACACACACAATTCAAACCTGTGTTGTTCAAGAGTCCACAGTACTAATAAAAATCACTAACATTTGGCACAACTGGTCAAGAGAAAAGAGAATTCATAATACCCACTATTAAACAAGGGGCATCATTATGGAACTTACAGACGTGAAAAATATGAGTGGATTACAAGAACACTGATGACAAGAAATTTGAAAATTCCGATGAAATGCACTAATTCCTAGAAAAATACAATTTACTTAAACTGACTCAGGGAGAATCAGGAACTTTAAATAGTTCCATGTCTAATAAAGATATTAAATCCCTAGTTTAAAATCTTTGCACAGGCCGGGCGCGGTGGCTCAAGCCTGTAATCCCAGCACTTTGGGAGGCCGAGACGGGCGGATCACGAGGTCAGGAGATTGAGACCATCCTGGCTAACCCGGTGAAACCCCGTCTCTACTAAAAAAAAATACAAAAAACTAGCTGGGCGAGGTGGCGGGCGCCTGTAGTCCCAGCTACTCGGGAGGCTGAGGCAGGAGAATGGCGTAAACCCGGGAGGCGGAGCTTGCAGTGAGCTGAGATCCGGCCACTGCACTCCAGCCTGGGCGACAGAGCGAGACTCCGTCTCAAAAAAAAAAAAAAAAAAAAAAAACCTTTGCACAAAAAAACTTACTGGGCCTAAATAGTGTCACTCCTGAATTCTACCAAACATTTAAAGAAATAACCCCAATCTTACAAAAAACTTTTCCAGAGAGGAGAAAAATAAAAATAATTTACAACTTGTTTTATGAAACTAGAATAGACCTGATTTACCAAAATGTGAAAGGGGCATTACAAGAAAAAATATTTACAGGTCCAGCTCTCATATGAACACAGGTGCAAAAAACCCCATGCAAAATAGTAGCAAACTGAATTTACTTACAGATACAAGCTATCTTATATCACTACAAGGTTGAATTTGTTCCTAGAATCTAATGTGGGTTTCAAATTTGAAAAATAAATGCAACTCACCACATTAACAAAATAAATGAGAATAATTAAATGATAATCTCAACAGCTATAGAATAAGCTAATAGTTACAGTCAATAACTATAGAAAAATTAACAAAATTCAATACCATTCATGATGATTAAAAAGCACCTTAGCAAAAACTTGATGCACATATGATACTTGATGAAACACTGAAAGTTTGACCTTGAAATCAGGAAAAGGACAGGGGCATCAGCTAATGCCACTACTTCTATTCAGCACTGTACTGGAGGTCCCAGCCAATGCCATAAAAAAAAAAAAAAGGAAGCACATAAGGATTACAAAGAGAAATCTAAAGCAGTCCTTATTCCAAGATAACATGTTTGCATATGTAAATGTTCTAGCAGAATCTACATATAAACCAACAGAGTTATCAAGTAAATTCTGCAAGGTCACTAGTGAAAGTTAAGAAAATCAACTGCATTTTTATATACTAGCAACAAGCACTTAAGAGGTAGTTTTTTTAAAACTGTAATAGTAGCAGTCCAAATCATTAAATACCTAAGAAAAATACTAACACTGATGCACAAAGCCTCCCTAAAGAACAGTAAGTGCACAATAAAAATCCCAACAGGATTCTATGTGTGTGGAAATTGCCGAGTTGCCTCCAAAATATATGTGGACATGAGAAGATGAATGTAGGCCAACTGGTGTATCAGACAACCCCCAAATCTCAATGGCTTATTGTGGGGACACTTGTTTCTTGCCCACACAATAGTTCAAGACCAGGCTCAGTGGGTGGCCTTCCACACAGGCCCTGGGCCCAGGTCACCCTGCCCCCAGCAGCTCTGCTCTGTTCTCCTGAGCTTCTACCGTGACGGAAGGGCGGTGGAGGGCTGTCTAGGAGGCTGTTTTTATGGCTCAGGCCTGGAAGTGGCCTTCATTGCTCCTGCCTGCATTTCAGCATGGGAAGGTAGACGGGGAGAATGAGTACAGCCAGGTGCCCAGGAACAGAGGGAGCAGGTGTGGGGATGACTGCCCAGCCTGGCCCGGTCTGCCATCTGGTCACTGGTATCCAGGTCACTCCTCCCCTACACAGAAAGTCACTCCCCCAGAGTGGAGCACCCCCAACACCACTGTCACTGCCCAGCTCAGATGCTGGGGCAACTGGGTCCCGATTTGGCCTGCAGTCTACGAGCTAGAAAGACAATGAACGTGTCTGCATCCTTGCTGTGACCTGACGTCTAATGGGGGCACGGGGCAGGAAAACTAAGAAACACTCCCCACCGCATCAAGGGAGAAGGAAGAACACAGGTGCATGGCATGAGGTATTTGAGGATGGGTGCTGGGGGCTCCTTCCCCAGGGAGAGCCTGGGCTGGACTACCTTCTGGGGGAGCTTTCTTGTCTGCTGTCTCCAAGCCCTGCTTCTGCCTGCTGGGGTTCCCATCAAGTGAAGTGAGGCAGAAGTGCTGCCTCAACTTTCAAGGCCTTCACCCTCGAGACTTATCTCTTACCACTTGGAGTTTAAAAGCAACTGGTATGTCCATGACTGTGGGGCATCCTCATCCTTCATCTCCTTACTATAGCTACTCCTTTCCACGTGTGTGTAAAAACCGGCACAGTCTAGCTTACACTCTCCCTCCTCAAGGAGGCAGATGCGGGGGGAGCACAGCCCCTGCTCTGCTCCGGGCTCACCGGAGTCTCCCTTGCCGGTGGCCCGGCCACCCACCACATCCCCAGGCACATCCTTCAGTCTGCCCTGCTCCCTGGCCATCCACCACCCAACCAATACGGTGGTGCCCTATTTTGTGCGTTCAGTCGTAACGGAGCATTTTAATGACAAACAAATCAATATATAAAGATATCTTAGGTGGTGACACACAGTGCGAAGCAGAATAATCCAGGTCAAGGAACACAGCGTCAGAGGGTCACTTTTACACGGTGGTGTCTGTCACAATCAGGTCTGGGGAAGTTTACTCATAACATGTTTTGTTTTAAAGACAAAACAACATGAGAATAGAAACGATCAGAGGGTACTGCACTAAGCGAGGGTAAGAAGTGCTTCGTGAAATTGATTTCACGGAAGTGCTCATGCACGGATGCACCCACGTGCAAATGCACACACTGCCATAATATAAAGCGTCCCTTCTATTGCAGGTCAGGGTCAAAGAAGTCAGCATGACCCAGAGCTGTTGGTGATGTCTCCTGACATTCCATAGACACCTTAAGGCTGCGGGGGATGGAGCCTGTGGCCATCTGAGAGGACATTCCAGTCAGAGGGAACAGGAAAGCCAGGCACTGAGGTGGAAGACCCTGGCTCCTGGAGAGGCTGTAGCCCACAGTTGCTGCCTGGGGACCACGAGGCTGCCAGAGGCCAGGCCACAGGGCCTACAGGCGTGGGGGACTTTGGCATTGACTCCTGGAAAGTTGGGATGCATTTACGCAGATCCCTCTGGCTGCAGGGTGAAGAGGCTCTAGGAAGCCAGAGTGAGAGGAGGAGGAACCAGAAGCTCCTATGGGGGGTGGAGCAACAGGGAAAGGAAGACCGGCATTTGGAAGAGACTACGGAAGAAAGAGCCCACACAGTCTGTGATGGTTTAGAGAAAAAGAAGCAGGAACAACTTCCACATTTTAAACAATTTTACTTACACACACACACACACACACTCAGACACACAGAAAGGAACACATGCCTTTTTAAACGCCCATCAAATATGAACAATTACCATGTATTAAACCACAGTGAAAATCCTGATAATTAAAAAACCCACATAGCCATATTCTCTCATCAGAATCCCATAGGACTAAAAATTAACGATGAAAATGACAGGGAGCTAAAATCTAACCACTTGGAAACTAAAGCATATCCTTTCAAATAATTCTTGAGTTAAAAAAATAAAAAGACAGATTAGAGTTTATTTAGAAAAGAGAGAAAAGTGGTACTCAAAATGATAAAGAATAGCAGTGCACAGAAAGACACGGATGGTCTTAAATATATTTACTAGGAAACAAGAAAGTAAGTAAACGACCTGAACATTCCACCCAAGCTAGAGTAAGGCTAAGGGCTCACCAGCCTCCAGCCTGACCATGTGACAGGGCTTAGTGCGGGATCACTACGTGAGGAGCAGAAGCAGGCAGTCACTGAGCCTCTAAGCTGCCACACGTGTGGAGGAAAAGAAAGTATTTTCTGTTAAAAGTGTAAACATTTACATCTTTTGCCCTTGCTTTTTCATCACTTCAGGAATTTATGTCACAGAAATATTCTTACAAGTGTGGAGAGATACTGGTTAAAAATGTTCACTGGAAGGTTGTTCGAAACAGCGAAAAACCAAAAAAATCCAAAGGCTCACTGATAGGAAAATACTAAAATATAATGCAGTCATTTTAAGAGTGAGTGTGCCCAAAATATAATGTCAACTGAGAAGACACCTTTTTTTTTTTTTTTTTTAGACAGAGTCTTGCTCTGTCAGCCAGGCTGGAGTGCAGTGGCGTGATCTCGGCTTACCCGCAGCCTCTGTCTCCCAGGTTCACGCCATTCTCCTGCCTCAGTTCACGCCATTCTCCTGCCTCAGCCTCTCGAGTAGCTGGGACTAGAGGCGCCGCCATCACACCCGGCTAATCTTTTGTACTTTTAGTAGAGACGGGGTGTCACCATGTTAGCCAGGATGGTCTCAATCTCCTGACCTCATGATCCGCCCGCCTCGGCCCTCCAAAGTGCTGGGATTACAGGCGTGACCTACCGTGCCTGGCCGAGAAGACACCATTTTTACGAAAAGGTAAATCACAATAACACACATAGAACAGGTGTCAAACTCCTGGCCACTGTCATCTCTGGGAAACAGGATCTGGGGAGTTACACATTTGCCATTATAATCTCCTGTACTGTATGAATGTTGTGTAACTTTGTATTATGTTTGTAATCAGAGAAAAACAACTATTATGTTTAAATCATCAGACCAAATGCACATTTTGGAGATCAGGCAGAGAAAACACCAATCATTTGTTTATCCCAATAACAAGTTAAACTGAGTATTTTATAGAGAGAACAAAAGGCATTGTTTTAAGTCTTCAGCAGTAATTGATTTTAAACTTACTTTACCAACAACACTCTTAATTATATATGACCCCTATACAAATCCAAACTCTATCGCCCGCTTCAGGTGCTTGTATGGTGCTAAAGAAATCTATTTAACCCACTTTCATTTCTAGGAACACAGCACGATTCAACAACCTAGGAATAAGGTCAATCTACAGCTAAGACAGTTTTTAAAACGTAAGTTTTACAGAGCGAGACTCCGTCTCAGAAAAAAAAAAAAAAGTAAGTTTTAAAAACTAAATCCTAACTGCATTTTGATCACTCAGATATCTTTGTTAACGTAGCAGAGTGACTGAAAATTTTAGACACCATAAATGACTAAAAATTAAATAACAAATTTAAAAGGAAATATGACTGTGATTAAGAAGCAGATACTACAGATTTCAACTTACATGTTTTGAAAGTAAAACTGTACGACAAGGAGCTTTACAAATCAAGCATTCATTCTTTTTACCTGTAAGATAAAAATAGGCTTTATTATATTAGACTGACTACTGCTTTTAAGTATGTATACATGCAGACTTTACAATGTTTCTTCAAGAAATAAGCAGGATTATATCACAGGTTTTCATGTTCTGACAGGATGAGGCTGTGGGTTCTGGTACAGTTGGAAGGATTTATAGAACTAACATCCTTTTCCCCTCCTTTGCAAATATGCACAAAAACAGTGACCATAAAGATCAACAACACTTAAGGCTAAGTCTATCCCAGGTATTTATTACAATAAAGCTTTTTAAAAATTAAAATTAAAAAAAGTTTTTGAGACAAGGTCTTGCTCTGTTGCCCAGGCTGATCTGCAAGTGGCATGATCACAGCTCACTACAGCCTTGACCCCTCCCTGGGCTCAACAGTCTTCCCCTCTCAGCCTCCCTGAGTAGCTAGGACCACAGACGTGTGCCACCACGGCCAGCTAATTTTTAATTTTTTTTTTTTTGTAGAGACAAGGTCTCACTATGTTGTCCAGGCTGGGCTCTAACTCCTGGGCTCAAACAATCCTCCCACCACAGCCTCCCAAGGTGCTGGGATTGCAGGCATGAGCCACTGTGCCTGGCCATAATTAGCTTTTTCTTTCTTTTTTTTTTTGAAACAGAGTTTCTTTCACTTTGTCACCCAGGTGGGAGTGTAATGATGCGATCTTGGCTCACTGCAACCTCCACCTCCTGGGTTCAAGCGATTCTCATGCCTCAGTCTCCCAAGTGACTGGGAGTATAGGTGCCTACCAACACATTTGGCTAATTTTTGTATTTTTAGTAGAGACTAGGTTTTGCCATGTTGGCCACGCTCGCCTTGAACTCCTGACCTCAGGTGATCTGCCCACCTCGGTCTCTCAAAGAGCTGGGATTGTAGGCATGAGCCATCACGCTCAGCCCATGATTAGGCTTTATAGTGATCTCTTAATCTAAAATGTTTAACTATTCAAAATGAACCTCAAGCTTGATTTTCTCACTAGTCAGGTTGGAGCCCAGAGCGGACCAGGCACTATGAGCCCTCACGCTCCTGTCATTCCAGGGAGGACACCAGGCACAAACCTGAACAAGCCTGGTGGATTTCTCCCCTCCTCTGGGTCAGCGCAGCTAGAACTACGAGAAAAACATTTCTTAAGTGAGAGGAGCGAGAGGTGGATTCACAGACTTGAGGATTCCAGCGCTGCTGAGTCAGCAACACTGCTGTGCAATCCTGCTTTTCCTGGGTGTTTTCTGCCCCATTCCCCACGGGGCTGTTCAAACCAGGGCCCTCATATCATCTACTGAGAAGCAGCCCTGGCTCATGACCTACCTCAATTTCTCTGCCCTCTCCTCTAGACTGACCCACCACAGAACAACCCACTTCACTCTACCTCCTTCCTTTCTGCCTTGGAGGGAGCATCTCTTCCAGTCCAAGCCCAGGCTTTCACTTGTGTATCCACACTTGCCTCAGTGTCCGCAGCTCCCAGCACACAGAACGGTGTCCTACTGTGGAATGAGGGGTCCCCTTCTAACAGCCTCCAGAACTGTCTCCTTTCCTCTCTTCTTCAAGTTGCCCTCATGCTAAAAACATCTACCCTTGACAGTAGGTCCCTTCCCTTCCAGCTCTTTAACTGCGAATTCTGGAGCAGGAAAATTCCTCTTCTGCACCATCACAGCCAGGAGTCATGCAGTAAAAGATTAACAGAGTTGACTCATAAAAATCTAAAAGCTCTTACAAGGGAGGAGGATTAACAGACAAGACAGAGAGGAAATCACGTGCAGCCAATAGACAAAGGGGTTGATGCCTGATCTACAAATAGTGCTCACAAGTCAATTAAAAGAAAACACCTCAATAAAAGGCTATGAGGAGACCTGAACAGACATAGGAAAAAATGCAAACAGCTGACAAACACACAAAATGAAGGTCAAGTTCACTAGTAAGAGACACCAAAGAGGAAAGAACAACAGGTGCTCACGTGTCACTACAGGGAACAGAAACAGGCACATCCTTTGTGCCTGTTTGGGTCACATTTGGGTCAGTTTTCATGTGCACACCCGCAGCCTAGCCACTCCACCCCTAAGAATATATTCCAAGGAAAAAAAGTAAGAGAACAAGCAGTATCTCATAGCAAAATAGCAGAAAATATGTTATGGTATGATACCCAAAAGATACATCATGCAACCTTAAGAATGATGATACAGGCCGGGCGCGGTGGCTCACGCCTGTAATCCCAGCACTTTGGGAGGCCGAGGCGGGTGGATCACGAGGTCAGAAGATCGAGACCATCCTGGCTAACACAGTGAAACCCCGTCTCTACTAAAAATACAAAAAATTAGCCAGGCATGGTGGCGGCGCCTGTAGTCCCAGCTACTCGGGAGGCTGAGGCAGGAGAATGGCGTGAACCTGGGAGGCGGAGCTTGCAGTGAGCCGAGATCACGTCACTGCACTCCAGCCTGGGCAACAAAAAAAAAAAAAAAAAAAAAAGAATGATGATACAGACTTATTTTAACATGGAAGGAGGTCCATGTTCGAGTAATAAAAGCAGATAACTGAATGATAGACACACTGTATTGCTTTTAAAAATCTGCATCTATAGGAAAAGTTTGGAAGGATATACGTCAGAGCTAAACAAGGGCTTCCCTCTGAGTGATGCACCACTGGACAGCTACGGAGCTACAGTAAGGGCTCTGCCCAGAGCCTCCATCCCTTTTCACCATTTTTTTGTGTGTCCTTGGATTTGGTGTGGTCCCAACATGCAGCATCAGTGGCTTTTTGGAGGAATGCACTCAGACTACCGGCTTTAAGAGCTAGACAAACTTGTCAATCTATACCTGCCTCAGGCCGTTAACCAGTCACCTGCCAACGCAGGCTTTGCTGACTTCGAAAGCTATGACACTCTGAGCCCTGTCTTCACACTTCCCAACACCACGAAGGTACGTGTGTCTCCATCATTCCTAACAATGTTATCTTCGAGGAATGTTATCTTGGGTCACCAGTGCCCTCCTCACTGGTCCAACGGACACTTTCAAACACCAATTCCTTGATTTCACTGGGATGTCCAGTTCATCAACATCTCTCTTCTTTACCTGACATCTTCCTTACCTCCTTCAACAAATGCTCTTTCCAACAAGATAGTCTCTTACAGTTTCCTTTGCCTTTGGGGCTCTCCACACTCCAGTATCTAGGATTATTATCCTGTGTTAATCACTCCCCAAATGTATTCCTGGCTGTCTTAGTTCTGGACCCACATGGGCAACTGCCTCTTGTCTTCCCCTGGGTGGCTCTCACAGGACACAGGCCATGTCCAAACATGAGCTCAGGGGCCCTGCATCCCACCCTGCTACGTTCCCTCCCACTGGGCTCCTCTCCAGTGTTTTGTCTAGCAGCGAAACTCTGTCCCGTTCTCTAGCCCTTGTCTCCGACTCAAGTCTGCTGAATCTACCTAACTTCTCCTGAACCCATCACTTCTCCCCATCACCTCTCATGTGCTCAGCTGCAGTCTCTCCCACAGGTTCTATCTCCCTCCAATCTACTTTTCACCTGGCTGCCAGAGAGACTTTTGTTTTTAAATACACACCTGAAATCAACAACTCCACTCCTAGGTTACACACCCAACAGAAATGTGTACCTAAGATCACCAAACACAGGAGCGAGAAGATTCACAGCGGCACCATTTCTGCAGCCAAATCTGCAAACAACCCGGATGGCCATGGACAGTGGAAATGATAAGTAACTTGGGGTGTATCCATACGATGGAATACCACACAACAATGAAAGTAGATGAACTACAGTTACATACAAATACAAAGACAACACTTCGGGAGGCCAAGGCGGGTGATCGTTAGAGAACAGGAATTGGAGAGCATCCTGGGCACCAAAGGGAGCCCCATCTCTGTGAAAAATTTAAAAATCAGGGGTGCATGGCTGCACATGCTTGTAACCCCAGCCACCCCGGAGGCTTGAGCCTGGGAGGCTGAGGCTGCAGTTAGCCAAGATCCTGCACTGAACTCCAGCCCGGGCGACAGAGCAGAGCTCTGCCTTGAAAGAGAGAAAGTAAGGGAGAAAAAGGAAGAAAGAGGGGGAGCCACGGAAAGCGGCTTTGCTGTAGGGCTGGTTGTAGGGCCACATTCACCAAGGTCCCATGGGTCTAAGGCCAACTCCAAAGATGGAGGTTAGCACAGCGGGCGTCCCCTGGGCTGGCTGTGAGCCACCGGCACCCAGCTGGCTGCTTTCACGGGTAAGTTCACTTGGTAAAAGCTCATTGTGCTCTTGCTTTTGTTCTTGCATAAACATCACTTCAACACAAAATTTTCATAGAAAGAAAAACGCCTCCCTGACAATGCGATGTCCGCTTGACACCAGGGCCCAGCGCTGCCCGTGGAACAGGGCCAGAGTCCTCCACGAGCGTTAAGGCTGCCGTCCACCCGCCTTCTACCCCAGGTCCTCCAGGCGGGACCCGCAGCCTGCAAGCCAGAGCCCCAGGATGACAGGACTCGCGGCCTGACTCCCGCCGTCACCCTCATCTGCTCCTCATGGCGGCCCCCCCCC
>NW_012110696.1:2267288-2271768 GCF_000951045.1 Mandrillus leucophaeus | reverse complement strand
GTTGGGGTGGGGGCTGGGTCGCACTCTGCACTTTCGAGCTAGTGACCAGGTGGCTGCTGGTGCAGGGACCTCACCACGGGAGGCCTGAGCCTGCTTCCTCTGAAACAGAAGGCGTAGCCTGGGAAGGACCTTTGCTGCTTCCAGCTTCCAGCTTCCAGCATGGGGAAGTGAGTTTTTATAAAATTGCCCTCCACGTGGTTCTGAGAGTTTTCACTCTCGGGGACGCTGCAAAGCTCCGATGGAGAGGCTCAGGCACGTGCTTGTGCCGGGAGAGCACAGGGTGAGTGCTCTCCGTAGCTGCGGGCCAAGTGGCCCCTGCGCCCATACAGCTGTTTCCAGGGCCTCGTGTGAAAAAGTCTTAGTAATTTTATGTTGATTACATGTTAAAGTGATATTTTTGATATATTAGGTTAAATATATCACTAGCGTTGATTTTACCCTTTCAAAAAATCCTTTTCAATGTGGAGACTAGGAAACTTAGAATTACGTATGGGCTGGGTGCGGTGGCTCAGGCCTGTAATCCCAGCACTTTGGGAGGCCGAGGCGGGCGAATCACCTGAGGTCGGGAGTTCGAGACCAGCCTGGCCAACATGGTAAAACCCCCTCTCTACTAAAAATACAAAAATTAGCAGGCATGGTAGCAGGCGCCTGTAATCCCAGCTACTCAGGAGGCTGAGGCAGGAGAATCCCTTGAACCCAGGAGGCGGAGGTTGCAGTGAGCCGAAGTCACACCACTGCACTGCAGCCTGGGCAACAGAGTGAGACTTTGTCTCAACAACAACAAATTAGAATTATATATGTAGCCCACTTTTATTTCTGTTAGACAGTGCTGATCTCTACCAAGTTTAAAATAGCAAGACCAGCAACATGGCAAAACCACGTCTCTACAAAAATTAGCTGGGTGTGGTGGTGGGTGCCTGGGGTCCCAGCTACTCGGGAGTCTGAGGTGGGAGGATCACTTGGGCCCTGGAGGTCGAGGCTGCAGTGAGCCTTACAGCACCTGTGCAGCAGAGCGAGACTCTGTCTCAAAAATAAGTAAGAACAGGATGAGGTGCCTGATCTGTCAAATTCAGAAGCTGTATTATAAAAGCATTCTATCAGTGTTATAATGATATAATGTTAATTTCAATCTCTGATATCTTTTAAATCATAAAAGTAATACACATTTATGCAGGTATTTTGATTTATTAACTCAAATGTTATGCAAATTATTTGTCCTTATTGATAATATTTTAAACAAGCTTCTTAGCTATAAAGAAGTCTTTCAGGTATTTCATTTGGAAAATTCCGACTGAGATAAGGATTAGTATTTGTGCAAAAGCCCACCATAAAACATTGCTATTTGTGTCTTCACTGGTCATCCGAAAATTTTCTTCACGGTCCTATGCGAAAAAGAAATAGACAGGTTTAGTGTCATAAAGTACTTAACTCATGATTTTGAGGGGAGGGTTGTTGTGGGCATTCAAGGTATTTAATATTACCCAATTAATACCTTACACCAATGTATCCGTGCAGTCTGCTTTTCTAAACCAGAATCCATTGCTTAGCCAAGTATAAGAGAGTAAAAATCAACCTTATAAAAGATGTTTTTGTATTTTGGTGTAAAATATCAGGAATTTGACCTATTTATATATTTTATTTGCTACCATCAGGCAAAGCGAACATTACCCAATAGTGGTAGATTTCATCATTTGAGTCCAGCTTTTATGCTAGGCATTAGACCAAGCACTTGCATGCCTTATTTGCTTATCACACCTGTCCTTATCTACCTGGTAAGGAAACTGAAGCTTAGAGATGACACAGATTACTGACGTGTAGATGAGATTTAAGCCCATATCTGACCAACACCCACTTAGTGTAGTGACTCAAAAAGCACCTAATGTCATAAGAATAAAATTGTGATTTGGAAAGAGCATACACGAGTCTCTACAGATATATAGGGTGCATTTGGAAGCATTCATTCTGCAAGCTCACACCCTGTGCTGCTGGGCACTTTGTTAGGCACAGGGCATTAAAAGATGAATGAACTGAAATTCTCTTTCCTAGAGGAGCTCATGGTCCAGCAGACAGAGTGAAGAAAAATTGCTCTCTCCAGTCCCTGTGAGTCCACACAGTTCTACCTCAGAGAAAAAGAGTGAAGAACAGGCAGTTCATTCTTTCCTTGGTCCAGGGGCTTTGCGTTGAGAAATGCGTTACTAGTAGCAAGAGATAAAATAAGCTGAATAGGCAGACTGACCCTTTGATAGTTTTGTTCTTTGACTATTTGCCCAATTTGTTCAATTAGATATTCAAGCTTGAAGGTAAGTTCATTAACTTTGTCCTTTGCTTGAGCAATGGCCGCATCAAGGTCGTGTTCTCCAACTCGAATATCTAAGTGGATCCTCTGTACAAACAGTAAAAAGGAAAAAATGGCATGTTTTTAAAAGCAGCTCCACTCTTTTTCCTTACTTTCTCACTCTTGTATCCTCCCATTCTTCTGTCCTTCCTTTTTCTCCCTTCCCCCTTTTCATAAGCAGGGCGCTACTTCACTCTTCAGCTCCCTTTTTTCCCTCAGTGCCACTCTTCCTTGTTCTACTTGGTAGTAATAATAATGCATTAAATGGTGAATTACTGACCTTACAGTATATTTATACCTTCCTGAACATCAAATTAACTATTAGGTAAATGACTTTGGTCTGGAGAAAATTTGATTAACACGTTCTGTGGGAAATTTTCTTTACATATAACTAAATTTCTTATGCTAAAGTACAAATTGTTTTCATCAGTTCTGAACACATTTAGAAAATAGCCAATCACCATCTACCATGTAAGAGTTTTATTTATTAGAATTCCATTATTAATTCACCCTTCAGCCTTCACTTGTTTTCAAGCCTGAATAATCACAGTTCTTTTAACCTTCCCTCACGGCTCTTATTTTTCAACCCTTTAATCAACTTCATGGCTCTCCTTTGAACCCCTTCCAAGCTCTCCAGCTCCCTCTTTGGTTGCTGCGATGAGATCTGGGCATAGGACTTTAATAAGTTTCTAGCCAGTTTGAGTGTAATGGAGCTGCATACCAGTGTCATGCTTGAATAGTGCTGACGCTGTGTTCATCAACAAGGACATAGGAAGCATGTACTTACCAGCCTATTCCCTCCAAATGACACAAGCCTTGTAGAATTAGATTCTAAGCAAATGATGTGTTCACCAGGTGAATGTGAAGTAAAATAGAATGTCCCCTGCGGGCCATATAGCTTCGACAATATTACCTAGGATTAAGGATTTCCATAGATTGAGTTTATTATTTCCTAGTTTCCATTCTTAAAAATAAATCTCGTCTATATATTATCTAGTAAAAAATTGTGCCATTCCTAAACAAGAAATCAAATGGCTAATAAACATGAAAAATATTCAGCCTTGCTAGTAATTAAAAAATTCAAACTACAGTAAGATAGCCCTTGTTCATTGTCAGATTGACAAAGATTTAAAAGTATCCAGTGATAGTATGGAGAAAACACTCTCCCACTACTGTTGTCCCACAGAATATCCAAGAACTGTGGAACAACTACAAAAGGTGTAACTTGACACATAATGGGAGTACCGGATGGAAGAGAAACAGAGAAAAGAAAAGAAGAAATATTTGAAGCAATAAGGACTCAGAATTTTTCCCCAAATTAATATCAGATACCAAGCCATAGATTCAGGAAGCTCAGAGTATACCAAACAGGATTAATCCCCTCACCCCCTCATGAAATCCCCTCAACCCCAAAATGAAACCAAAAAGCTATACCTAGGAATATCATTAAAACTGCAGAGAAGCAAACACGAATAAGAAAATCTTGAGCAGCCAGAGGGGGGAAAAACCTTACAGAGCAGCAAACGTAAAAATTGCATCTGACCTCTCCTCAGAAGCTATGCAAGCAAGAAGAGAGTAGAGTGAAATATTTAATGTATTGGGAATAAAAAATGACCAACCTAGACTTTGGTATCCTGCAAAATTATCCTGCAAGAGGGAGTAAAGTGTTTCTCAAACAAATAAAAACTGAAGGAATTTTTGCTGGTAGATCTGCCTTGTAAGAAATGTTAAAAGAAGTTCTTCAGAAAGAAGGAAAATTATGTAGGTCAGAAACTCTAATCTACATAAAGGATGAGCATTAGAAAAGTGGAGGTAAAATTAAAACTTTCTATTATTTTTTTTTTCTTTGACGGAGTCTCGCTCTGTTGCCCAGCCTGGAGTGCAGTGGCGCAATCTCGGTTCACTGCAAGCTCCGCCTCCCGGGTTCATGCTATTATCCTGCCTTAGCCTCCGGAGTAGCCAGGACTACAGGCACTCGCCACCATGCCCAGCTAATTTTTTGTATTTTTAGTAGAGACAGGGTTTCACCATGTTGGCCTGGATGGTCTCGATCTCTTGACCTCATGATCTGCCTGTCTCGGCCTCCCAAAGTGCTGGGATTACAGGTGTGAGCCACCGCGCCCAGCCTCTATTTTCTTATTCTTT
>NW_012110696.1:2217751-2266578 GCF_000951045.1 Mandrillus leucophaeus | reverse complement strand
AAAAAAAAAAAAAAAAAAAAGCATTACCTGTGAAGTGGTAGCGTATAGTGTTATTTGAAATTAGACTTGGACTAGTTGTGAATGTATATGGCAAACTCTAGGGCAACTTCATATGCTAACAGATAGAATGGAATCACAGAAAATGCTCAATTAAAACCACAAAAGGCGTGAAAAAGAGAAGAAAAAAATAGAACAAAGAATGAGGGCAACGAATACAAAATGGTAACAAATATGGCAGATAATCCAGCTATATAAATCATCACCTTAAATGTTAATGATCTGTGTCTTTGACCTCAGTAGAGTGGCACCTGGTTGGTGGTGCCCATCTTATATCAGCCAGGGACAAAGCAACCCCTCGTTCATCCCAGCTTGGCTTTTGATCTGTACCCATACCTGGTTCATGCCTTGGACACATGGAAAAAAAATGTCAATGGTCTAAATACACCAGTTAAAAAATAGAGTGGATCAAAAAATGAGACCCAACTATATGTTGTCTATAAGAAAATCATTTGAAATGTAAAGACACATAGATTAAAAATGAAGGGCTAGAGAAAGGTACACCATGCTAACCTTAACCAAAAGAAGGCTGGAGTAGCTGTATTAATTTCAGGCAGAGTAGACTTCAAAAGCAATGAAAATTATCAGGGATAATTACATAATGGAGCAGTACATAATGATACAGGGGTTAATTCTCTAAGAAGACAACAATCCTCAATGTGTATGCACTTGACAATAGACCATGAAAATATGTGAAGTAAAGCCTGATAGAACTGCAAGGAAAAAATAGGTGAACACTTTATTATAGTTGTTTTCAACCCCTTCTGTCAAAAATGGTCAGATCCTGCAGGCCAAAATCAGTAAGGACATCATTGAACTCAGTAGCACCATCAGTTGACTGGACATAATTGACACCTATGATTACTTTATCTAATGATAGCAGAGGACACATTTTCCTCAAGTTTATATGGAACATTCACCAGGGTAGACCACATTCTGAGCCATATATCACACCTTAACGAATTTAAAATAATAGAAATCATACAATGTATGTTCTCAGGCCACAATGGAATTAAACTGGAAATCAGTAACAGAGAGATAGCTGGAAAATTGCAAAATACTTGGAGATTAAACAGCACACTTACTAATTAACACATGGGTCAAAGAAGAAAAGACAAAATTAAACTACAACTTATCAAAATTTGTGGGATGCGACAAAAGCAGTGACTAGAGGGAAATTGAAAGCATTGAATCCATATACAGTTGGCTCTCTGTAATACCAGGCTTCACTCCTGGATTGAACCAGCCATGGATTGAAAATATTTGAAATATGTATATATAACAAAAATAATACAAGTGAAAAACTACAGTGTAACAACTCTGCAGCATTTACATTGTATTAGATATAAGTAATCTAGACGTGATTTAAATTAATGCGAGGATATGCACTAGTTACCTGCAAACTACACCATTTCATATAAGGGACTTGAGCATCTTCAGAATTTTATATCTTTGGAGAGTCCTGGAACCAATACCCCGCAAATACCAAGGGATGACTGTATTCAAAAGCAAGATCTAAAATTAATAATCTAAGCTTCTACCTAAGGAAACTAGAAAAAGAAGAGAAAATTAAGTGCAAAGTAAGCAGCAGAAGAAAAATAAAAACAGCAGAATCAATTAAAAACAAGAAATAGAAAAAAATCAACAAAACCAAAAGCTGATTCTTAGAAAAGGTTAAAAAGCTTCTAGCCAAGCTAAGAAAAAAATGAAGATGACACAAATTTCAAATATCAGAAACAAAAGAAGGGGCATTGTTACAAATCCCATGGACATGAAAAGAATAATAAAGAAATATTGTGGGCTGGGCGCGGTGACTCAAGCCTGTAATCCCAGCACTTTGGGAGGCCGAGACGGGCGGATGACAAGGTCAGCAGATCGAGACCATCCTGGTTAACACGGTGATATAAAAGAAATACAAAAAACTAGCCGGGCGAGGTGGCAGGCGCCTGTAGTCCCAGCTACTCGGGAGGCTGAGCCAGGAGAATGGCGTAAACCCGGGAGGCGGAGCTTGCAGTGAGCTGAGATCTGGCCACTGCACTCCAGCCTGGGCGACAGAGCTAGACTCCGTCTCAAAAAAAAAAAAAAAAAAAAAGACTGTGAACAACTCCATGCCCACAAATTTGATAACCTAGGTGAAACTGACCAATTCCTTGAAATACACAATCTAATAAAATACAAGAAGTAGACAATCTGAATAGGCCTATACCTAGTAAGAGGCTGAATCAATAGAAACTTCCCAAAGCAGAAAGCACCAGGCCCAGATGGGTTCAGTGGTGAATTCCACCAAACATTTAAGGAAGAAATTGTGCCAATTCTCTACAATCTCTTCCAGAAGATAGACGCATAAGGAATACTTCCTAATTCATGTTATGAGGCCAGCATTACCCTAATACCACAACCAGACAAAGACATTATAAGAAAACTACATATCATTATATCTCATGAATATAGATGCAAAAACCCTTAACAAAATATTAGCAAATGAAAATCCAACAATATATAAAAATTATATACCACAACCAAGTGGGTCTTATTACAGATATGCAATTAGCATTAGAAATCAATTAGTGTAATTCATCACATCAGTAGGTGAAAGAAGAAAAATCATACCATCATATCAATAGATGCAGAAAAAGCATTTAACAACAGCCAACACCCATTTATGATAAAAATGCATCAAACAAGGAACACAGGGGAACTTAATTTGATGAAGAACATCTACAAAAAAACCTATAGCTATTATACTTATTGGTCAGAAACTAGAAGCCTTTTCTTGGTGGACTGGAAGTCCTGGCTAATGCAGTAGAAGGAAATAAGGAGTTTGGGAAGTACGAAATAAACTTTGTTCACAGGTGACATGACTGTTTATGTGTAAAACCAAAAGAATTGACAAACTGCCAGAACTAGTAAGTGATTATAGTAAAGTTGCAGGGTACAAGATGAATATAAGAAAGTGAATCACTTTCCTGTATACTAACAATGAACAAGTGGAATGTGAAATAAAAAACACAGTATCATTTACATTAGCACCCTCCCTCAAATTACTTATTTATAAATCTAACAATATGTGCAAGACCTATATAAGGAAAACAAAACTGGTGAAAGAAATGGAGAGAAGTCCATGTTCATAGATAAGAAGACTTCTTATTGTCAAAATCTCAGTTGTTCCCAACTTGATATATAAATTCAACAGAATCCCAGTAAAATCCTAAAACTATTTTGTGAATATTGACAAGCTGATTCTAATATTTATATGGAGAAACAAAAGACCCATAATAGCCAACACAATATTGAGGGAGAAGAATAAAAGAGGACTAAGACTACCCAACTTTAAGATTTACTATGAAGCTGCAGTAGTCAAGACAGTGTGATATTGGTGAAAGAATAGACAAACAGATCAATGGAGCAGAATAGAGAGTTCAGATGTTGTTTCAGGCAATTTCAGTTTTCAAAGAATGAGTCTTCTATGTCTTTTTAAAAAACAGTGAATGGATTTTAATGTGATAGTTTTTGGCTCAACTAAAATTTGGCTCCGGGTTTAATGTGCTTTGGAGACATTTTCAGATTGGTCATTAAGGATTATTGGGAAAGTACAAAAGAGAATTGGGGTTTGATATAACGGAACAGGAAGTGGGCTAGAAGCGTGGGTATGTAGAGAAGAGGGGGTAGCTGTCTTGACAAGTGCTGGAGCTAGGAAAACAGTCCCAGTGGAATTATTGTCAGTGAGGTGTCAGATGTGCCAAGAGAAAACTATTGAACAGGTAAAAATCAAGTGTCCAAAAATCCAACTGGATTGGAGTCTTCGGCACAGCTCTCTGTCTCCACATAAGTGGGGGTGTCATAGTGTCATCCTGAGCTTGGGTCAACCAGTTAGCCAGTTTTATGAGAGTGGGAGTCCTGTCCTGCCTACTTCAAGCACCCTTTTCTTGCCAGCCTGTTCTGTTCTCCAAGTCTTTGGTCCACAGCCATTCTGCTACCCCATGAGCACAGCTCCAGGACAACTAGGTTTGAGTTAGTGGACTGAGGAATTCATTGTCTTGAGCTTACATAGTGGGGAATGGATATCTCTGTTATATCCGTTGTATATATGAGAAAACAGCATCAAAGCAGTCAAATAACCCTTCCAAGGTTTTAGCTTATATGTGACAATCCATGCTTGAGTTTGATTCTGACTCCAAAATCCATATTCTTTCCACATTACCTGGTGACTTTTGTACTCCTCTGCTAACTCCTAGTGAGTAAGAGGTATATAAGACCGGATAGTCCCTGAGGCTGCTGCATTGCTAGAGAACGCCCATGCCAACATGGGAGGAGGGAGGAGTTGGCTTATCTGACCCTTATGCTTGGGTGGGGCTGCAGCACCAGCAGAGTAGATGGGGCCTGGGGTGGTGCAAAACCACAGGGGTGCTTTGGCCCTAAGGTCCCTTTTGCCTAGCAATATCAGCAGACCTCTAGATGGCAAATCTGGGGCTCCTCATTTTATTTTTTAAAAGCTTTTTATGTTACGAAGCCTGTCTCTGCTTCTCAACTAAACTATAGGCTCATTGAGGGCAGGCACTTTCTATGTTTTTATGTCAGCTATCATTCAGTGCTACATGCATTAAAAATTGTTAATGCCGGTGTGTAAGTGCTTCTGTAGAGATTTTAAAACTGGGCTACATGATACCTGAATTTTTGGCAAATGAAAAATTTTAGTAACAAAGTATAAAAGAATGTTTTACCTCACCATTGTAAGTTGTAATAGTCACAAACATTCCCAAACCAGGAGCAGATTCAAGGAACGTATGTCTGCCTGTGTCCCATTGCTGTATCTTGAAAGTCCCTGTTTCAAAAATATAAGACATTACAAAATGTAAGAAACAGTAATAATGTTTATTAGATGTTACTGCTAAATTAAATGAATTTATCTTTCTCAGTTTACCTAAATCGTAAAACACTCTTAGTCTGAAGAGCTATAACTTGGTGATTAGGTATCTAACAGAGTAGAGGACTCTGGAATATAGAGGAAGACTTGAGTTCTTCATTTCTCACGCTTGTTGACTAGGTAACTTGACAAATTATTTCACCACTCTAAGTCTCCATTTTCTATTCAGAAAAATAAGGGTAATATATATCCCTCTCAAATCTCAGTTGTGAGAACTGCCGAAAATAAGCATATGAAAGGTTTCCACCTAGAATGTAAACTCCATGTGAGCTGCCATTAAGAGAGAGAACTCTTGGACTTTTTCCAATACCTCCCCAGTAGTTCTCCCTGCTTTAACTTCTTCCTCCTCCCATAACTTGGTCCTATACACTTCCAGCAGAATTCCTTGCTAAAACATCAGTATAGTCATGTCAAATCTTTCATTTCATTGTCTTCAGAGGTTTCTGCTGAAGGCTGGATCTGAAGGAGTCTCTGACTTTCTCCCATTAGTATGTGGTAGCTATCATATGACTTAAATTCCCTCATGTGCCCTTGAAAGGTACAATGGGAATGAAAACCCAGCTAACATTTGTTGGACCCATATTTTGTGCCAGGCACTGTGCTAAGCACTTAACTTGCATCACTCATGTATAGATTTATATAAGTGGCCAGGCGCGGTGGCTCAAGCCTGTAATCCCTGCACTTTGGGAGGCCGAGACGGGCGGATCACGAGTTCAGGAGATCGAGACCATCCTGGCTAACACGGTGAAACCCTGTCTCTACTAAAATACAAAAAAAATTAGCCGGGCGAGGTGGCGGGCGCCTGTAGTCCCAGCTACTCGGGAGGCTGAGGCAGGAGAATGGCGTGAACCCGGGAGGCGGGGCTTGCAGTGAGCTGAGATCCGGCCACTACACTCCAGCCTGGGCAACAGAGCCAGAAAAAAAAAAAAAAAAAAAAAGATTTATAGAAGTATAATATATGCTTATAAAGTACAAATATTATAAAATTTTATAAAGGTGAGGGAAAAGGCACTACACTGAGTTTGAATCCTGACTACTACTTGCTAGCTATGTGGACAAATTAATTTTTCTGTAGTTTAGTTTCATTATATCTAAAATCATTATAAAAGTAGTATTTACCAGCCGAGCGTGGTGGCTCATGCCTGTAATCCCAGCACTTGGGGAGGCTGAAGCAGGTGGATCACTTGAGGCCAGGAGTTCGAGACCAGCTTGGCCAGCGTGGCGAAACCCCATCTCTACTAAAAATACAAAAACTAGCCGGTTGTGGTGGTGCATGCCTGTAATCTCAGCTACTCAGGAGGATGAGGCAGAAGAATTGCTTGAACCTGGGAGGCAGAGGCTGCAGTGAGCTAAGATTGTGCCACTGCACTCCAGCCTGGGCGACACAGCAAGACTCTGTCTCAAAAAAAAAAAAAAAAAAAGGTAGTATTTACCTATGTAGGGTTATTGTCGGGAAGATTCAGATGTTTGTAAATTGGTCCGTTAGAATGGTGCTTGACACAGCACTGAATAAATGTATTTTTTATATATATACACACATACATATATAAATTATACATATATACAATTGTGCCTCAGTATCCATGAGGGATTGGTTCCAGGATGTCCTCAGGACACCAAAATCTACAGATACGCAAGTTCCTTGTACAAAATGGCATTGTATTTGCATATAATCTATGCACATCCTCCCATATACTTTAAATAATCGCTAGATTACTTATAATGCCTAGTATGTAAATGCTGTGTAAATAGTTGTTATACTGTATTGGGTTTTTATTTGCATTTTTATTGTTGTATTGTTATTTCTTGTTATTTTTTCTCAAATATTTTCCATCTGAATTTGCCAATGCAGAATTTGTGGATATGGAGGGCCCACTGTATACACTCACACACTTTTTAGTAACCAAGGTGATTTTTTCCTTACCACCACATTATGCTGTCTCCTCATCTGGAGAAAGGAAATTCTGTGCAGAGACATTTGCAAAAGTCCTGAGGGCAGGAGGATGCTTGGAATTTTCAAGGAGCAGCAGAATGCCTGGAGTGAGGTTAGCAGGGAAAGAGTGGTAGGAGGTGGGGTTGAAAAGGTAGCAGGGGCCAGATCATAGAGTCCGTATGTCCATTGTAAGGATTTGGAGAAGCAGGTGGGTAGAGGAGTGACATGATGTGACTTTCCTTTTTAAGTTTCTTATTGTTGCTGTTATGTAGAGAAAAGGATGAAGAAGGGTCAAGAGTGGAAGCAGTGACACTATTGTAATCTAAGTAGCTTAGACTATGTGATAATAGTAGAGGTTGTAAAAAGTATTGGTTTCTGTATTATTGTCCCCATCTTACAGATTGGAAACTGGTTCTCAGATAAAGTCACATAACCAAGAAGTTGTAGAGGCAGAATTAGAGCTAAGGCAGTCTGATTCCAAAGCCTGAAGCTGCTAGCTCCATTATCACAGTGCCTCCCTGAAAGGCGAGAGAGAGACAGTTCCCTGATAGGGGCTTGAGAAGGGAATGTGAGGCTGGAGATTGGCCACAGAGGGCATCCCATGGAATATGTACTCTCTGAGAGACAACTAGAGGGAACACTTCCAGGGATAAAAAAGCTGCAACTAACTTTCAAGCTCTGCCTGCACTTTAGAGTGACCTCAGTCTTAAGGCATCTTTCAAATAGTTCTGGCCCATCTCCCCTGCTCCCCACATCCCAAAGTTTGTTAACTATATGTGTAACGTGTATTTAGTACTTTTTAGTATGATCCATTTAAAAAAGGTTTTTAAAAAGGTATCATTGATGGTTCTGGACAAGATGGGATAGGTCCGTTCCACCCTATTTCTCCTGCTGATTACAACTAAAAATCCTGGGCCAAATGTATAAAGCAACTACCAGAAGACTCTGAAAGGTGGAGGAAAGAAGATAGAGTGGCCAAGGACCTCAGGACTCATAGCACAACTCAGCAGTGGGTTATCTGTTTGTTTTCTTCCTCCTGTATATCCTGGTCTTGGTGCTGTGGCAGTCTACAACCTACAATTACAGACCAAAATTTTAAAAAGAACCTAATGTCTCTAGCCAAAAGATCTGGAATAGGATGCCCTGCAAGATGAAGCTTCTTTGAGTATACCTCCCTGTATTAGGCTGTTCTTGCATTACAATAAATAAATATCTGAGACTGGGTAATTTACAGAGAAAAAGGTTTAATTGGCTCATGGTTCTGCAGGCTTTACAAGAAGCATGGTGCTGGCATCTCCTTGGCTTCTAGGGAGGCCTCAGGAAGCTGACAAGCATGGTGGAAGGTAAAGGAGGAGCAGACACATTATATGACAAAAGGAGGAGCATCAAGACCAATGAAAGTATCAATAAAAAATAAAAAAAAAAGAAGCAAGCACGAGAGAGTGTGGGGGGAGGTGCCACATACTTTTAATTAAGTCATCGGATCTTTTGTGAACTCAGTGTGAGAGCTCACTTATCACCAAGGAGATGACCCAAACCATTCATGAGGAATCCACCGTCATGATCCAAAGACCTTTCACCAGGCTCCATCTCCAGCACTGGGGATAAAATTCAACATGAGATTTGGATGGGGACAAATATCCAAACTATATTACTCCCCTCCTCCAGATGAACACCTTAAAGAAATTGCACCCCTCCCACTGGATGCTTCAGTATGGAGACTGTGGAAGGGAGCCCTGTCAACATGCCCAGCCAGCACTAAGTGAAGGACAATAAAGAGTCAGTATCTCTACACTAGACAATTGGGGAGGATTTCAGAGAAGAGAGAACTGGAGAGAAAGATCTTTAATTCTGTGTATGAAGTCCTGAGCACACCTCTGAGCAGCTCATGCTTGAAACTGACCAGAATCAATAAAGCAAAAGCTTTGAGAATTCAACTATGGTGTGGAATACTGCCTAGGTTTCAGATTAGTCGCTAGGTAGCACACAAACGGCAGATGGAATACTACTCGGCCATAAAAGGAATGAATTAATGGCATTCGCAGCAACCTGGATGAGATTGGAGACTTATTCTGGGTGAAGTAACTCAAGAATGGAAAACCAAACGCTGTATGTTCTTACTCATAAGTGGAAGCTAAGCTATGAGGATGCAAAGGCGTAAGAATGACACAATGGACTTTGGGGACTCGGGGAAAGTGTGGGAAGGGGGTGAGGGATAAGACTACAAATTGAGTGCAGTGTATCCTGCTCAGGTGATGGGTGCACCAAAATCTCACAAATCACCACTAAAGAACCTACTCATGTAACCAAACACCACCTGTTCCCCAATAACCTATGGAAAAAAATTTTTTAAAGAAATTATAACAATGCTTGGTATGCTTTTCAGTGTATGCAGAGGTAATATTTAAGATAACTATGTTATAAAGAATGGGAGAACAAAGAGACTTAAATGGTGTTAAGGTTTCTGTATTTTTCTTGAAATGGTAAAATATTGATACTACTAGACTGATAAATATGTGTACGATAATCTCAAGAGTAACCATGAATAAAAATTATAGAAAAAGATAAAGTGAACAACACTATAGGTAAAGCAAAATGGAGTAGTACAAAACGTTCAGGTAGCCCACAGGAAGGCAGGACATTGAAAACGTCAATAAAAAACAGGGAGATAATAAAAATAAAATAATAAAATGGCAGACCTAAATCTTGACATCTGTAATTACATTACATGTAAGTGGTCTAAACAGATTAGACAAAGATTATCAAAATAGATTTTTAAATGACCCAATTATAATGCAGTATATAAGAAAATCACTTTGAATGTAGTGCTATAGGCAGGTTAAAAGTAAAAATATGAAAAAAGATGTACCACTTTGACATGGGTTTTTAAAACTCTTGAGTCTCTATATAAATATCAGCCAAAGTAGGCTTCAGAGGGCTGGGTGTGGTGGCTCATACCTATAATCTTAGTGCTTTGCGAGGCTGAGGCAGGAGCATTACTTGAGGCTGGGGGTTTAAGACCAGCCTGGGCAACATAGCAAAACCCTGTCTCTACGAAAAAAATTAAAAGTTGGCCAGGTGTGGTGGCATGCACCAGTAGTTCTAGCTACTCAGGAGGCTGAGGTGGGATGAGCCCTTGAGCCTAGGAGTTCAAGGTTAACAGTAAGCTATTATTGAACCACTGTACTCCAGCCTGGGCAACAGAGTGAGGCCCTACCTTAAAAAAAAAGTACACTTCAGAGCAAAGACAATTACCAGGAATAAAGAGAGACATTACACAATTAGAAAGGCATCAATTCACCAAGACATAACCACTCTAAATGCACCAAACAAGAGAGCTTCAAAACATGTGGAGTAAAACTGACAACTGAAAGGAGAAGTAGACACGTCCCTGTTTATAGTTGGTACTTCTGTACTCCTCTCTTGGTGCTTGATAGAACTAGACAGAAAATCAGCAAGGATATAGAAGAACTGATCAGCATCATCGACCAACAGGACCTACTTGCCATTTATAGAACATTCTCCTGCACAGTAGAATACACATTTCTTTTAAAGTGCATTTGAAGCATTCAACAACACAGGCAACAAAGCCCTAAAGGTGATTAGGCACCTTTGCTGAAGCAGCTGAATGTTCCTGGAGAAAAGCACACAGCCAGGCTTTCCAAGTCACTTTCCAAATGTGTTACCATCTAAAAACCACAGTTATGTGTGCTCACTATTCTCTAAAACAACTGGTTCATGTGTGTCTTTTCTCTTAGCCACTTCCAGTACCTTCCTGTCCCCACTCCCACTTCTCAGATGGTTACCCTGCGTCTTATGGAAATGGTAAGAGTCTCCACCTGCTGTTGCTTGATTGGCTCCCCTGGAGCACGTGTTGCTATTTAATTGCCATTTTACCAATATTTGGGGTGGAGTCTTCAAGAAGTGATTGGGTCATGAAGCCTCCACTCTCATGAAGGGATTAAAGCCATTGTGGGAATGGGGTACTCATAAAAAGGATACGTTTGACCTACTTCTCTCTGTCTCATGCACTGACTTGACTTTCCACCCATGGGCTGACCGTTGTCAGATGCTGGTGTCATGCTCTTGGACTCTCCAGCCTCCAGAACTGTCAACCAAATAAACTTGATAAATTACCACGTCTGTGGTATTCTGTCAGAGCAGCAGAAAACAGAATAAGACACCATCTTTTCACCACCAAATGCCCTAACCCCACCACATTTACCCTTTCTGGCTCCCTCTTGTTGGGATGGGTGGGGGTTCCCTATTCTGTCAGTGGCCACCCCCTCTTATTTTCTAGGACTTTGCTCTTGTTGCTGTCCCCACTTGCCCATATGGAGCTAATCTTGTCAGCATACCCACATGTTCTGGTGCCCCCCTTGTCTGTATTCCGTAAGGTACTAGAGGGCAGATGTATTTTATTCCTGTTTCTTTGGCTGTCTAGAGCCTGACGGTAAGCCTAGGGTGGTGGTTGGCTCACCTTAGTAGGGGCTCAGTACATCTTTGTGGAATGAATGGAAGTGTGTCCTACAGTACATGCTCAGCAAATGATTTTGAATGAGTGCCAGTTGCCCCCTCCCCCCATTAAAATGCCAGTATTCCTGGCATACTGCTTTGAGTTACCAGAATGGAGGAGAATTTCTGCTTGATTTTGCCAAGATCCTCCAGCCCTAAGCACATGCCCCCTCAGGTGTCATGCCCCATGGCTGCCACCAGATGGCAGAAGAGAAGCATTGCTCCTGGACAGAGTAAGCCTGGGAGAACACTCAGTGCAGTGTAGATGAGATGATCGTGTGACAGGATGTGTCTGTACAGATGAGATACTGTGTGTGTCATGTTTCTTACTGCGTGGTGAGAGAGCCTGCAGGGTTCACTGCTAGGAACTGGGATGGAGCTTACTAACTGTGCCGTCTTGGACAAGACACCGAGCTGCTGTTTCCCCACCAGTAAAGCAAGGATAATCATGGCATCTCTCTTAGGGTATGAAGAATATGTGGGTTAATATTTTTGTGCTATTTAACACAGATTAGCACCTTACAAATGAAGTTCCATGTAAGTACTTGATACATAATTCTTTACATTATTATTAGGCTTTTAACTCAGTTTTTCTAGCGACACTCCCATTTAACACCACAACCCTGTAAAGTAGGTCTAATAATACCCAGTTTTGCAGAGGAGGGGCCTGAGGCCTGAAGAGGCTGAGATGACTTATCTAAAATTCAGATAATAAGTGGCAGCTCCAAGATTAAACTTTAGCAGGGCCGAGTCCCACATTCCGGGCATTGTCCACCAAAAACACCACCACTACTCCCTATAGACTTGGATGTGGGGTGTGCGTGTGTGCTGTAAACCAACTCCACGTGTGGTTCTTGCAGAGCCTCCAGGTAGAGGCCTTACTCCTCTTGGGTGTTCAGTAAACACTGGGCACCTACTGGGTGCCAGGAGCATCTGGATCCTGTGGGAGGGGAGCTGCCCCAGGGACACAGATGCTGTCCACCAGGCTGCACCTCTCCTGGCCTCCCTGGTACCCTGTGCCCATGCTTGATAAGGCGACCAGCCTTTCCTTGTGATCCCTGGTGTGGCTGCCCCGTTGGGTCCAGATGATGAGTCCTTGAGGCTGGCACTGTGGGTCATTTGGGTTGGTATTAGAAAAATAAAACATTCATTATAGGGAGTTTACAAAGTAAAATCTTTAGAAGTTTTGGTATTTCATATTATCCTTTTAGCCTTTTTCCTGTAAGTACATTTTTATATTTTATAAAAAATGAGATTATACGGCACATACTATATGTAGCTTGATTTTCCCACATAATGTTTTGTGACTGTCTTTCTGTTTTAAATACTCTTATGTAAGCTAAATTCAGGTATATTCAGAGAGCTGAACAGAGACCCAATATTATCTTCCCAGTGCTGAGTATGGAGCTTGGCAGACACTGAGGGTCGTTCTGTGTTTGAGGAAAGGATGAGGCAATGGGAGGCCCTGCACATGGTGGTTAAAGGCAGAATTACCTGGTTGACCCTGGCTCTGGCTCCACCACTCCCAAGCTGTGTGATCTTGGGTGACTTTACAAAACCTCTCAGAAGTAAGACAAGGATAGTAGCAGGCCCTGTGTCGGGGTGGTCATGGAGATTAATCAGTGCATTTTCTGAGAACACTGCCTGCCCATGGTCATCACTCAAAATTTGCTAACTACAATTAATTCATGTCTAACTGAGGCAGAATGGGGTATAAGTGACAGAAGAGGGATGATGTTTCCTTAATTTCTTCAATGCCTCCTTATTGCTCTTAGAATGAAATCCAGATTCACTAGAGAGCTCCTCAGGCCTCTAGGACCTGGCGCTTTTCTCTCATTGATCATACTGCCTGTTCCTATTCTGAGGGTAACAGGAACCTCGAGGAGGGTAAGTGACACTTAGACTGAGACTCCAAGAATGAGGGGAGACTTCCAGGCTGGGGGACGGGATCTGTAAATTCCCACTGTCAAGTGGTAGGAAAGATCGTCCAGTGGGTCCTGAAGTTGACTGCATGTTGGTGTCATCTGGGGACCTTTACATGCTGCTGATGCTCAGCTTCTGCCCCACATGCTCTGATTTAGTTGATGAGGTAGAGACCTGGGCATAGAAAGTAGTTGCTTTCAAGAGTAGCTATGAACATGGTGATCTCTTCTAGAATGTCCCCGTTTCCCAGGAGGATCTTCTGTTTCCCTATAATGTTTCAAAGAGTCTCAGTAGAAGAAGCATGTTTTTGACAAAAAGATCATCAGAGTACAGCTCAGCACATTCTCACAGACGGAATCGCCCTGGTCCAGACATCATCAGCATCCTGGAAGTTGCCATGCCACCTATCACCACCCCCACGAAGGGAGCCACTACGCTGACTTCTAAAGACAGATTATTTTTGTCTGTTTCTGTGCTTTACTTAAAAATATATGCTCTGTCTGGCTTCTTTTAATCGACACTTTGTGAGTGCCGTCTGTGTTGCTGTATGCCCATGTAGATCACTGTTTGCTGTTTAAGATTGTATTTTTGAATACACAACTATTCTTATACATTTGCCTATTGGTGGGCATATAGGCAGTGTCCAGTTTTTGGCTATTTCACATCGTGCTGCCGTAAAGATTCTTGTGCATGTCTTGTGAACCACTGCATTTGTGTTGTACATTTCCTGTGTTTACCTGGTCATGGGATGTGCCCATGTTCAACTTCAGTAGATACAAAAATGGTGGGGCCTTGGCCCTTAAGGTCCCTTCCTGCTCTCTTAGCCACCCCTGGCTTTGGCGTGCTTAACTGCAGCTTGTGGCCTTAGATGAGGCCTTGCGTGCTGGAGCCATACCCTGCACAGAGGACAGGGAGAGCCTGAGCTGAAGTCTGCACCTCCCCAGCCTGAGCCAGTGCCAACGAATGGGATGCAAGTACAAATGCCCAGCTCCTTTGCCCGGAGGTGGAACAAGCTGTGGTATATCTTATCCAGATTTTATTTTTTTATTCTTATTTATTTTTTTTGAGACGGAGTCTCGCTCTGTCGCCCAGGCTGGAGTGCGGTGGCGCCATCTCGGCTCACTGCAAGCTCCACCTCCCGGGTTCATGCCATTCTCCTGCCTCAGCCTCCTGAGTAGCTGGGACTACAGGTGCCCACCACCATGCCCGGCTAACTTTGTATTTTTAGAGACAGGGTTTCACCATGTTAACCAGGATGGTCTTGATCTCCTGACCTCGTGATTTGTGTGCCTCGGCCACCCAAAGTGCCGGGATTACAGGCGTGAGCCACTACACCTGGCCCTTGTCCAGATTTTTAAAAAATGTTTTTAAAAAGTGTGGTAAAATATACATAACAGAAAATTTTACCATTTTAACCATTTTAAGTATACAATTCGGTGACATTAAGTATAGCCATATTGTTGTGTAACCATCACTACCATCCATTTCCAGAATGTTTTCATATTCCCGAGCAGAAAGTTTACCCACTTAAGCAATAACTCCCATCCCCCCGACTCCTGAGAGTCTCCGTCTATGGATTTGACTCCTCTAGGTGCCTTACACGTAGTATCACACAGTATTTCTCTTTTTGTGTCTGGCTTATTTCACTTACCATAATATTTCCAAGGTTCATCTGTGTTGTGGCATGTAACAGAATTTCCATTGTATGGATGGACCACATTTGTTTATCCATACATTTATTGATGCACACTTTTTGGCTGCTGTGAGCATTGATATACAAGTATCTCAGTCCCGACTTTTAGTTCTTCTGGGTGTGGATCCAGAATTGCTGGATCTGTAGTTATCTCATGCTCCTGTGCTCCTCCAGGGCTTAGGATGAGTCTGGGGTTAACCTGAAATAATGCCCTTGCTTGGCTTCTTCCCTTCCCTTCTTCTGGGCGCATTTCCTTAGCAAATCACTTGCACTTGAATCCTTGGCTCAGGGTCTGCTTTGTAGAACACCCAAGCCAAGACAGTCCAGAGAGGCAGTGAGGTCTCCCATGAAGACAAGAGTGGGGTCTGTTTGCCCCAGTGGGATGATGAATGATGACACCCATTTAACTTGCCCTCCTGTTCCCCGTCTAGTCTCTAAAACTTGTACTTTGAAAACTAAAACTATGGGTATTTTGCAGAATGCTTAAGATAGATCAGGGGACCCTTTGAAAGGGCGCATCCGGGAGCAGATGTTTTTGCTTATTAGTTGTGAATTCTAAACATTTTCTTTTTATGAACAGTCTGCTGCATTATGATCACTATGCTTCATGGTGCTTCTCCCTTTTTAACAGTCCCTGCTTTTTATAAGGGACTAATGCTTTTTCTTTTTTCTTTTTTTTCTTCAAGTGCATCAAGGACTGGAAAGCAAGTGGCTTTAAGGGCTTTAAAACTAAAACTTGGCCAGACACGGTGGCTCACGCCTGTAATCCCAACACTTTGGGAGGCCAAGGTGGGCAGATCACCTGAGGTCGGGAGTTTGAGACCAGCCTGGCTAACATGATGAAACCCTGTCTCTCAAAAAATACAAAAATTAGCTGGGCGTGGTAACACGTGCCTGTAATCCCAGCTACTAGGGAGGCTGAGGCAGAAGAATCGCTTGAACCTGGGAGGTGGAGGCTGCAGTGAGCAAAGATTGCGCCACTGCACTCCAGCCTGGGTGACAGAGGGAGACTCCGTCTCAAAATAATAAAAAAACAAAAAAACTGAAACTCACTAGGCAGGTGGGAAGAACGTACACAGTTACCCACCACCAGCGTCTTCCCTCCCTATTCTTCTCATCTCTACCCCTCAAACTTACCATCAAAGTTGCTTTATCTGTTTTTTTTTTTTTTAATTCAAGACAATCGAATTTATTGTTAAGGGATATTAATAAGAAGGACTAAGAGAAACAAGATAAAAAATACAGAATATATTTGGCTTAGGAATTTCTAAATAAGTTTACAGGGCAAGGATTTCTTACCCCAGGTTTGTCAGCTGGCACTGTTGGCAGGTGCGCAAGCCCCATATCATCCCCCTCTCAGTGTCCATTTGGGGAATGCAGGCCTTTGTCTGCTTCTGGAGCAGCTTCTCTTTCTTTCAGAGAGAGCTTTGAGCCAGAGCCAGAGCCGCACCTGCGTCTCTAGTAGTTTTAGGCTACCCACAGGCCAAGGTGAAGAGAGGGTGGGAACCCACACTGATGGAGCACCTGCAACATGTCAAGGGTGTGCCAAGTGCTCTGCTGCTCCAAGGCTCATGTTATCTTCAGTTTACAGAAAAGGAAACAGACTCACAGTCACCCGGCCATTAGGCATTAAGGTGGATGTCATGGCTTGTGTTTTTGTCTACAAAGTCTGTTTTCCATTCTACAGTGCTCTCGGCTACCTCCACTTGGGCAAGATGGAATACCAATCCCTTGCAGACTATTTTTAGTCCTAATGAGAAAAAACAAACTTTTAGGTAGATTTTGATGACTGGCTCTACGGTCATCTCTCTTGGACTAACTTTCTCTCTCTCTCTCTCTCTCTCTCTCTCTGACAGAGTCTCGCTCTGTCACTCAGGCTGGAGTGCAGTGGCACCATCTCGGCTCACTGCAGCCTCTACCTCCTGGGTTCAAGCAATTCTCCCACCTCAGCCTTCCAAGTAGGTGGGATTACAGTCGTCCGCCACCATGCCTGGCTAATTTTTGCATTTTTAGTAGAGATGGAAGTTTCATCATGTTGGCCAGGCTGGTCTCAAACTCCTGACCTCAGGTGATCCATCTGCCTGGGCGTCCCAAAATGCTGGGATTATAGGCGTGAGCCACTGCGCCTGGCCTCGACATTCTTTTAAATAAAATTCATAACAGCTGAGTAGGAAACACCCCCTAAACCTCTTTCTGTTATTAAAACCAACATTGGTGATTTGTGTACCCCTGTAACTCCAGTAATATTTATGTTCTTAAAGTCTACTTTACACTATCTTTTTGTTCTTATTTGCATGGTATGTCGTTTTCTATTCTTTTACTTTCAGACTTTCTGATATTTAAAGTTGTCTTTTGGAAACAGCATGTAGTTTTTTTATTTTTTGTTTTTTTAGTCTAGTCTGACAATCTTGGTCTTTTAATTGGAGTGTTTTGCCCATTTACACTTAATATAATGTACAATATATTTAGGTTTAAGTCTACCATATTGCTATTTGTTTTTCATTTGTCTTATTTGTTCCTTGTTCCTTTATTCCTTCCTTGCCGTTCTTTGGATTAATCCAGTTTTTTTTTTATTTTTCTCTATTAGCATATTAGTTATGCATTCTTTTAGTACAGTATTCTTTTATTGATTACCTTGGTAATAATATGCATCCTTGTTGCTCTGCCTTCTTCCTTAAATTAGCATATTTACTACTTGCTGAACATTGCGAGAATCTTTCAGCTGTTTAACTCCGTTTACCTGCTTTCCTCCTTTGTGCTATTGTTGTCATATATTTTACTGCTACATGTGTTACAAACTTTACAAGTCAATATATGTATACTTTCATTTCCCTTCGACTTGAAGAGCTCCCTTCCGTATTTCGTGTAGTACAGATCTGATAGTGAAACAATCTCTGAGCTTTTGGTTGTGTGAAAACATTTTTATTTCATTTTCACTTTTGAAGGATATTTTCACTGAGTACAGAAATCTAGAAATCTAGCTTTGTATTTTTTCCTTTATTTTTAAAACTTTATTAGGTTTATTATGACCAGAACACAACACGAGATCTACCCTCTTAACAAAATTTCAAGTGTACATTACAGTATTGTTGACTGTAGGTTCAATGTTGTGTAACAGATCTCTAGAACTTATTTATCTTGCTTAACTGGAACTTTACACTCATTAATTAGTAATTCCTCATTTCTCTCTCCCCCCAGCCCATGAAAACTACCATTTCATTATTTGATTCTACAAATTTCATTGTTTTAGGTACCATGTGTAAGTGGAATCTTGCAGTGTTTGTCCTTCTGTGACTGGCTTATTTTACTTAGCGTAGTATCCTCAAGGTTCATCCATGTTGCTTAAGATTGCACAATTTCCTTATTTCTTAAGGCTAAATAATATTCCATTGTATGAATATACCGTATGTTCTTTACTCATTTGTCCATCATAGACATATAGGTTGTTTCTACATTTTGACTATTGTAAATAGTGCTGTTATGAACATGAGGTGCTAGTACCTCTTTGACATCTTGATTTAAATTATTTTGGGTAAATACCCAGAAGGGGTTGCTAGATCATATGAGGTTCTAGTTTTAGATTTAGTGGGTTTTTTTGTTTGTTTGTTTCTTTGTTTTTTGAGACGGAGTCTCGCTGTGTCGCCCAGGCTGGAGTGCAGTGGTGCAATCTTAGCTTACTGCAACCTCCGCCTCCCGGGTTCAAGCAGTTCTCTGCCTCAGCCTCCCACCAGCATGCCCGGCTAACTTTTGTATTTTTAAATAGAGACAGGGTTTCACCATCTTGGCCAGGCTGGTCTTGAACTCCTGACTTCATGATCCACCTGCCTCGGCTTCCCAAAGTGCTGGGATTACAGGCATGAGCCACTGCACCCAGCCAGTTTTAGTGTTTTGAGGAACCTCCAGTCTGTTTTCCACAGCAGCTGCACCCACTTTGCCTTCCCACTAGCAGTGCACAAGTGTTCCAGTGTCTCCACGTTCTCACCAATACTTGGTTTTTTAAAAAAGCAATAGCCATCCTGACAGATATCAGGTGATATTTCGTTGCGGTTTTGATTTGCATTCCCCTCATGGCATTGAGCATTTTTTCATATGCTGGTCATTTGAATATCTTCTTTAGAGAAATGTCTATTTAAGTCCTTAGCCCACTTTCAAATTGGTTTATTCGGTTTTTTGCTATTGAGTTGTAGGCATTCCTTATCTATTTTAGAGCATAGCCCCTTGTCAGGTAGACATATGGTTTGCGAATATTTTCTCCTATCGCATGGGTTACCTTTTTACCATTTTGTTTCCTTTACCATGCAGAAGCTTTTGAGTCTGATGTAGTCTCATTTGTCAGTTTTTGCTTTTGTTGCCTGTGCTTTTGGTGTTATATCCATGAAATTATTGCCAAGACTAATGTCATGAAACTTTTCCCTCATGGTTTTTCTTTTCTTTTTTTTTTTTTTTTTTTGAGACAGAGTGTCGCTCTGTCACCCAGGCTGGAGTGCAGTGGCAGGATCTCCGCTCACTGCAAGCTCCGCCTCCCGGGTTCACGCCATTCTCCTGCCTCAGCCTCCCGTGTAGCTGGGACTACAGGCGCCTGCCACCTCGCCCGGCTAGTTTTTTGTATTTTTAGTAGAGATGGGGTTTCACCGTGTTAGCCAGGATGGTCTCGATCTGCTGACCTTGTCATCCGCCCGTCTCGGCCTCCCAAAGTGCTGGGATTACAGGCGTGAGCCACCGCGCCCGGCCCCCTCATGGTTTTTCGTAGGAGTTTAACAGTTTCAGGTATTACATTTAGGTCTTTAATCTATTTTTGGTTTATTTTTGTGTATGGTGTAAAATAAAGGTCCAATTCCATTATCTTGCATGTGGATATCCAGAGTCTTCCCAGCACCGTTTATTAAAGAGACTCCTTTCTCCACTCTATTCTTGTCACCTTTGTCAAAGATCAGTTGACCATATATGTGTGGATTTATTTCTGGGCTCTTTATTCTGTTCCATTGGTCTGTCTTCACACTAATATTATACTGGGGTTTTTTGTTGTTGTTGTTTGTTTTTTCTTTTTCTGAGACAGAGTCTCACTCCGTCGCCCAGGCTGAAGTGCTGTGGTGTGATCTCGGCTCACTGCAACCTCCACCTCCTGGGTTCAAGTGACTCTCCTGCCTCAGCTTCCCCAGTAGCTGGGACTACAGGCATCCATGCTCAGTTAATTTTTGTATTTTTAATAGAAAAGGGGTTTCACCGTGTTGGCCGGCTGGTCTTGAACTCCTGACCTCAAGTGATCTCCCCACCTCAACCTCTCAAAATGCTGGAAATGCTGGTATTACAGGCGTGAGACACCACGCCCGGCCCATAGTGTTTTGATTACTGTTGCTTTGTAGTGTATTTTGAAATCGAGTCTAGATTAAGAAAAAAAAGAGACAATTCAAATAAAACCAGAGTGAAAGAGTAGACATTAAAACTGATGCCATAGATATAAAAATGATCATGAGACTAGTATGAATAATCATATGCCAACAAACTGAATAACCTAAAAGAAAAGATAAACTCCTAAAATCACACAACCTATCTAGACTGAATCATGAAGAAGCAGAAAGTCTGAATAGCTCCTTAACTAATACGGAGATTGAGTCCATAATCCAGCACCTTCCAATAAAGAAAAGCCCAGGACCAGGTGGCTTCACTGGCAAATTCAACCAATATTTAAGGAAGAATCAACACCAATCCTCAGATTCTTTTCAAAAGTTGAAGAGGAGGGAACCATCCCAAACTCATTTTATGAGACCAGCACTACCCTGATGCCAAAGCTAGACAAAGACACTACAAGAAAAGAAAACTATAGGCCAGTATTCTTGATGAATATAGATGCAAAAGTCCTCAACAAAATACTGGTGAGCCAAATCAAAGGCACTTTAAAAGGATCATATCATACACCATAACCAAGTAGGGTTTATCCCTGGGGTAAAAAGATGGTTCAGCACACAGAAATCACTTAATATGGTACAGAATAAAAGATAAAAATCACATGATTATCTCAACAGATACAGAAGCAGCATTTAATGCAATTCAGCATCCTTTAATGATAAAAGTTATCAACAAACTAGAAATAGTAGGAAAGTACCTCAGCATAATAAAGACGTTATGTGAAAAGTCAACAGCTAACATCATACTCAATGGGGAAAACAAAAGCTTTTCCTTTATGATCAGGAAAAAAGCAAAGATACCTGCTTTTATCACTTTTATTCAACGTAGTACTGAAAGTCCTAGCAAGAGCATTTAAGCAAGAAAAAGAAAAGGTATCCAAATAGGAAAGGAAAATAATATTGTCTCTGTTTGCAGATGACATGATCCTATACATAGAAAACCCTAAAGACTACATAAAAAACTGTGAGAACTGGCCGGGTGTGGTGGCTCACACCTGTAATCCCAGCACTTTGGGAGGCTGAAGCGGGCAGATCACGAGGTCAGGAGATCAAGACCATCCTGCCTATCACAGTGAAACCCCACCTCTACTAAAAAAAAATACAAAAAATTAGTTGGGCTTGGTGGCGGCGCCTGTAGTTCCAGCTACTCAGGAGGCTGAGGCAGGAGAATGGCATGAACCCAGGAGGTGGAGCTTGCTGTGAGCCGAGATGGTGCCACTGCACTCCAGCCTGGGCGCCAGAGCGAGACTCCGTCTCAAAAAATAAATAAATAAATAAAATAACTGTGAGAACTAATAAACGAATTCAGTAAAGTTGCAGGATACAAAATCAATGCAGAAAATGAGATGCATTTCTATACACTAACAATGAACTATTTGAAAAGACAATTAGGAAAACAGTCCCATTTACAAGTGCACCAAAAAGTATAAAATACTTAGGAATAGACTTAACAAAGGATGTGATAGACTGGTATATGAAAATTATAGAACATTAATGAAAGAAGACGCAAATGAAAAGCCATCTCGGGTTCATGGATTGCAATACTTCATACTGTTAAAATGTCCATACTACCCAATGCAATCTATCAAATCAGTGCAATCCCTATCAAAATTTCAACAGACAGAAATAGAAAAACAATTCTAAAATTCATATGGAACCAAAAAAGACCACAAAGAGCCAAATTAATCTTGAGAGAGAACATAGTTGGAGTCATCACACTTCCTGATTTCAAAATCTATCACAAAGTCGTTTTTTCCCTTTCCGTTCAGCATCTTTGAAGATGCCATAACTTCTGTTCAAATGTTAACAAAATCATTTTTAAAATTGAAGAAACTGTGCCCTGAAATGATTGTGGTTTTCCCTTTGGTTATTTTTAATTTTTTTTCTCTTTGTATTTGGCTTTTGGTAGTGTGACAATGATGTACCTAGGTGTGGTTGTCCTTATACTTATCCTCATTTGGGGTACTCTGAGCTCCTTGAATTTCTGGGTTGATGTCTTCCATCAATTTTCAAAAATTTTTGGCCATCATGTCTTTAAATATTGCCTTTTTTCCATTCTCTCTCACCTTTCTCTTTGGGGCTGCAATTGCGTGTATGTTAGACCATTTGTCTTCCTCACATATCTTACACTCCTTTCTGGTCTTTTCATTCTTTTTTCTGTTGAAATCTCTTCCAGTTCACTAATCTAATCCGCTTCACTAATCTTTCCTGGTCCTTTGTTGACTCTATTTAATGAGTTCTTCAGACATTGTATTTTTCAGTTCCAGAATGTCCACTTGGTTTTTTAAAAAGAGAGCCTAATTGTTGAAATTCTCCATCTTTTCATCTGTCTTCTTCGTCAATTTCCCTATTTTCTTTAACGTATTAATGGTAATTTTAAAGTCCATCTCTGAATCATCTGTGTATCTTTTTCTATTGCCTGTTTAATATTTTGGCTTCAGGTCATTCAGGTTTTTTGTTTTTGTTTTTTTTTTTGAGATGGAGTCTTGCTCTGTCACCCAGGCTGGAGTGCAGTGGCGCGTTCTCTGCTCACTGCAAGCTCTACCGCCTCCCGGGTTCACGCCATTCTCCTGCCTCAGCCTCCCGAGAAGCTGGGACTACAGGCGCCCGCCACCACGCCCGGCTAATTTTTTGTATTTTTAGTAAAGACGGGGTTTCACCGTGTTTGCCAGGATGGTCTCGATCTTCTGACCTCGTGATCCGCCCACCTCGGCCTCCCAAAGTGCTGGAATTACAGGCGTGAACAACCGCGCCTGGCCCAGTTTTTTTTTTTTTTTTAAAGCATGTCTCATAATTTGGGATTGGATGCTGTATACCATAGAGGGGTTTTTTTTGGGGGGGGGGGCCGGGGTATATTGTAGAGGGTTTGAATAATGCTATCCTCCTCCAAGGAGGGTTATTTCCTGCTAGAAAACAGGGCTGATCTTTTCCAGTTTTGTCCTTATTCCTAGAATGTAACCCATCCCTGGGATGTAGTCCTTATTTCTAGGGCCTGATCTTATGCCCAGAGTGTAGCCCTCGTCGGGTCCAGGGTGTTTTCTGAGATCCCTCCACCTTGTTGGGTCATGGTCCTTTCCCCCTAGGTCCATGTAGCTGACAAAACCTCTGCTTGATTCTTTAGCAGTTGCTGTTTCCTCCTGGTTGTTTTTGTTTGCCTATTTTGAGTCTCTCTCTACTTTTATGTAACTTAGGTATCAGCCAGTTATTTGAGGAAGATTTTTATCCAGATTATTAGGCTCCTTATTTTTGTTTCCTTCCTTTTCTGGATTTCCCTCCTCACTTCCCAGCCACTTTGGCAGTCCTGAATTCTGACCTCTCTTTCCTTAGCCCTTTCTCTTGAGATGTATTACCATAATATACAATTTGAAATTTTCCTGAGTGGAAAACACCAGGATGATTGTGGAGCTCACCTCGTGTCTTTTCCCTCTCCAAATATCATGGCCTCTTAAGTCCTGTCTGTGTTGGTTGTACTCAGTGCCTTCAAATAGGTGCTTTAGATGCCCATTGCTATTGGAATTCCCAGCCTTCAGAACTGTGAGAAATGTATTTCTTTTCTTTATAAATTACACAGTCTGTGGCATTCTGATATAGTAACACAATATGGATTGTGACAGATGGCCAACAGGCATCTCAGATTTAATTCATCCAGAAAAAAAAAATCCTGACCCCCCACCCTCCCACCCTGACCCCCAAACCATGGTCTGCAGTCTTCTCCATCTCTATAAATTCCTCTTTACTTGTCTCTTTGTAAACCCCATTTTCATTCTGTCAGAATGTCTTATAGGTTCTGCCTTCCAAATGCATTTGGTATCTGACCATAACTCCCCTCGCTGTAGCTCCCTTGATCCAAGCCCCGTTCCTCTTTCCTGGATGGTGGGAGGAGCTTCCCTGGATATCTCTGCTTCTGCAGCTGTGTGGCATTTAAAATGTGAATTATACTAAAAGCCTTCTCATCAGAGTCAAATTTGAAGTCTGTCTGTGACTGTTGACCACGGTGCCATGATGCTGACCTTCCAGCCCCACCTTTTATCCTCCAGTCAATCCAGCCTCACTGTCTTCTTCCTCAGACACAGTCCAAGTCTCCCCATCCCCATGCATCACAGCTTCAGGGTTACTATCCCAGTGAGTTCTTCTCCATCCATGCTGGGAGCCTCCTGTCCCCCTGTCTGAGATGTTTTATGACTTGCTCATTTTCTAGGTTATTGTTTTTCTCTGTCCTTGAAACCATAAACACCCTGAAGGCAAGATTCCATTATTTTGTTTCTTTCCATTTGAATCCACAGAATCAAGAACAATGACTCATAGGTGAGCAATAGATATTTGCTGAATATATAAAGGAAGATGGGAAGAAAAGGAACAAGAGAGAGAGGGAGATGATCTTTAAAAGGAAAAGAGTGGAATAAACATAAGTGAAAATACAATCTTCAGTTGCCAAGAGAGCTTGAAATTAAGTCCTGGGCAACTGTCTGTTTCTGAGCACTGAGGAGGCCTGTGGCTTCACCAAGAAAAGGTTGTGCTGCACAAGTCTCATTCCTTTTTTTATTAGGGAATACTGACGGAGAGCTCAGAACACTGTGGATATCATGGAAATGGCACTGACAGGGAAAGCTTAGGACACCATGGATATTATGGAAATGGCACCGACAAGGAGAGCTTAGAACGCCATGGATATCATGGAAATGGCACCTTAGAACACGTGAATATCATGGAAATGGCACCTTAGAACACGTGGATATCATGGAAATGGCACCGACAGGGAGAGCTCAGAACACTGTGGATATAATGGAAATGGCACCGACAGCGAGAACTTAGAACGCTGTGGATGTCATGGAAATGGACTTCAGAAAGGCTTTTGTGTGTTGTTTTTCAGCCAAGTCAAGAAGTGAGATGCATCCACATCTGGCTGCATGCTTGTAATTAGAATCTGACTTTCTAATTCATCTCAATGTGCCTGGAAGTCTTAGAACCACAGTTCATCCTGCAATTTGTTCAGTTCTGATTAAAAGCACTCACTCCACATGCGCCAGGCACCACAATAGGCTTTGGGGATACAAAGGTCAGTAGAAGAATTCATGCCCTCAAAGAGCTCATTCAGTCCTAATACACCTTCAAGCCAGAAGCGTCCCTGCTGACACAGAGCAAAATGACCACTTTTATGAGTGACATGAAACTGGGAAGGGGACCCAGGTGTCCTCTTGTCCCCATCCCCGTCCCCCTGGCACAGGGCCTGTGTCCCAGCGGCCTGCTGGTAGACCACAGTAGCCAAGGGAAAAGGCCAATCCCGACTCTTCCCCCGGCCAGCTTCGAACCACTCAATCTGTGGGAAATTGTGGCCCATTTTGAGGGCATCATATTTGGACTATGACTTACTTGTGGTTGTTTGTTTAATTGGTTTTGATGAGTTTGGTTTGCTTTTCTCTCCTCGTACTATTTGCCCATTTTCTGTCCTCGGTTTTTCCATGTCTGAGTAATAATCCTCTGTTGTCTTATGCGCATCCCCCATTTTTGCCAGAGCCTTCCACCCTCCTGCCTCAGTCTCCACAGCCTGCTCCCTCGGCCTCCTCTGGGCTGGCTGTCCTGGGTCAGTGGTGAGTTCTTCTTCCTTGGGTTACATGCTTTGCGGCTTCTTTGCTGAATGCAGCCAGGGGCAGGGGCAGGGGCAGGGCCAGGGAGCTCGCCTGTCCTGCCCTACAGAGTCTCCAGCTCTCAGCTCTTAGCTTGGCCCAAACGAGATGCTTTCACGCATGCATGTTACAAAGTGGAGTGAAACCACTCACTTGGCAACTAAGGAGAGTTATTAGCCTGCAAAGAGAAATCTGGGACGAGTGGAATCTCTGACTTTAGTTATGATGGACTTTCAGGTGAAAAAAATGTGGATTTATTTTGAGTGGACCCAGATGGCAGAACGAGGATTATTGGATACAGTTGTGGAGATATAGTTCCCTGCACTATGGACAGCTGTGGGCTGTGCTCCCCAGCAAGGAAAAGGTGAGCAGCCACCCCCGAGCGCCAGTGCAGAGGCTCCCTTGGCACTAGGGTGTGGGGCAGGTGTGGGCTCCTCCACTGCAGGGCAGTGGGTGCAGAAGCACCAGACCCACAGGATGGCTACCAGGACCAGAATCTGTAACTCTTGGACTTTAAGGTCATACTGTCCTCTTTTAAAGAAAAGTTAAAACTGAGGCTTGATTTTTTTTTTTTTTTTTTTTTTTTTTTTTGAGACAGAGTCTCGTTCTGTCACTCAGGCTGGAGTGCAGTGGTGCGATCTCAGCTCACTACAACCTCTGCCTCCTGGGTTCAAGTGATTCTCCTGCCTCAGCCTCCCAAGTAGCCAGGACTACAGGTGCCCACCACTACATCTGGCTAATTTTTTTTTTTTGTATTTTGAGTAGAGACGGGGTTTCACCATCTTGGTCAGGCTGGTCTTTAACCCCTGACCTCAAGTTGTGACCTGCCTCGGCCTCCCAAACTGCTGGGATTACAGGTGTGAACCACCATGCCTGACCCTGATGCACTTTCAGAGTTTTCCATAACCGTGAGTTTTAAGTAGCTGAGCTCTAAACCTAAATAATTGCCCAAGGGTGATGGTTAAGGAGACCACAGAGTGGGAAGACCAGGTGAGGAGGAGCAGTCAGAGTCAGGGAAGAGCCCTGGCAGGAACTGAGGAGGAAGAGGGGACAGCAGCGTCTGAGGGAAGGACGACTCCAGAGGCTCCTGACTTGGGCGAGGGAGCCAGCCACCGTGGGCCCTGGGCTTCCAGCCAGATGGGACCTCTGTCACAGGATCCTTGGGGTGTCACATTTCTAGCTGGAAACCTCTGTGGCTAGTGGCACCCTTGCCTGAGTTTTGCTTGGGCCCACTGGGCTTGTTCTGCCCACTCACTCAGCCTGGCATGCTGCACTCAACTGACGCTACTGGCCTGGATCCCACGCCTGGCCAGAGCGAGTCAGGCATAGAGCCGTGAGGGGCGTGTGAGTGAGCATAGGGTCCAGCCACCGTGCAATCAGGCACACCAGCAGCTGCAGCAGGGTGGGCAGCTCCAGGTGCTGGTGTGGGCACTGGCTCTCTGCAAGGCTGCAACTGGACCAGGCACACTGCAAGCAGCTTCCACAGCTGGCACTGGAGAATGCAGTATGCCAGGAACCACAGGGTCCCAAAGAGGGAGTTCAACTCAGAAGGGGCGGGGCTCCTGCTTGTCCCTGGCCTGGGGGGCTGCAGCTCTTCTCTCCTTCTCTTCCCCCACAGCATGGCAAGCAAGGGGCATGTTTCAGCCCTGTTTGTGTTACACCAGCTTTTAGCCTTGCCAGATTCAACAGTTCCCAAGCTCTTGTCCCGTGAGCAGGAAGAATGAGGTATGCAGACAAGTGGAGGGTGAGCAAGAGGAAGACGAGCTTTATTGAGCGATACAACAGCTCAGAGGAGACCCGCAGGGGCAGCTCCTTTCCACAGCCAGGGTGTCCCAACCTGTGTTCAGCTCCTAGCACAGAGGAGACCATAGAGGTGGAAAGCTCCTCTCGGCAGGCGGGCCATCCTGTCATCTCTGCAGCTCTCAGCAGAGGGGAGGCCCTGGAGTGGGCTGTTGCTCTCTGCAGGCAGGTCCTCCTGTCATCTCCCCAGCTCTCAGCAGAGAGGAGGCCATGGAGTGGGTAGCTCCTCTGCATCTGGTTGCCCTGATGTCTGCTCAGCTCTGGTTGATCCTGGGGCTTTTATGGGCCTTATAGGAGAGGAAGTGCACTCCGATTGGTCCATCGGCAGTCATGGGTAAAGGCACCACAAGTTCCCACTCTGGTCTGCAGGACTGGCAGCCCAGCCCCCAGCCTTCAGGACCTCCCTGGCCTGAAGGTGGGGGCCTCACCAGGGACCTGCCCCCTTCCACACAGGAACTTGTCTGCCTCCTGCTGCCATTCATGGTGCCCAGGCTGTAGGTGCCAAGGGGTGCCTGTAGGCCAGTGCCAAGCTACCCTCAGCACCCCCTTGGCTTCCCTCCTATTCTTGGCGCTCAAAGTCTGGAGGGGGCTGAGGCAGCAGGGGGCTGGTGTATCAGCACTGCCCTGAGCATGTGCACACATGGCCAGGCTGCAACAGTGCTCAGGCTCGACCCGACTTTACTCTGAGATCAGAGTGGACACTGACAGTAGGGAGAAGCCAGGTAGCAGGAGCAGGCCCTTCCGAACCTGTGAAGGCCGGGGATGGGGCTTCCTGGGCCCCCAAGAGTGCAGAGGTGCCTGGATCCGAAGCCATGGTTTGGGCGGCTGCAGCTGCGCCCAGGAGAGTGGGGCTTCTGTCTGCCCCCGGCTTCCCACAAGAGCACAGGGATGCCTGGGTCTGCAGCCACGACTTGGGCAGCTGCATCTGTGCCCAGTGGGGTGGGGCTCCTGCCTGCTCCATGGAGCAGGAGGCCTGGATCTGCAGCTGGGACTTGGGTGCGGCTCCCGCCTGCTCTGTGGAGCGGGAGGTCTGGGTCTTCAGCTGTGACTTCAGTGGCTGCAGCTGTGCCCAGGAGAGGGGGTGCCCCCATCTGCTCCTGGCCTGAGAGCACAGGGATGCCTAAGTCTGCAGAGAGCTCCCACCCCAACTCGGAAGGGGCGGGGCTCCTGCTTGTCCCCGGCTCCTGCCAGTTCCATGGAGCATGCAGCCCTGGCTGCGCCTCCCTGCTGCAGCTGGCATGATGGCACCAGCTGCTCTAGATGGACCATGGTGCCATCACTGAGACCCAGCCTTGACATAGCTGTCAGGACACTCTCTAGCCACACTTGCCTTCCTGCTGCCAATGCCTCCATGGCTCAGGTGGCTGCTGCTCCTTGAGATGTCCCAGTGGGTCCTGGGTGAGCCTATCCAGCTGATGGGCCATGAGGCAACAGGCAAGTGGACAGGACAGCACTGTCCCCCTTCCTCTTCCTCTGCCCCTTCAACTGCAGGCTGGAAAATTCTCATGTTACTAGGAAAACAGCCAACTACCCAGGGCTATTTACCTCAGGGGCCAAACTTCCCCTGGGATGAGATTGCTGGGCTCAGAGAACATGTTGAGCAAACACAGTACTTTCTGTGAGCTGGGTTAGGTTCTAAAAGCCTTACAAAGAGTAACTTAATCATCAGCACAACGAAAGGAAATAGATGTTTGTTTGTTTTTTATCATTGCATTTCGCACATGAAACAGAGGGTAAGTCACTTGCCCAGTGGCACACAGCTCTCAGGTGACAGAGCTGGGATTTGGGTCCAGGCAGGCTCGTACAGACTCGACATCCCAAATTGGCTTCATCCACAGGGACAGAGCAGCAGCGAGGGCTCTAAGACCACCCAGCTCTCCTCCTGGATATTTTTTCCATTCTACTCATCCCAAAACTTGATCTCACATTGCTCTGTCTCTTTCTCTGCCTCCATGCTTGATGCATTTACTTAATCTTTTGCAGGATGGGTCATTACTTTTTGCAATAGCACACTTAAAGGTAATGACCAAGATAAATTGAAAAGAATTCAACAGTATTCATTGTAAGATTGAATGGGATATAAAATATGTAATCAGCACTTATGAGGAATATTACTACATTCTCTTCCTCCTCCTGCCCGTCCTTTTGTTTTTTGTTTTTGTTTTTGTTTTGTTTTGTTTTGCATTAAAACCAGGGAATTTGATGTTGATTCTGGCCTGAATGTTAAGCACATTCTGGATTTTCTACACAGTTCTGACACCACAGGTACTTGTTTCTTTCTCAGAAGGCAGGTGAAGCTCAGCTGTGTGGGGCTGTGCTTGGTGTCAGTGTGGGAAACGTGTGGAAGTCAGCATGGTGTTAGCAGGTTTTACCAGCAGTTTGCTTGGAAAACAGTCTCCAATCTGCACTTGCACGCCCACCATGATGCCTTCTTCCCACGCCTCTGCAGACACCAGGAGGCCAGGGCACAGAGGATGTGCGACTTGTGCTCCTGCCTTGCTGCACAGTCTAAAGACCTCACATGCGTTTTGAATGTTCAACCACTATTAGAGTGAGAAACGGCATCCAAGATGCTTTTACTAAGGAACATTGACAACTGGAAAAACAAATCAAGCTTGGATTCCAGGGAACCGTGTCCATATTTCCTGTTTTATGAATTTTACCATTCACTCTTAAGGCTATTTTTATGTTAGGTTTGAATAACTTGATAAACTATCAAGAGAAAACCATGCAGCATTATGTTCATTGCCAAGTAACATGGACTTAGAGGATGGCATAATTCTGTGAAACCACTTCTGGAGTTCAGCATTTAACCGAGCACATTCTCTGGAGTTCAACATTTAACTGAGTGCATTTTACTTACCTGTCACCATCGTGTCGCTTGGAATGTCTTCTATTAGGCATTTCTCCTCACGTTCCCCTGCGTGGAAATAAAAGGCAGTTGAAAGTGGAAAACCAAAACATAAAAGAAATGTTAACATTTGCATTTCTGTTGCTCAAGCCACTTCTGGTAATACTTTCTTTGAAATGGATCCGTTGCAGGTGCCACTGGCTAATGAATGTTTGTATTTCATTGGCTAATTTTGTAAAATTGATTTTTGTGAGAAGTGACACGTGGTGCTGACACTGGGCAGGTACTTGGAGCAAATCCCATGAACAAGATAAAAAGGCATAAGAATTTGGGGCCTTTCCTAGCTAATGACGCAGAGTTCCTTCTGATCTGCCACTTTGAAAAGATATTGAAGCGTTCTGATGGAGTGAAGGAGAAGCTTCTAATGAAGATTGTGTCAGGAGGATGAGAAATGAGAGATGGGGAGGCAGGTGTAGGCAGGAGGGGAGGGAGGCTGGGTGCGGTGGAGAGGCTAGGTGTGGGGGAGAGGCTGGGTGTGAGGGGGGAGGCTGGGTGTGGGGGAGAGGCTGGTTGTGTAGAGGGTAGTCGGTGTGGGGGAGGATGCTGGGTGTGGAGGAGCTGGGTATGGTGGGGGAGGCTGGGGGTGTGGGGAGAGGCTGGAGGTGTGTTGGGTGAGGCTGGGGGTGTGGGGAGAGGCTGGGGGTGTCGGGGAAGACTGGGTGTAGAGGGGGATGCTGGGTATTGGGGAGGTGGTGGGGGGATGCTGGGTGTGTGAGGGGAGGCTGGGTGTGTGGAAGTCTGGGTGTATGGGGGGAGTCTGGGTGTGTTGGGGGAGGCTGGGTGTCTAGGGAAAAGCTGGGTGTGTGGGAGGGAGTCTGGGTGTGTGAGGGGAGGCTGGGTTCATGGGGGGAGGCTGGGTGTGTAGGGGGAGGCTGGGTGTCTAGGGGAAAGCTGGGTGTGTGGGGGGAGGCTGGGTACGTGGGGGGAAGCTGAATGTGTAGGGGGAGGCCGGGTGCCACGGGGAGGCTCAGTTGGGGGGAGTCTGGGTGTGAGGGTGAGGGTGGGAGGCTGGGTGCAGGGGAGGTGGGTGTGGACCTGTGGGTAGGAGGAAGGGAAGCTGGCTAAAATGGAACCACCTGGACTAGGAAGAGTGAGTGCCCTGAAGAGACTAAGTCTGTTTTCTCATTTTAAAAAGGAATGAAAATCACTTAGTGATCCATTAGGTCTTTTCAGCTGTGACATCCAGTGTTTTCTCTTTAAACCTTTTGTTTAAAAATGTTTGTAGACTCACCAAAAGTTACAAAAATAGTGCAGAGAGGTCCTGTGACTCATCCCTCAGCGCCCCCAGTGCAACATCTTATGTGACTAAGATCACTGCAGGACTGCGTCACGGGGACGTGGCATTTGACGGTGGCAGAAAACAGCTAGCTCGGCTGCAAAGCTCACGTGGTGCTCACATTTTTGCACACACTTGTTTTTTGTATGTGAGTGCACCATCATGAGAACGCTGCAGCGAGCCCTAATGAGCACTCTGGAAAGAAGTGGGAAGACGGAAAGAATGCATCGTGTGGTTTGGAGCAACGGCTGGCAGCCGAGGGCCTGGGCTGTCTGACTACACTGCTTCTCAGGGACCTGAGTGTGGACAAGTCGACGGACCTCCAGGTCGTCACCCATAAGGCAGGGGCAGTGCTGCCCCTCAGCATTGTCTCAGGGATTAGACGACACAGGCAGTGTGGGCTTCTCAGCTCTGATCTGGTGCACAGCGGGCATTTGGTGAAGGGTGGAGCTGTTGCTTTTCTGGTGCCAGGTGGAGCTGTGGCTGGATTCCAAGCATGGCAAGGGCGACCAGGTACACACTTGCAGCTGTCTTCATCCACGACCTGCCCTTCCTCCTACCTAAACCCAGCTCTGGTTTCAGAGCCCACCTTTTCCTTCCTCCTCAGAGACCTCTCTCCCTTCCCACTGGTCTGTGCCCTCTGCCTCAGTCTCCCCAACAACCAGTGTTTTCCTTTAGAGACATTCTGTAGCACAATATTGACAAGCCTAGACTCTGGGGCCACACTGTCTGGGTGTCCCTCCTCTGCCCCTTACCTCCTGTGCAATCCTGGGCAAGTAAGTTCCTTAGTTGTTGTCTGTCTCAGTTTCCTCATCTATACAACTGTATACGGTGGTTGTAAAGACCAAATGATACTCTCTGTGTAAAGTGCTAAGAACAGTCCCTGACACACAGTACACACTATGTAAGTGTTTGCCAGTGTTACTTCATAGCCTGACATCTTGAAGGGGTTGCTAGATAGGCTAGCTCAATTTCTCCACTTCCACGCACAGCTAAAAAAATCAAAACTGTCTATTCTAGAACATTTTAAGCACATGAAACTAGAGAATTGTGTGATGAGCCCCGAACTAGTTTTATTTAACCAACACACACCCAACACACACACACACTTTTAAAGTATGTCAGATCAGAGGCCGTTTTCGCCTATCAGCACTTCAGTATGCATCACTAACTAGTGAGGACCTTGTTAAATGAAACAGTCACCGTGCCATAACAAGGTTAGTAAGAATCCCTTCCTGTCATCCGACACCCAGTTCACAGTCATGTTTCCCTGATGGCCTTAAGAGGTCTTTTTCACAGTTGATTTACTTTGATCAGCATCTAAACAATCCACACATGACACTTGGTTGCTATGTCTGTTAAAACTCTTATTTCATAGGGTCTGCCTTCCCCACACCAGTCTCTTTCTTAACCCACTAATTTGTTGGAGGCCCTGGGGCCCTTGCTCTGGGCGGTCGGCATCCCAGGTGTGGGTGAAAGTGTCCTCAGGTGCCGTTGGACTCAGCACACCTTCGCTGTGACTGCAAATCTCCAGGGGTTCTTGTTGAGCTCACGTCCTGATCTGGAGGCTGGGACGGGGCCTGGGAACTGATGCTGCTGCTCCAGAGACTGTGCTGGGGAATGGCGAGGGGTCGGCTGGCTCTTCCTCCAGCATCCCAGATACTGGCGTGTGCAGCTAGAGTTGATGAGACTCAGGCTTGGACTTTAAGCTAGAGTCACTGGTGAGTGCCTCCTGGTGCCTCACAATGGAGGCCATGATGTCCAGTTGTCCTGCCTTGAGTGACCACAGCCCGCCAGGGGCTCAGTGCTGTCCCTGCTTGCCCCTTGTCAGGTTCCCTCAGCCTCTGCCTGGCAGTTTTGACATCCACTCTCTCTCGAGTCCTCTTTCCTCAGTGGTTGCTACAGGGGAACTTCGCACCAACTAGCTGCTTGCCTTGAAGCAGTTTGCACAGGAAAGGCTGGCCACGGACTTGGTTCTTGCCCTAGAATTAGCAGTTTTCAAAGGAGTATGTTTGTTCCCTAACAGCTGCCATGTAACCAATGGAGATTCTTTAAAGTATCATGAATTCATGAGTGGTTGGGTACTTAATGCTTTTCTGATATAGTGGAGTCATTATTCTTCTTAATACTTAAGTTGCCCAACCTTTGGCCAATGGTGGCCCTTTAGTTTCACTCCTGTGTCCTTTAGACAGAATAACATTCACTCTTTAGTATAAAAAGCATTCACCTGAGGGGCATTTGCTTCTGCAGATTGTCATTGCCCTGAGCTTTCTCAGAGGACAGATCTTGGAAAGGTTTTATTGTGGGCTTATTTTTAAATTAAAAAATGAGCTCATACTCTCAGGTCCAATCGAAATGTAAGACTGAAGAGTTTTACTTAATTTCACTGAATATACATTTGTGTGTCTTGTATGCCAAAAATCTACTTACTGGCATTAATATAATTTATTTGCTTTATCCTTCAATATAGCTATACAGGCCGTACCTTGGAGACACTGCGGGTTCAGATCCAGACCACCAATAAAGCAAACATTGCAGTAAACCAAGTCACACAAATGTTTTTGTTTCCCAGTGCATATAAAAGTTATATTTACACTACAACTGTAGTCTATTAAAAGTGTGTAATAAGCACTGTGTCTACAAAAACAGTGTATGTACCTTAATTAACATACTTCATTGCTAAAAAATGCTAATGATCATCTGAGCCTTCATGGAGTGATAACCTTTTTGCTGGTGGAGGGTCTTGCCTTGATGTGGACGCTGCTCACTGATCAGGGTGGTGGCTGCTGAAGGTTGTGGTGGCCGAGGCAATGTCTTAAAATAAGACAACAGTGAAGTTTGTCACGTCAGTTGATGCTTCCCCAAAAGATTCCTCTGTAGCATGTGACACTTTAATAGCATTTTACCCATAGTAGAAAGTCTTTCAAAATTGGAGCCAATCCTCTCAAACCCTGCTGCTGCTTTATCAATTAAGTTTATGGAATATTCTAAACCCTTGGTTTCATTTCAGTGTTCACAGCATCTTCACCAGGACTAGATTCCATCTCAGCAACCTGCTTTCTTTGTTCATCCATAAGAAGCAACCCCTCATCTGTTCAGCTTTCATCCTGAGATTGCAGTAATTCGGTCCCATCTGCAGGCCCCACTTCTAATTCTAGTTCTCTTGCTGTTTCCACCACATCTGCAGTGACTTCCTCCACTGAAGTCTTAAACTCCTCAAAGTTATCCTTGAGGGTTGAGATCAGCTTCTCCCAAACTCCTGTTCATGTTGACATTTTTATGTCCTCCCATGAATCATCAGTGTTTTGAATGGCATCTGGAATAGTGAATCCTTTCCAGAAGGTTTTCAATTTACTTGTCCAGATTCATGAGAGGAATCCCTATCTGTGGCAGCTGTAGCCTTACAAAATGTATTTCTCAAATAGTAAGACTTGATAATTGAAATTACTCCTTGATCCATGGGCTGCAGAATGGATGTTGTGTTAGCAGGCATGAAAACAACAGTGATCCCCTTATACATCTTCATCAGAGCTCTTGGGTGACCAGCTGTACTGTCAATATTGTCAATGCATAGTAATACTTTGAAATAATCTTTTTTTTCTGAGCAGTAAGTCTCAAAAGTAGGCTTAAAATACTCAGTAAGCCATGCTGTAAACAGATGGCGGTCATCCAGGCCATGTTGGTCCATGTATAGAGCATAAGTGGAGTAGGTTTAGCGTAATTATTAAGGGCCCTAAGATTTTCAGAATGGTCAATGAGGATTGGAGTCAACTTTAAGTCACCAGCTGCATTACTCTCTAATGAGAGAGTTAGCTTGTATTTTGAAGCTTTGAAGCCAGACACTGGCTTCTCTCTAGCTATGAAAGTTCTAGATGGCATCTTCTTCCAACAGAAGGCTGTTTTGTCTTCATTGAAAATCCACTGTTTGGTGTAGCCATGTTCATCAATGATCTTAGCTACATCTTCTGGGTAACTTGCTGCAGCTTCTCCATCAGCACCTGCTGCTTCACCTTGTTCTGTTTTTTTGTTTTGTTTTGTTTTTTGTTTGTTTTTTTCCTTAAACCTCATGAACCAACCTCTGCTAGTTTCAAACTTTTCTTCTGTAGCTTCCTTACCTCTCTCAGGCTTCACAGAACTGAAGATAAAGCCTTGCTGTGGATTAGGCTTTAGCTTAAGGGAATGTTGTGTCCGGTTTGATCTTCTATCTAGACCACTCAAACTTTCTCCATATCAGCAATAAGGTTGTTTCGCTTTATCATTTGTGTATTTACTGGAGTGGCACTTTTAATGTCCTTCAAGAACTTTTCTTGGCTGGGCACAGTGGCTCATGCCTATAATCCCAACTCTTTGAGAGACTGAGGGAGGAGGATTGCTTGAGGCCAGGAGTTTGAGACCAGACCGAGCAACATAGCAAAACCTTGTCTCAACAAAGAACACATTAAAAAAAATAAATAACTGGGTGCATGCCTGTAGTCCTAGCTAGTTTGGAGGCTGAGGCAGGAGGATCCCTTGAGCCCAGGAGTTCAAGGTTACAGCGAGCTATGATCATGCCACTGCACTCCAGCCTGAGTGACAGAGCAAAACACTGTCTCAAAAAATAACAATACTTTTTTCTTTGTATTCACAACTTGGCTGACTGTTTGGCACAAGAGGCCTAGCTTTCAGCCTATCTCAGCTTTATGTTAATAATTTCTAGCCTTTGATTTCAAGAGAGAGACAATGGCTCCTCCTTTCACTCAAACACTTAGAGGCCACTGTAGGGTTACTAGGTGGCCTAATTTCAATATTAGTGTTATCTCAGGAAATAGAGAGACTTGAGGAGAGAGAGGAAAATGAGGCAATGGACAGTCATTGGAGCAGTCAGACCACACACAACATTTGCCATCTTACGTAGGTATAGTTGATGGCATCCTAAAACAGTTTCAACAGTAACAGCAAAGATCGCTGATCACAGATCGTCATAACAGATACAATAATGATAAAATACATTGACATACTGTGGCAGTTACCAAAATGTGACACAGAGACATGACGTGAGCATGTGCTGTTGGAAAACGGCGCTGACAGATTTGCTCAGTTCAAGGTTGCCTCAAACTTTCCATTTGTAAAAAACACAATATCTGCAAAGCACAATGAAGCAAAGTACAGTAAAGCGGGGGTGCCTGCAAGAGTTTCAAAAGAGCCACACCACCATTTGCTATTATCAGAAAGACTACTAACTGCCATCTAAGATTTCTTTGCCATTCTCTTTAGTCTTTTTCCAGGGATATATGCATAAAAACACAATTTAAAGTTATTGAAGTAATTACTTTATTTTCATATAAAATATATTTCATTTGTGTCAGTTTGTTTTCAATATTTACAGTTTAGTCATTTTGCCTTTTTAAATTTCACTATTTTTATTTTTAATTATGTAAAACATTTACATGGCTCAAAAATAAAATTATATGCAAGAAAAGAAAACAGATGAGACACAATAAAAATGAAAATGGTAGATTTAAATCTGACGATATCAATTAAGTCCACTAGATATGAATGACATAGAGGCAGAGATTATCAGACCAGTAAAGAAGCAAGACCCAAATAAATATCATCTACAACAAATTGACTTTTAGAAAGATATTCCTTGCAAACTCTAATCCAAGAAGTTGGAGTGCCAATATTAGTGTCAGGCAAGGTAGACTTTTAAATAAAAGAAGATTACTGGAGATAAAGGAGCATTTCATAATGATAAATGGGAACTACCTTAAATATATATGTACCTTAATAATAAAGCTTCCAAATTCATGAAACTAAAATTGCCAGAATTGAAGGAGAAAGAGCTACATCTACATTTATAGTTGGAGATGTCAACAATTCTCTTAATAATAGAACAAATAAAGGGAAATCAGTAGGGATAGTGAAGACCTGAACAATGCCATCAACCAATGTGACCCAACTTGAGCAAACTAACATTAATGAAACACCACACTCGGGCATGACAAGATGCACAGGGAATATTTGCCAAGATTAGATCTTACTGGGAGCTATAAAATAGTATCGATAAATTGACAAGGGTTGAAATCATACAGAATATGTTCCTGACCATAATACTGAATTAGAAATCAGTAATAAAACATATGAGAAATTCCAAATATTTAGAAATTAAACACAGTTTTAAATCATGTATCAGAGAAGATGTCACAGGGAAGATAGGAAGTATTTTAATTGAATTGCAATGAAAATATATTTCATTTGTGGTATGCAGCTAAAACAATTTTTAAAGGGAAATTTATACCTTTAAATACCTATATTGAGTTTGTGACCAGCCTGGGCAACATAGTAAGACACTATCTCTATTTTAAAAATTTAAAAATTAGCCAGGCATGGTGACATGTCCCTGTAGTCCCAGCTACTTGGGAGGCTGAGACAGGAGAATCGCTTGAATCTGGGAGGCAGAGGTTGCAGTGAGCCGAGATCACACCACCGCACTCCAGCCTGGGCAACAGAGTGAGACTCTGTCTCAAAAAAAAAAAAAAAAAAAAAGCTTACATTAGAAAAGAAGAAAAGTTTAAAATCCGTGACCTAAACTTCTACCTTAATAAACTACAAAAAGAAAAGCAAATTAAACCCAAAGGAAGAAGGAAGGAAATACTAAAGATTGATGGAAGAAAAAGTAAAAGTAAAGTGTGGAAGTCACTGAAACAAAATGAACAAACACTAGAGAAAGCTAATGAAACCAAAACTGGTTCTTTGAAAGATCAATAAAATTGGTAAATCTGATCAGGGGAGAAGGAGAAAAACCACAAGTTACCAATATCAGAATGAAAGGGGATATCGTTATAAATTCTACAGATAATAAGAGGGTAATAAATGTTATGGGCCGGTGTAGCTCATGTCTGTAATCCCAGCATTTCGGGAGTCTAAGGAAGATGGATATCACTTGAGTTTAGGAGTTCGAGACCAGCCTGGACATCATAGTGAGACCTTGTTGCTACAAAACAATAAAAAATCAGCTGGGTGTGGTGGGGGGTACCTGTAGTCCCAGCTACTCAGGAGACTAAGGTGGGAGGATGGCTTGAACCCAGGAGGCTGAGACTGCAGTAAGCAGTGACTGTGCCACTGCACTCCAGCCTGACAACAGAGGGAGACCCTGTCTTAAAAGAATTTTGTGAATGAGTCATGCCAATACATTTGACAATTTAGATGAAATTGACAAATTCTTCAAAAGCACAAATTACAAAAACTTTCACAAAAAAAATTTTTAATAGCCTAATACAATCTAATAATCAAATAAATTTTATTTGTAATTAAAAACTCCTCCCACACAGAAAATTCTAGGCTCAATGGCCTCACTAGTGAATTCTGTGAAATATTCTATAAAACGTTTATGAAAAAGTTAATATCCGTTTTTCACAAAGTCAGAGAAGAGAGCACTTGGATTCATTTTATGAGGTCAGCATTATCCTGTACCAAAATTATACTATGACATTATAGAATCTGGTAATAAATGTATTTGGAACTGACAATTCCCTGTGCTTTTAAAGATTCTGTGGTTACAAATTTTCCCAGTTATTTGAATTTGGGTGTTTTTTCTTTTTAAGATGGAGTCTCACTCTGTCGCCCAGGCTGGGGTGCAATGGTGCAATCTCAGCTCACTGCAACCTCTGCTTCCTGGGTTCAAGCGATTTTCCTGCCTCAGCCTCCTGAGCAGCTGGGATTACAGGCACCTGCCACCACGCCCAACTGATTCTGTATTTTTAGTAGAGATGGGGTTTTACCATGTTGGCCAGGCTGGTCTCAAACTCCTGACCTCAAGCGATCCACCTGTCTCAGCCTCCCAAAGTGCTGGGATTACAGGCGTGAGCCACTGTGCCTGGCCAGTTATTTGAATTTGTGAACCTAAACTTCCAGTTTAGGATTTGTTTCCCTCAGCCCTGATGATCAACTCTCACTTTAACACTGCTTTTCAACTTTTCTAATTTTGCTGTTATTTTTTTCTCCATCTTTGGGGAATTTATACTTTTGTTACTGGAGAGATTTTAAAATATTTGTATTACCATTCCTCAAATCTCAGACCATCCTTTTGGGATAATTTTCCTCCACCCTGAACTACATCCTTTAGAAATTTTTCAGTGTCATTATCTTGGTGTTAAGGTTCTTCAGTTTCTGTTAATCTGAAAATGTCTGCATTTTGCCCTCATTCTTGAAAGATGTTGCTGAGTTCTCAGCCCTGGGTTGACAGTTAATTTCTCTCAACATTTCAAAAGTATTATCTAACTGCCTTCTGACTCCCTTTGGGCAGTTAGGAAGTAGCTGTCATTCAACAGATGTTCCTTCGTAAGCAATCTGTACATTCCTTTGGGTCCTTTGAAGCTTTTTTCTTTGTGTTTAGTGTTCACCAGTTTCAATATACTGTGCATGGGCAGCGACTGCTTTCGTTTCTCCTCTTTGGAATATACTGTGCTTTCTGTTTCTGGAGATAGCTTTTAATTTTAACCAGTGCTGTAAATTTGCACTATTTTCTCTTTAAACATTGTCTCTTCTCCACTCTCCCTATTATCTCCCTTAGAGTCTCTGATTTAAAACATTTTAGAACTTTCCATCTTGTCTTCCATATCTTTGTGAAATTTCCCATTTCCTGTCTCTCTGTGCTGCATTCTGCCTGATACCTTCAGCTAGATCTTCCAGTTCACTAATTCTTCGTTCAGCTATGTTAATTAGCTCTCCAACTCTCTGACTAAGGCTTCCTCATTTTATAATTTTTCCTTTCCAAATGTATCTGTTTGTTTCTAATCCCCCTTGTTGGTTGTTCATTTTTGTTCTATTTTATATTACATTTCTGACAAGTTAATTATCTGAGAGCTTGGGTGTCTGAATCTGTTCCCTTTTTTTTTTTTTTCCCCGGCTTTCAATTATAGCGACTTGTTTTCTCGTTTATTTAATCTTCGTGTTGCGCTCGTTGCCTGATTTTGATGGTTGGGGCTCACACTAGGGACTGGGAAAGGTCCTGTGGAGAGAATCGCTCCTGTCCTTTCCTATATCACAGGGCATTGCTGGCCTCGAGGGTGCCTCTCTGTGTGGGGTGCCAGGTTCACCTTTTCACTCTTCTGCTGGCCAAGCTCACAGCAGCCCTCAGGAGCCCTGTCTCTCCCAGCTGCTCATGAGTTTGTTTCTTTGGCCTGACACCACCTCCTTGCTCTAGCCTCAATGTGTTTGTTTGCTTATTTTTAGAAGTGGGGGTAGAAAGTAGAGTCCTCCCTGCATCTTATGAAAGGGGCAGTGTCTCAGAGCTGGCTCCATCCCATTCCGCCATTCTGTGGGTGGAGGGTGTCCCCTGAGAGTGCCAAGGCAGGCGTCTGGTTTGTGCCATCCACACACCCTCTTCTGCAGCTCCAGTGGAGTATGGCGGGACTTCTCCATGTTCTACCCTTCGTCTTCCTCCCCCAGTGCCACAGACCCCTCAGCCCCAGTCCCCATGGCCCGTGTGTTGTTGCTGAGCACAGTGGGCCATTCCATGATCATCCTCCTGTGGCTTGGACACTGGACTGCCAACCACTTCTCCTCGGCACGCTGGGCTGGGCCAACCCCCACCCCGTAGGCCCAGCAGCCCCCTGGAGCCCAGCATAGCCATGTCCCACTAATATGAGTGGCATGCAGTCTCAGTGCAGGTGTGGGGCCCTCCTTCTGTCCCAGGTGCCCCCCGTCCACCTGTGGCAGCTCAGCGTACGGGGGGCTACAGACCACGAACGGGACCCTCAAGTGTGAACTTGCCCTCACTTGCTCACTGCCCCCTGGCTCCCCATGCTGACCCAGTTGGGTCAAGGCCTTCCTGAAACTAGGATGGGGTCAACTGCTTTGGTGTCTCTGGGAGGCATGTTAAACGCAGGTCTGTAAGTATTCATGTTGCCTTTTCATCAGAACAAACCCAGACTCATCCGTTTCTTACCATTCCCATGGGTGTTTCTGAGGCCCACACCTCCCTCTTTCGGGACGATTGCAGGGGCTTCTCCTCTCCATTTTCCTGTCCATACCCACTACTCACTGCTTTCAAGATGGCGGCCACTGATGCGGTGCTGTTTCTGCACTCTGCGCCTTCCCGTGCTCCCCACCTCATTCAGGCGAGGGCAGCCACGTAGGTCCCGTCTGACCCACCCTCTGGCCAGGCGGCCCCCGTGGGATTCCTCACACAGCTTTCCATTACTGGATGGCACTCCCCATTGGTCTCCTTCAAATCTCAGTGCCTCAGAACAACACTGTCCATCCTGGTGGCATGGGGGCTCCAGAGACTTCTGTGATGGCACCTACGTCAACACATACCCTGGGGTCCCTGAGGCCGGGAGAGAGCACGATAGCCTCTCACCTGGGCAGTGAATGTTCCGGCCCCGAAGTGACGCCTGTCCCACCCCAGGACCCCCCAGCTCCATGCTCCAGGAGGGAAAAGTGACTCCTGTCCCGCCCCAGGGCGCCCCAGCTCCATGCTCCAGGAGGGCCCCCCAGCTCCATGCTCCAGGAGGGAAAAGTGACTCCTGTCCCGCCCCAGGGCCCCCCAGCTCCATGCTCCAGGAGGGAGGGCAGGTGGATGCGGGTGTTTGCAGGGGTCTCCACCGCATCCCCTTCCCCAGCCTTTCAGTGTTCCTACAGGACTTCACAGGCTCCACAGTAGTGCATGGTTCTGTGAGTCTGCTCTTACACTCTCTGCCCTTTGACTGGAGTGTTGTGTCCATCTGTCAAGGCTTCGATGCACCACCCCTTTGTGCTGCTCTGGTGTCTCTGAGTTTAGAGCTCCTGGCGAGGTTAACTCGGTCAGCATCTTCTTCTGGTCACGCCAGCCCCAGTGGCCCGGTGGCTCTGACTGTGGAGTTTGCCACGTGCTCTGACTCAGGAGCATCAGGGCTGGTGTTCTGTGCGTTTTGTGGGTTCCGATTGTGGGTTCATGTTCCTGGGGACCCTCTGAGTTCCAAGTACACAGTGTGATCTTTACGCAGGATTTATGACCATTCCTTCAGGGGCTTCCTGGCATTATCAGTCCCGGGAACCTTAAGAAAAGTTTAAGTCCGGGGTTTTTCAGGTCTCCACGTAACCTCAGAACTCACTCGCCCGTGAGCTTGGGCTTACGTTCATTGTTTTCAAAGATGGTGGGCGGGGATGGCGTGCAGGGTGGTGGGAGCTGGTCCTGGGATCTGGTTCTAGAAGCAGCAGGGCTGGAGGGCCTTAGCTAGTTACAAGGAAGGGTCGTCTCCCAGGCCTCAGGGTGAGGGAAATGAGCCCCCACCTTCTAGTCACTGGGAGAGGACTGGAGGAGAAGCAGCCGTCTCCCAGGCATTTCCATCCTCAAACCACACACAGCTCTGGCCCAGGCGCTAGGAGGGCCCTGGGGTTCCACCAGGAGAGTGGCACTCGTGGGGAGGGCCACGGCAGATCACAGTGAGCCCCTGGGGACATATTTGAGGTTGGGGCCTCTGAGCTCAGGTCCCAGGAGGGATCTGCTGGTGGCCTGATGGGCTGTGAGGGTCTTGGTGGTCAGTGGCCCCCCATGAGCAGCAGCAATGCAAGCTGCTCCCACAAAGGAGGGGCCAGAGTGACGGCTTCTGGGGCCTCCTCCGGATCTTGAGGAGCCCCTCCTCTGAGCTTCTGATCGTCCTGTGGGTAGGCGCCTGCCTTCTGGGTTTGTGATGCATCTGACACGCCATTTGCTGTCTTCTGAAATCCTGTGGGCCAGGGGTGGCCTCTGTTGTGGGGAGACCTGTGGGTCTCAAGCTTCCCTCCCACACACACAGAGTATGTGCCTCATGGCCCAGATAGATCACCAGGCACCTTCTGAACGTGTGTCCCCCATTAGCACACACCAGGTGTCCCTGCACTGCACAGGGCCCAGAACAAGTGTGGGGACAGCCAGCACGACATTTGTTAGGAACAGAGATAGTCTTTATTCAAATGCAAAGAGATCCATAACATGAAAACACAGAAGTTCCCGAAACGGCCCCATTTATTCACTTCTCAAGTGGCCCCCGCTTGGATGCACCCTCGGCAGAGTGGGCTCAGCACAGCCTGCAGCACCAGGTCTGAGGTATCTGCAACCACGTGGGAGTCAGGCCCCTGGACAATGAAGGACGATCTCCTGGAGCAGCAATAACTTATAAGGAGACATAATTTAGAGTAGACGGAGCCTTGGGGATGACTTTATGCAGAAGGAGGAGGCTGAGAGCAGACGGGACATGGGGACCCAGAAGCAAGGATGGGAAAGGAGGCGGCTGTTTCCCAATGCCCCTGCCGGCCACCAGAGGGCCCTTCAGTGCAGGGGGGGTCGGCGCGGCCTCACCGCGGTCAGGAGCGGCGCGAACCCCCTGTGCCCTCGGCCGCCTACAGCACGAGCCTGCACAGGAACCCCCGACACCCCACGGCTCCGGGGGCCCCAGGGGCTGCGGGGCTCTGGTCTCAGACGCAGTTATCAGGGACGCACTCAGCCTCTTCTTCGAGCTCGGGGCAGGGGCTCCCGTTGTTGGCGGGCTGGACCCGGACGTAGCGAGTCCTGCTCTTGGCCCCCAGCCTCCCACAAGGGCCTCCGCACAGTCCCCAGGACGACCACAGGGAGACCTCGCAGTCCAGCGGCGTTTCTGGACCTGGACGAAGCACAGGAGAGACGGAGGTGAACGCTCGCGTGAAAAGGCGCTTCGTACCCACAGAAGCCCCTCCCACCAACGTGTGCATTCATCAGAGGCCACGCCCACACTCCGGGGCACCTGCGCTTCTCGGCACAGTCGCAGAGTGAGCGGCAACCTCGGACACAGCCCAAGGACTGGTGTTGCGCGTTTCTATGGAAGAGCCGGAGCTGCCGCCCCAGTCTCTGTGGTGTCGGAACTCCCACATCGTGGCAGAGGAAGAGGCCCCGGGCACCTCCGTAGGAACCCCAGGAGAGGGCGGACACCCCTGCTGTAGAAAGCTGCTCTGCCCCAGCCTGGACCCAGCTGCTACATTTACCGGAATAACAGACAGGGGCAGCGGATTCGCTGTCTGTCTTGCGGGACCTGGACCCCCACGGGACTCAGACATTTCAGTATCCTTCTCGTTTCCCTGTGTCCCATCTGGTACCATCATTTTCATAAATTTAAAAATCATCATTTGGTGTTATGGTTAAGTCACTTGGTAATTTCCATTTTTCCAAATCAAAGTGAAAACACCTCTTTTGCACCTCACAGGCCAAGCCAGACAGATGGACAGTGTTTCTCTGGCTGTGTGGCCCAGAGCGGGCAGCCCTGAAGGAGGCCAGGAGCCCCACCTCACTCTGCCATGCTCTCGAGGACAGTCAGCAAGGGCTTGGCTCTCCTCACAAATCTGCGAGCACCCTGCTGCCAGCTTTGTGGCTACTGAAGGATGAAAGAGAGTGGAGAAGAGGGTTGGTGTGCAGGTGCAGTGCCTGGAATGGTCGGGCAGCCCTGGCCAGGCCCACACCTGGAGCAGCCCTCTCCAGAGAGGCAGGAGCAGGGCTTGCAAAGACCTCGGGCGCTGAGGCTTCGCAAGGGCACTGGTGTAGACGCCAGAGAGCCAGGGCCCCGGGCAGCCCACCTGGGGAACACACAGAGCTGCTGGGAGATCCCAGCACTCCCCGGCTTCCTGAGTGAAACCAGGATGGTGGCAGCGCCCCTGCCCTCGCTGCGATGAGGAGTCAGTGAGCGCTTACAGTGCCTGTTCTGCAGCGAGGGCCGCACCACAAGCATCCTGTGAGGAGGAGGCCTGGGGACAGGCGTCCAGCGTGTGAGCAGGAAGCCAGAGCGGAGCCAGGCTGGCCTGGCATGGACCTGGCGGAGCCTCCTCAGTGCCAGCCACCACACGCCAGTCCCAGCCTCTGCCCTTGGGAAGCCAAAAGTCACAGGAGAGACCCTTGTGGGCAGTGGTCTGTGCTCTGTCCCCACAGGGCCAGCACGGCGGGTGCTGGGGAGAGAGCCGCGAGGGCATGAGGGAACAGAAGCAGGCCAGCATGCAGGCGGGTGCAGGAAGCACCAGAGGGGGCTGGTGGGAGTGGCTGTCCTTCTCAAAGCCACGATGCCTGCAGCGCCCTCGGATGGGGTATCATGCCTCACAGTGGCGCTTCCCAGGAACACTGGGGAGGGAAGGTGCTCGGCTTGATCCTGCTCAGGCGCTGTTTGGGTGGAACTCTCTAGACGGGTCTCCTTATCACCAGCTCCCCGCTGTGGTCCCCTGGCAGGCACAGCTGGCTCTATCCCCTTTCCACCCTCCTCTCCATGTCCTGCCTCCTGCTCAGAGCTCACAGCACACTCTCTCCCCACCGTTCCCCTGCAATGCTGCTTTATCCTTCTCCTGGCTGCTGACTTTATCCCTCTCCTGGCCCAGGGCACTGGCCTCGTGCTCCCCTGCCCACTGAGGCCCAGTGCCCCCGAAGGTGGGGCAAACCGCACCTCTCTGGACCCTCTGCCCATGGAGTCTCTTCCCGCCAGACTAGCCGCACAGCACAGACAGTGCTGGCATGTTGCCTGTTGGGTAAGTGGCTTGGGCACATCTGCTTGGAATGCGGCATCCACTTGGACAAACGAGTGAGAAGCCCAAGCCGGAACTGGGCAGGGGCAGCACTGAGGCTGGCGCAGGGAAGCCCGGTTCATCCCAAATGAGGAGGAGGGACCCAGGACTGGGCACAGCCTCTGTCTGGGGAGTGGTTCCCGCCAGCCATGGGGAGCTCACCACCTCCTGTCTGACCTGACCTGGCCCTTGCCTCCAGGGACAGCTGACAGTAAGCTTGTAATTACTGCTGCTCCTCAAGACGACATCTGTCCCTACCACACGGCTTGGGAGGCAGGGGTGTTGGGGGCGGCCCCATACCTGCCTCAACTCCAGCCAGCAAAGTGTAGGATGATGGGGCCCATGGCCAGGTTGGTGGGCTCAGTTCCTCCTCGGTAAAGTCTGAAGTCCACTCTTGTCTGGGGCCTACCCTGACTCTCCCACACCCACATCAGGGGAGACCCAGAGACCCAGAGCCAACGGGCCCCAACCCATGACCCAGCGAGGTGCTCCGTGGGGACAGTGGCCGCCACTCAGCTAGGCGGGGAGGGAACTGCCACTCAGCCCCAGCGTTCCCAGCCTGCCCTGTCCAGCAGGTGCCTGGAAGAGCTAGGGGAACGCTTATCAGCACCTGTCCTGCCCCACACCAAGGCGCCTGTGAATACAGCCCTGAGCTGTGTGGTGGCCGGGTCCTGAGACCCCCACAGGTGCCCTGCAGCACAGCTGTCACCTGGTGGCCACACAGACAGGGCCATCCTAGCAAGCTTCCTTGTCAGCTGTGACACACAGGTCACCCGTGGTGTGTGTCTGACAGGACAGAGTCTCTCATGTACTGTCTGGAGCCTCCTTTCATTCTTTCCCCTAAGCGGTGGCCCTGTAAGATGCTTTCAACTGCAAATAATGTGGAAGAGTTACATCTTCAGTGTTGGAACGAACAGAATCCTGAATCTTCTAAGTTAGCACCATCTTGCAGTACAGGCCAGGAATCCCTACTTGGAATTTCTCAGAGCCTTAGATTCGGGTTTGGTGGTGGCCCTGTGGCAGGGTTCAGGGCTGCTGTGTGTCCCGTGTGACCCATATGTCCTGTGGGGTGTGAGCCGCGGCTTCTCCCTCACGGGAGGAGGCCGTGGCAGACACTGAGTTTCCCTCTGAACCTCAGCGCCTCTGCCCGCTGGAGGGACGAGGTCCCTGGGCTCTGCCGTGGGCACTTTCCACCGCCAGCTCCCCCCTGCCACCTGCAGAATGGGAAGGAGGCCATTACCTGAGGCGCTGTCTACAATCTCATTGTCCCTGCTGGGCAGGACTGGGGCGGGAGGGACGAAGGCCCTGGGGCTCTGTCGCAGCCGCACCAGCGTCACCCTGGCGATGGGAGGCAGGGCCTTCAGCCGCGGATAGTAGAAGGAATTGGCTGGGTGGCTGGGAGAGGAGGACGTTATCTGGGGAAAAGGAAGAGGAGGTTGGCCTGGGGTCCAAGAAGCTGACCTTCTGTTATAGGTATGGCCTTACTGGGGCCACTGCCCAGCGTCCAGCACACCCTCTGCGCCACAGTGGGGGACAGGGTCCCATGTGCTCCTCTCAGCCGTCCCATGGAACAGGGGCTGGAAACCGAGGCCAGGAAGGGGCGGCTTCCTCAGGAGGCGCGTCCTGCTCTCCTCCCTGCGGTGCTGCGACTCCGGGTTGGGGGAGTATGGGGGGAGCTGCACCCCCTTGCTCACTGCTGGCGCTAGAAACAGCTTCTTCCACACACAAGCCGCAAGCGGCTGTCCTGGGCTGGGAGGCTAGGGCGCAGCCAGGCCCCAGCCCCATCCCCACCGCGGGGGCCACAGTGGCCCTTGCGCACGCGGGGCGCCCACTCACCTCGGTCACCGTGTCCTGCGGGATGGTGGCGAAGTTGGGGGAGGAGAAGGTGAAGCCGCTGTCCGTCCCGGCGTCGTAGGGGTACAGGTCCAGCGCCGCCTGTTCCCGCCAGCGGTCCCCGTCGCACAGGTCCAGGCTATCCACGCCCACGAACCAGTCCGGGCTGGGCACGATGCGCACCACGAACGAGACCTACGGCGACGGCGGCTCAGCGCGCCCGGCCCCTGCCCCCTGGCCCCCGCTCCCGGCTAGCCGGAGCTCACCAGCGAGTGCCTGCGCTGCACCTCCAGCTCCGCCGACGTCTGCCCGGTGCCGCTGGGGACTGCGGGCGCGGAGAACACCGCGTGCACGCTCTGCATGTCTCTTATACACATCTCACCAGAGGGGGCTGGTGGGAGTGGCTGTCCTTCTCAAAG
>NW_012110696.1:2216168-2217055 GCF_000951045.1 Mandrillus leucophaeus | reverse complement strand
CGAGAGGGCTGCGGCACTTTGGGCTCCGAGGACGGCCCCCAGCGCCCGCGCCCCCCTCCCTGCTGCGTAAAGCTCTCCTGCGGCGCTTCTGAGACCCCCATCCGCGGAGGGGACGGCGCGGGGTTAGGTCGCCCGTGCGCCTGCGATCGACCAGGGGTAATGGGCAGGTTTTCAGTCCGAATCCCTGCAGCTTGCCGGGTCGGTCTGGGTGCGGCCTCTGGGAGGTGCCCTTGCCGTCGCAGGGAGCCGGGGCCTTGGCCGACTGGCTGCCCCCGGGACTAGACCCGCAAAGCTCGGTAGCAGCCAGTCCTGGGGGTCCCTCTGGAGGTGCCACAAGGTTCTGGGCCGCGGGGAAAGTGCAGGAGGCCCGGGCCCTTTCTGGGTGTCCTGGTGGCACGCAGTACTCACCCGGCAGGAGCGGCGGGAGCGCAGCGGGCAGCGGTCGGGTCCCAGCCAGAGCCCGGAGCTCCTATTTAAGCCCGAGACCGGCGCTCCGGGCCGGCCAATGAGGCTCCAGTTCCTCCCGTCCTCGATGCTGCACGGCCTGGCCTCCAGCGAGGGGCAGATAGGACGTGGGAGAAAGGACGAGAAGGGGCTCCGGGGGCTGCGGGGGCGGCGGGGGCTGCCGCTTTCCCAACTCGCCCTGCACAGCGACCTTCCCCGGGCCTGGATCGTCCTCCGCCCCTGGCCGCGCTGCCGCACCCCTTTCTTTGTCTGTCTGTCCTGTCCCTCCCCTCCCGTCCCCGTTCGCTCCCCTCCCCCTCCTCCCGGCCCCTCCGGGCCCGGACCCCCCCGCGTGCACGCTCTGCATGTCTCTTATACACATCTCACCAGAGGGGGCTGGTGGGAGTGGCTGTCCTTCTCAAAGCCACGATGCCTGCAGCGCC
>NW_012110696.1:2205759-2215879 GCF_000951045.1 Mandrillus leucophaeus | reverse complement strand
CCCTCCCCGTTTCTCTCCCGTTCCATCAAGCGCCTTCCTAGTGCCTACCTGAGGGGAGTTCTGTGCCCCAAGCCGGGAAAGCCCAGGGCGTGGGGGCGGAGGGGCTCTTGTTTTCGCCTTCTCGAAATTAAAGCAAGCGTGCTACACCTTCCGGCGCAGGGTGTGACCTGGAGAGCCCTGTGCGTGGCCTGACTTCAGTCTACATGCTGGAGGTGGCTGGGGAAGCTCCTGGATACTGGCGCAGGCATCCCTGACCTTTGGGGCCCCGGCTTTAAGTCTCTTCCCTGGCATGGCCTAAAGCTGCACAGAGCAGCCTAGCTGTCTACACTGTGGCCAGAGGGCATTTGCAAGCCATCCCTCCTGGAGGGAGGTCAGAGTGGGCTGAGGGTCTGGGGTGGAACGCACAGGGAGTCAGGAAGAAGCCACGCAAAGGGGGCCCCCTCCCCAGGGCCCCGCACAGGGCTGGGGCCGCAGGCGGGCAGTGTGTGCGGTGCAGAGCCCTCCCAGGGGCTCTAGGCTTCCCTGCTTTGGGACGAAGCTAACAGATGCTGAAGTTGATCCTCCTCCATGTCAGGAAAATATTTATAGGTCCCCAGTCATGGGATCTGGAAACCAGAGCGGAGGAAGGAGCCTGGGGATGGTCTTGCTCAATCCTTCCTCTGCTCATCGGAATCACCCAGAGGGCTTTTAATCTTAGACAAAACACTCTGATGTTTGGAACGCTGTTAATGTTTCACATATTCAAAAAGACAGAAAAAATAAATAGAAGCAACTAGGACAGAATGCAAACAGAAACAAATGATCTAACCTGTATTTTAAGTGAAAACCACAGATAAGCCACTCAATGCAGTATTTAGACACCAGGCCCCCAGGACAAAGACAAATTCCACCTCCTTGCTTCTCAAATGTTTTGATCTGAGGACTCCTTCACACTCTTAAAAGTCACTGAGGGCCAAGTGCAGTGGCTCATGCCTGTAATCCCAGCACTTTGGGAGGCCCAGGCGGGAGGATCACTTGAGCCCAGAATTCGATACTGGCCTGGGCAACATAGGGAGACCTCATCTCTACAAAAACTACAAAAATTAGCTGGGTGTGGTGGAGTGTGCCTGTGGTCCCAGCTACTCAGGAGGCTGAGGTGGGAGGATCACCTGAGCCAGGGGAGGTCAAGCCTGCATGAACTGTGCCACTGCCCTCCAGCCTGGGCGACAGAGTGAGACTCATGCCTTTAATCCCCAACACTTTGGGATCTGCCAAGGCGGGCGGATCACTTGAGGTCAGGAGCTCGAGACCAGCCTGGCCAACATGGAGAAGCCCCATCTGTACTAAAAATACAAAAACTAGTTGGGTGTGGTGGTGCACGCCAGTAATCCTGGCTACTCGGGACACTGAGGCAGGAGAATTTCTTGAACCTAGGAGGCAGGGGTTGTAGTGAGCCAAGATTGCGCCACTGCAGTCCAGCCTGGGCAATAGAGCAAGACTCTGTCTCAAAAAGAAACAGAAAAACAAAAAACTCATTGAGGACACTGAAGAACTTTTGTTTGTGTGGGTTATACCTGTGGATACTTATCATTTCTAAATCATAACAGAAATGTTCAGAATACTTGTCAATTCACTTAAAAATAAGAAAATATTGCTATTACACATGAACATAAATAGCATAATGTTTCATGAAAAGCAATCATACTTTTAAAAATGAAAAACCTGACTGAGAAAAGGCATGGTTCTACGTTTGTGCAAATCTTTGTACTGTCTGGCTTAGTGGAGGCTGGATTCCCATATCCGCTCCAGCACTTCGTCTGCTGAGATGTGCTGTTAGTTGAAGTCTATGAAGAGAATCTAGCCTTGGCTGCGTATGTTACCAGCCTTGTCAGATGCCTGCTCTGGCCTGCAGCCCTCCAAAGCCACCGTGTGCCCATCAGAGCATGGGGGCGAAAGGTGCCCTCATGCAAAGGGCTTCGATTTCAGCCACCGCCTGGAAGGATCTCAGGCCCTCCACGGGTCCCTGGTAACTGCTGCTCAGGGGCTGGACTCGAATCCACAGGCCTTTTTCCCAGAGCGGCGTGGGGCGGTGGTACTGCAGCTACTCTGCATCCCTGGACTAATCCCTCGCTTTCTGGGCAGCTTCCTCAGCGGAAAGGAGCTCAGGCTCCTTGGCGAAGCCGCTGGCTCCGGGTCTGAGGAGAGGAAGGAGGTGCCAGGCCCGGGGCATGTTCTTGTGTGGGAAGCCAGGGTGCCACTCCAGAGACTCACTGAGGCACAGTCCCCGTCTCAGTCCAGCTGTGGCCATGGCAGCAGCTTCCAGGCTCACCCAGTCTCACAGGAGGCCTAGGAGGCTGCGGAACAGCCCAGGGGCAGCAGGAGCTGTTCTCCCAGCCCAGCCCTCATGGCGTCTCAGTGAGCTCTGCGACCTGGGGTCTCCACTTGGTGGTGGGCCCAGGCCAGGGGGGTCTCCAGCTAAGATGTAGGGTGGTGGTGGGCTCAGGCCTGGGGGCTTTGGCTAGGAGGAAGGGTGGTGGTGGGCCCTGGCCTGGAGGTCTACAGCTAGAATGTGGGGTGTTGTGGACCCAGGCCTGGGTGGGGTGGTCTCTAGCTAGGATGTGGGTGGTGGTGGGCCCAGCCCTGAGTGGGGGTTCTCCAGCTAAGATGTGGGGTGGAGGTAGGCCCAGGCCTTGGGGGCTTCAGCTAGGATGTAGGGCAGTGGTGGGCCTAGGCCTGGGGGTCTCCAGCTAGGATGTGGGGTGGTGGTGGGCCAAGGCCTTGCGGAGGCTCCAGCTAGGATGTGGGGTGGTGGTGGACTGAGGCCTTGGGGGTGCTCCAGGCAGGGCCACAGCTGATTTGTCTGGGAAGAGACGGGGCTGGCTTGGAGGGCTGGAGTAGACGGCAGCCAGGAGGAACTTGCTTTGGCAGTGGGAGGCCCCTCTAAAAGCACGCCTGCGAAGGCCCTGGGGCACCATGGGACATGGTACTGTTCTTTACTGTGCTCAGAGAGGGGGACATGGGAGAACTGGGGTCAGGTGGGCTTAATTTTCTGGATCCTGTGGCCCCTTGGGTTGGATCGGCTGGGGTCTCAGGCAGAGCTGTTTCTGCACTGAGGCAAGGACCACAGGCCAGTGACGGAGTGAGCTTGTGTGACCGCATGCTCTCAGTCTTGCTGGAAATCCCTCTGACTCTCAAAACCTCTTCTGTGAACCAGAAGTCTCTATCCTGCCTTCTGCTGAGGGTCACAGGATGAGTATCCACAGGTGTAACTCACACACCAGGACTTTGCAAGGCGTCCCCCAACCCACACAGAAGAGTTCCTCTGTGCTGGCAGGCATGAGCAGCCCCCCACATACACACACAGTACATTCATTCATTCACACAGTACATTCATTCATTCATTCACACAGCTCATTCATTCATTCACACAGGACATTCATTCATTCATTCATTCACACAGTTCATTCATTCATTCATTAACCACATGGTGAGTATTCCTTGCATCTCAGAGATGGGGACAAAGAAGTGACCCCACTAGACCCAAGGTTGCAGGGGGCTGGGGTGGAGTGGATACATTTTGTAGACCGGATTCTTTTATTCAGTAAAGTATTTAGCAAATGGGTTGACAGCAATGCCAGGGTCCTCTGAGGACAGGGCCTTCCTGGAGGTCACTTGAGCCACTTGCCCCAAGGTGGTTTTCAGGGGAGTGTCGCTCAAGGCTGTGGCTGGAGCCAGTGGCTGCTGCCTGTCTGCAGCTCGGCAGAGCACCCTCTCTGTCCGCATCCAGCTCCACCTGGCTGCCCTGCCACTGCCCCAGCAGCAACCCCCTTATCCTTGACGCCCCCTCTTGGTGCCTGCTGCGGTTGGGTAAGTGTAGACTGCAGTGTGAGTAATCGGCGGCCCACACTCCCAGGGTGTTGGCAATGTTTAAAAGTTGTCTGTTAACCAAAATGTGTTGCTAAGGTTGGACTTTTGGACAACCGCAGGTGCTGTGAAGCTCCCTTCCCAGTCGGGCATGGGGGGGTGGAGTCTGTGCTACTTAAATTGGATCTGAGCAGACGGGTGTGGGGTTTCCGTGGGTTTGTTTGTGAGCCGCGTGGAGCAGACGGCACACAGGAATGCCTGGCGAGCCTCCCCTAACTGCCAGCCCTGCTGCGTTTCACCGCAGGCTGTGGCCCTGCCCCAGGCCCCAGAACCCAAAATCCCTGCAGGGGTGCTGGAGGCCCAGCTGAGAAGGGAGAGGCCTTCTTTACCTTTCTGCAAGCGTTCTGGCCTGGGGGCCCTCGGGGTCTGGCATGTCAACGGCTCTTTCAGGGCTTGCCCACGGCCCCTCCCTGGGGCGTGGCACAGGCACCCAGGCCTGGCCCAGCAGCGTGGAGCTCCCGGCCACATACGCTGACACCACACCAGCTGACTCAGACGCGAACTCCCCACCCACGGGAGGGGCCGTCTCCTCTAGAGCACCCAGACTCCAGGATCAGTTTCTGGCTCCCTCAAGGGACCCTGCTGTGCATTTGAAAACCCTCCTGGAAAGTCCTGTGCTTGCAGGCCACACAGGCACACCGACACTTGCTTGTCTGTTCACTCACGGCCATGTACTGAGGGCCTCACTCTGGCCAGGCACCACGGGCTCTGCACACACCGAGGGCCTCGTTCTAGCCAGGCACCACGGGCTCTGCACATACCGAGGGCCTCCTTCCAGCCAGGCACCACGGGCTCTGCATACACTGAGGGCCTCGTTCCAGCCAGGCACCACGGGCTCTGCACACACTGAGGGCCTCGCTCCAGCCAGGCACCATGGGCTCTGCACACACTGAGGGCCTCGTTCCAGCCAGGCACCATGGGCTCTGCACATACCGAGGGCCTCACTCCAGCCAGGCACCATGGGCTCTGCACACATTGAGGGCCTCGTTCCAGCCAGGCACCACGGGCTCTGCACACACTTGCTCTCTAAAGGCTGCTTCAGACTCAGGGATGAGGCCACATGGTCCAGTGGCTCTCCCTGCCCCACTCTCATCTCTCCCTCCTCTTCAGCACCCGCTGACCTCCTCCCTGGCCGAGACACCCTAGCTGCTCACACCCCAGGGCCTTTGCATGTACAGCTCTCCCTACCTAAAAGATTGTTCCCGTGCTGCTTTCTTCCTGCCATATAGGCCTCAGGGAGAACAGCTGCAGGCCCCACCCCCCCACCCCCAGAAGAGTGCCTGGTCACATCCTGTCACGCTAGGGTTTATTTTCAATCAGAGCTCCTACAGAGAACTAAGCCTACCGTAACCAGTGTGAGCAGACAGGGATTTACTATGGGTGCTAAGTGGCTTATAGAATTGTGAGGAGGGTTGAAGAGAGACTGTGGACTGAGTGCCCAAGGGTGACCTCCCACACTGCACAGCAGGACAGGGCTGTGGAGTGGGCATCTGGTGCCCCCCTGTGCAGGAACCCGCCACCCCACAGCAGATGGCCACACGCTCCTGCATCCCTCTTGCCCACATGCCTCCATTCTGCATACAGCTTTCTCTGAGCACTTCCAATTGATTGGCAGAGCCTGAATCAGGTTGGGGAATCCAGGGTCTTGGATTCAGCTTTGCAGCCTCTGCAGTCCAGGAGGACACCCAGAAGGAGGATGGGAATGGTGCCAGTGAGCTGAGCTGCAGCCCACACAGTGCTCATCCCCCTGCCCTTCTCTGACTTATTTAACTGACGTTTAGTGGGGACCTTGCCCAGCTGCTTCACCTCTGGAAGCGCTACTGCAGCCACCAAGCCAGGCTCATGGGAGGGCCAGCAAACACAGCACTCACTCTTATCAGGTTTCACAGTGGCTCCTCCAGTCCCACCTTGCAAAGGAGGCCAGGTCAATGCTGGCGGCCACAGATCTGGGAGGAGAATCTGCTGCTACTATCCGGTTCTCAATACTGTTTTTTCTCCTCTGTGCAGCAGTCTACCTCCCTCGAATTTGAGCCTATCCATTTTCAGTGGCACTTGCCATAGTACCTTTTTCTATCCACATTAAGATGTCAAGACTGTGGCAAAAAGGGCAGCATAAGGACCTCTGAGAACTCTCGTCTTCCTCCAATCTGTGAGAAAACTGGCAAAAATGTCAGAATACATTTTAAGTACTCTGGAAATTAACCAAAGGCGTGCAGCAGTCTATGTAGGGTTATTTTATTTTATCGATAAAATAGGCTGAATCTTGATAAGAATAGCATGCATTCCTACCCACCCCCTCCAGCTCTGTAGTAGCCTTAAAAATTAACAACCCACATTTGTGATAAAAACTAACAGCCTGGCAGCCACTGGCTGCCAGGATGGAGCTGGAGCTCTTTCAAAGCCTCATTTCCAGAAAGTCATTATTATTTGACCTATCTGGTGGTTCCCTAGGAGATACCACTTGTGAAGCTGTCTGTTTCTGACTTGATTCAGAGCTTACCCAGCATGAAAAGACTTTTCTCCCAGGGCTACTGTTGAAAACAATTATAGGCAATTGATCAGTTGATGAACTTTGCAGTTGCCCAAGGTGGTGGCTAACAGTTGGGCAAGTAACACACAAACAAACAACAAAAAAAGGAAAATCTGGGAAGTAAGATGTCTATGGGGAGCTTTGAAAAAATCCAACATATTTCTGGGAATCTAGAAGGCCACACATATTCCCAAGTCTGAGCTCTGGAAATACCTCAGAAGGCACTGAGCTCATACTTCTGACTGACCTTGAGGCTCTATGCCAGCAGGAAGTGAGGGCTAGTGCAGAGTTGTTAACTGCCCACCTGAGTGTTGAAAGCATTCTCTAACGCATAGAACCTCAAAACAAAAACTGGGAGATGACTGGTTCTGGGCCTTGAAGGAAATCTCTGTCTGGCCATTAACTGACTGCTAAGCTAACTGAGGAGAGACTTAGTGGCCACACATGGTAGATAATACAGATTTTGCACAATTAATTCAGAAAAGTTAATAATAAACTACAACAAACCCTGGGGGATGGAGAGATATCTGATTTCTGGAGTTGCCACATTATACTATTTAGAATGTTCATTTTTCCTTCCTTTTTTTTTTTTTTTTTTTTTTTGAGACAGAGTCTTGCTCTGTCCCCCAGGCTAGAGTGCAGTGGTGCGATCTCGGCTAATTGCAAGCTCCACCTCCTGGGTTTACAACATTCTCCTGCCTCAGCCTCCTGAGTAGCTGGGACACAGGCACCTGCCACCACACCCAGCTAATTTTTTGTATTTTTAGTAGATATGGGGTTTCACCGTGTTAGCCAGGATGGTCTCGATCTCCTGACCTCATAATCCGCCTGCCTCAGCCTACCAAAGTCTGGGATTACAGGCTTGAGCCACCATGCCTGGTCTAGAATGTTCATTTTTCAATAAAAAAATTGTGAGGCGTGGGAAAGCACAAGAAAGTATGACCTACACATGGGGAAGAAAGCAATCAATAGACACTGTTGTTGAGGAAGGCAAGATGCTGGATGTACCAGACAAATACTTTAAATTTTTGGTCTTAAATATGTTCCAAGAACAAATGAAAACTTTTCTAAATAATTTAAAGTATAAGAGTGATGTTTCACCACATACAGAATATCAGTAAAGGACAGAAATTATAGAGAACCAAGTAGAAATTCTGGAGTTGAAAAGTACAATAACTGAATTTAAACTCTCACTAGAGGATTTCAACAGAAGATTTGAGCAGGTAGTGTAAAATGTAAATAAAAAAGTTAATAGGTAAATTGAAAGTATCCCACCTGAGAAAAAAAGAATGAAGAAAACTGACCAGCGACTCAGAGACCTGTGTGATATCATCAAACATACAAACAAATGTAAATGCATAATTAAAGCCCCAGAAAGAGAGGAGGGAGATAAAGGGGCAGAAAATTATTTGAAGAAATAATGACTGAAACTTCCCAAAGATAAAGAAAAACATTAATCTACACATCCAATAAGCTCAACCAATTCCAAGTAGGGAACATGCAAAGAGATAGCCACACTGAGACACATCATTATCAAATCTTCAAAGCCAAAGACAAAGAGAGAATCATGAAGGCAGCAGGAGAGAAGCAACTCATCTCATACAGGGGATCCTTAGTTAGGTTAACACCTGACTTTTTACTAGAAAACATGGAGGCCAGTAGGCAGTTGGATGACATATTAAACATGCTGGAAAAAAAATCCTGTCAACCAAGAAGTTTATATCTGAAAAAATTAAGGTGAAATTAAGACATTCTCAGGTAATCAAAACCAGAATTTATCATTAGGAAATCTGTCCTACAAGAAATGCTAATGTGAGTACCTTAGAGTGAAATGAAAGAACACAAGACAGTAACTCAAAACCACATAAAGAAACAAAGAGCACTGGTAAAGGCAGTGACATGGTGACATAGAAAAGACATTCTAGGAAGATTCTGGGAAGATGGTGGAGCAATAAGCCCCAGAAATATGTTTCCCTGCCCAGACAACAATTGCACTGGCACAATCTGTCTGATGCAACAGTTTTGGAGCTCTGGAGTCTACTGAAGGATTGCAGCTTCCAGGAGTAGGTTTGGATGGCAAAATGCAGTTAATTTTGGCACAACAGCAGTCACCCATCCTCCCCACCAGCCCCACAGCAAACAGTTGTGCACATGTTTTTGTAGCAGTTTACAGAGAGCTTTCAGGAGTGAGGCTGGCAAGAAAAAAGGATGTTCTCCTTCAGATATTTTGGATTGGTGTTTTGATTGCTGATTGCTGTTCTGATCACAGGAGTGCAAAGAAGCGGGTGGCCATTGTTTCACCTCCCCCCATTATTGCAAGCTCTCCTGCACTGGATGAAATGACTTCATTTTTCTCCTTTTCCCTCTTTGGAAGCCAGACATTAAAGACTAGGACATTCAAAAGCAGCTGCATGTACGGGGAAAATTAGAAAGCGATTGGCATGCTCAGGCTCAGAAAAGACCTGAGAAGACCTTATGTTTGTACCTAACACTGACCCTTGGCACACAGAAAGCCTACAACAACAACAAAACAGTAACAAAAAGCAACAAACCTCAGGGAAGGGGGAAACCTGATTTTCAGAATTGTGATATTAGATTCAAATGTCCGATTTTCAAGAAAAAGAATCACAAGCACACAAAGAAACAGGAAAGTATGGCCCATTTAAAGGAAAAAAGTCCACTGAAACTGTCCCTAAAAAGACCTGATTATATGTCTACTAGACAAAGACTTTAAAACAACTGTCTTAAAGATGTTCAAAGGACTAAAGGAAGACGTCAAGAAAGTCAACAAAAAAATGAATGATCAAAACGGAAATATCCATAAAAAGATATAAAACCTGAAAAGAAACCAAAAAGAAATTCTGAAGGTGAAAAGTATAATCATGGAAATGAAAATTCACCAGAGGGATTAAAAAGCAGATTAGAGCAGGCAGAAGAAAGAATCAGTGAACCTGAAGATAGGACAATGGAAATTATTGTCTGAGGAACAGAAAGAAAAAATATTGAAGAAAAGTGAACAAAGCCTAAGAAACCTGTGGGATACCATAAAACAGGGCAACATATGCATTGTGGGAGAAGAGAGACTGAAAGGGTCAGGAGAACATTTTAAGAAATAATAGTTTAAAATTTCCCAAATCTAATGACAGACATGTATATAAACATCTAAGCTCAACAAACTCCAGGTAAGATGAACTCAAAGAACCCACACCAAGATACATCAAACTTTTGGAAGACAGATAAAAAGACAGAATCTTGAAAGCAGCAAGAGGAATTACTCATCACATACAAGGGATTGTCACAAGATTATCAGCAGATATCAAAAACTTCGGAGGCCAGAAAACAGTGGGCTGATATATTCTGAGTGTTCAAGAAAAAAAAAAACACTAAGGACTCTCTATATAGCAAAACTGTCCATCAAAAGTGAGAGAGGGCTGGGTGTGGTGGCTCACTCCTGTAATCCCAGCTGAGGTCAGGAGTTTGAGACCAGCCTGGCCAACATGGTGAAAACCCATCTCTACTAAAAATACAAAAATTAGCTGGGCGTGGTGGTGCACGCCTGTAATTCCAGTTACTCGGGAGGCTGAGGCAGGAGAATCGCTTAGAACCTGGGAGGTGGAGGTTGCAGTCAGCAGAGATTGCACCACTGCACTCCAGCCTGGGCAACAAGAGTGAAACTCCATCACAAAA
>NW_012110696.1:2201229-2205709 GCF_000951045.1 Mandrillus leucophaeus | reverse complement strand
GCAGTCAGCAGAGATTGCACCACTGCACTCCAGCCTGGGCAACAAGAGTGAAACTCCATCACAAAAAAAAAAAAAAAAAAAAAAAAAAAAAAAAAGGGAGAGAGAGAGAAAATAAAACTTTAAACAATGAAAACAATGACGGCGGGAGTTCACTACCTCTAGGCCTGCCCTGCAAGAAATGCTTAAGGAAGTCCTATAGGGTGAAATGAAAAGACAATAGAGAGTAAGTTGAAGCTATATAAAGAAATAAAGATCTCAATAGAAGTAGATATGTGAGCAATGATAAAAGTTAGTATTATAGTAACATTGACTTGTAACCCCACTTTTTTGTTTTCTAAATGATTTAAGAGAATGCATTTTTTAAAAGCATGAGTCAAGAAGCTAGTGTTCCTGTCACTTTGGTTTCTAACTCCATGTTTTGTTTTGTTCATACTTTGAGTCTAATATATTTTTTAAAATTATTAATTTGTGTTTTGAGGCACACAGTGAATTAAGATGTAATTTTGTGACACCAGCAACTGAAAGAAGTGGAATAGAGCTGTAAAGGAGCAGAATTTATTGAAATTAAGTGGGTATAAATTTAAATTAGAGTTATAACATTAGAATGTTAAATGTAATCCCCATGGTAACCACAAAGGAAATAGCTATATGATGTACACAAAGGGAAATGAGAAAGGAATTTAAATATTTCATTTAAAAAATAAACAACATAAAACACATAGTAATGCAAAAAATGGAGAACAAAAAAGCTATAAGGCAAATAGAAAACAAGCAGCAAAATGACAGATGTAAATCCCTCATTATCAGTGATTATTTATCTATTTTGTTAGTTATTTTGAGACAGGTTCTCACTCTGTTGCCCAGACTAGAGTGCAGTGGCATGATCATGGCTCACTGCAGCCTCAACCTGTCGGGCTCAAGTGATTCTCCCACCTCAACCTCCCAAGTAGCTGAGACTACAGGTGCATACCACCACATCCAGCTAATTTTTTATATTTTTTGTAGAGACTGGGTTTCACCATGTTGCCCAGGCTGGTTTCAAACTCCTGAGCTTGAGTGATTCACCCACCTTAGCCTCCCAAAGTGCTGGGGTTGCAGGCATGAGCCATTGCAACTGGCCAGTAATTACTTTAAATGAAAATGAATTAAACTCTCTACTCAAAAGACAGAGATTGGCAGAATAAATAAAAACACATAATTCAACTCTATGCTGTCTACAGAAATCTTGATTTAAATTCAAAGACACAAATATACTGAAAGTGAAAGGGTGAAAAAAGGGATTCCAAGCAAACCAAAACCAAAAGAGAGCAGCAGAAAAATCCACTCTAAAATTCACACGCTCTGAAGGGACCCCAGGTAGCCAAAATAATCTTTAAAAGAAGAACAAAGCTGGGGTACTTACACTTCCTGATTTCAAAATCTGCTACAAGGCTATAGTAATCAAAATCTAATAATCTAGTAAATTTACTACAAGGCTCCAGTAATCAAGAATAGAATAAGCTGGCCAGGCGCGGTGGCTCACGCCTGTAATCCCAGCACTTTGGGAGGCCGAGGCGGGCAGATCACGAAGTCAGGAGTTTGCGACCAGTCTGGCCAACATAGTGAAACCCCGTCTCTACTAAAAAAAAAAATACAAAAAATTAGCCAGGTGTGGTAGTGTGCACCTGTAATCCCAGCTACTCAGGAGGCTGAGGCAGGAGAATCACTTGAACCTGGGAAGTGGAGGTTGCAGTGAGCTGAGATCTTGCCACTGCACTCCAGCCTGGACGACAATGCAAGACTCCATCTCAAAAAAAAAAAAAAAAAAAAAAAAGAATGAAGTTAGATCTTTTGCCTTACACCGTATGTAAAAATTAACTCAAAACTGATCAAAGACCTAAATATAATGCCCTGAACTATAAACTTCCTAAAAGAAAACATAAGACAAAGCTGTACAACTTCAGATTTTACAATGATTTCTTGGGTATGACACCAAAAGCACAGGCAACAAAAGAAGAAAATAAAGTGGATGTCATGAAAATTAGAGTATTTGTGTATCAAAAGGCAACATCAACAGAATAAAGAGGCAACTCAAAAGATGGGAGAAAATCTTTTTTTTTTTTTTTTTGAGATGGAGTCTCCCTCTGTCACCCAGGCTGGAGTGCAGTGATGCAATCTTGGTTCACTGCAACCTCCGCCTCCTGGGTTCAAGCGATTCTCCTGTCTCAGCCTCCTGAGTAGCTGGGGTTACAGGTGCATGCCGCCATGCCCGGCTAATTTTTTGTATTTTAGTAGAGACAGGGTTTCACCGTGTTACCCAGGCTGGTCTCAAACTCCTGAGCTCAGGTGATCCACCTGCCTCAGCCTCCCAAAGTGCTGGGATTACAGGTGTGAGCCACTGCACTCAGCTGATGGGAGAAAATATTTACAAACCATTTATCTGATAAGGCATTAATATCCAGAATATATTGAAAACTCCTAAAGCTCTAAGACAAAAAACTCAATTTAAAAATGGGCGGAGGATATGAATAGACATCTCTCCAAAGATGATCTACAATTGGTCAATAAGCAAAGGAAGAGATTCCCAACATCATTTATTATTGAGGAAATGCAAATTAAAACTATAATAGGACATCACCTCACACCCATTAAGATGACTACTATCAAAAAAATCCAAAATAACAAGTATTGGCAAGGATGTGGAGAATCTGGAACCATTGTAAACTATTGATGGGAATATAAAATGGCACAGTGTCAATGAAAAACATGATGAGAGTTCCTCAAAAAATTAGAAATAGAATGTATGATTCCACATTGCACTTGTGGGTATATACCCAAAATAATGGAAATCAAGGTCTTGAAAATATATTTGTATACTCAAGTTCATAGCAGCGTTATTCACAACAGCTAAAATGCAAAGTTAATTCAAGTGCCTACCAGTGAACAAATGGATAAGCAGAATATTGTTTAGCCTTAGAAGGAAAGGAAATTTCGCCTTACAAAGAAAGGACATATGCTAAAATATGGATGACCCTTGAGGACATTATGCTAAGTAAAATAAGCTAGTCACAAAACACAAAGATTGTGTGATTCCACTTAGATGAGGTACTTAGAATAGTCACATTCAGAGAGACAGACAGTAGATTGGTGGTTGCCAGGAGCTGGGGGGAGCAGAAATGGGGAGTTGTTGTTTAATGAGTGCACAGTTTCAGTTTCACAAGATGAAGTGTTATGGAGATGGGTGGGGTGAAGTTTATACATGATGAATGTATTTAATGCCACTCAACTGTACACTTTCAAATGGCTAAGATGGTAAATTTTGTGTTATGTGTATTTTTTTTTGAGGCAGAGTCTTGCTCTGTCATTTCTTTTACTATCTTTTGAGGTGTCTTTTTAGCGGATGTCCTAGGGATTACAATTAATATCTTAATTTATAACAACTGATCTCAGATTAATTATAATTTAATGTCAATGTCATACAAAAACTTTGCTCATATACAGCTCTGTTCCCTCCTCCTCCTTTGTGCTATCATTGTCATATAATTTAAATGTCTATACATCATTTGCCTACCAGCACAGATGTCTAGTTATCACTCTCTGCAGTTGTCTTTTAAGTCAGGTAGGAGAAAAAAGAGCTACACGCACAAACTTTAGTTTTTACACTGTCCTTTAAAAATATTTTCCCCAATTTTTTATTGTATTAAAATACACATAACAGGCTGGACACAGCGACACACGCCTGTAATCCCAGCACTTTGGGAGGCCAAGGCTAGTGGATCACCTGAGGTCAGGAGTTTGAGACCAGCCTGGCCAACACAATGAAATCCCGTCTCTACTAAAAAATAAAAAATAATTTTAAAAAAAGCCGGGCATTGTGGTCGGTGCCTGTAATCCCAGCTACTCAGGAGGCTGAGGCAGGAGAATTGCTTGAACCTGGGAGGAGGAGGTTGCAGTGAGCCAAGATCATGCCACTATACTACAGCCTCGGCAACAAAGTGAGACTCCGTCTCAAAAAAAAGAAATAAATAAATGACAAATACATTGGAAATACGTTGAAATGAGACACTAGGAAATATCTATTTAACATCAAAGAAGGCCATATAGACACATAGGAACAAAAAAGACCTAAGACATGGAAAACAAATAGCAAATGGTATGCCTAAATTCTCCCTTATCAAGTTAGTATGTAGTGTCAACTAAATGTCAATTCAACACTCCAGTTAAAAAGCAGCAGATAGAAGGGCTGACTTTTAAAAACCATGATTCCGCCGGGCGCGGTGGCTCAAGCCTGTAATCCCAGCACTTTGGGAGGCCGAGACGGGCGGATCACGAGGTCAGGAGATCGAGACTAGCCTGGCTAACACGGTGAAACCCCGTCTCTACTAAAAAAATACAAAAAACTAGCCAGGCGAGGTGGCGGGCGCCTGTAGTCCCAGCTACTGGGGAGGCTGAGGCAGGAGAATGGCGTAGACCTGGGAGGCGGAGCTTGCAGTGAGCTGAG
>NW_012110696.1:2194688-2201084 GCF_000951045.1 Mandrillus leucophaeus | reverse complement strand
AAAACAAAACAAAACAAAACAAAACAAAACAAAACAAAAACCATGATTCCATGCACATTCAAAGACACTCGGAAATAAAAGAGCAAAGATAGAATAGTAGGCAGAAGAGAGCTGGAGTGACTGTGACAATATGAAAGAAAATAGACTTTCAGACAAAAGTTGTTACAACAGACAAGGATATTTTATAGTGATAAAAGGGTACATCCATCAAGAAAATATCACCGTTATCAATGTATGTGCACCTGACATAGAGCCCCAAGATACATGAAGCCAAAGCTGAAATGATGAAGGGCAAAATGGACAATTCAACAATAACAGCTGGAGACTTCCAGGTTTCAATAGCCCATTTCCAATCATGGATAAAGCAACAGAACACAAAATCAAAAGTCACTAGAAGACGTCAACACGCTCTAACCCACCTAGACCTGGCAGACGTCTGTAGAACACTCTACCAACAACCGCAAACTGCCCATTATTCTCAAGTGCACATGGAATGTCTGCAAGAATAAACCCGATGTTGTCATAAAATAAATCTCAATAAATTTAAAATGATTGAAATCATGCAAAATATGTTCTCTTACCACAATTGAATGAAATTAGAAATCAATAACAGAAAGAAATTTGGGTAATTCAAAAATATGTTAAAATAAAACACTGAACTCCTTAGTATCCACTAGGGCAAAAAAGAACTCACAAGAAAATTTAGAAGATAGTTTGAGATAAATGGAAATGAAAACACCATACACTAAAACTTACAGATGAAGCTAAACAGTGCTTACAGGGAAATGTACAGTGGTGGATACTTACACTAAATAAAAAGAGATTTCAAATCAATAACCCAACCTTCCACCTAAAGAAACTAGAAAAAGACAGTACACTAAGTCAAAGCAAGCAGAAGGAAATAATAATAGTAGAGCAGACATAAATTACAGTAGAAAAATAATTTAAAAGATCAATTAAAACAGGCCGGGTATGGTGGCTCACACCTGTAATCCCAGGACTTTGGGAGGCTGAGGCAGGCAGATCGCTTGAGCTCAGGAGTTCAAGACCACCAGAAGCAAATGGTAAAACCCCATCACTACAAAAATAAAAAATAGCTGGGTGTGGTGGCACGCACCTGTGATCCCAGCTACCCGGGAGGCTTGAGCCCAGGAAGTCAAGGCTGCAGTGAGCCAAGATCATGCCACCACTGCACTCCAGCCCAGGCGACACAGTGAGACCCTGTCTCAAAAAAAAAAAAAAAAGAAAGAAAAGAAAAAAGAAAGAAAGAAAGAAAGAAAAAACAAAAGTTGGTTTTTGGAAGGTCGGGTGTGGTGGCTCACGCCTATAATCTTAGCACTTTGGGAGGCCGAGGTGGGCGGATCACAAGGTCAGGAGACTGAGACCATCCTGGCTAACATGGTACAACCCCGTCTCTACTAAAAAATACAAAAAATTAGCCAGGCGTGGTGGCAGGCTCCTGTAGTCCCAGCTACTCGGGAGGTTGAGGCAGGAGAATGGTGTGAACCTGGGAGGTGGAGCTTGCAGTGAGCTGAGATTGTGCCACTGCGCTCCAGCCTGGGCAACAGAGCGAGACATCACCTCAAAAAAAAAAAAAAAAAGTTGGTTTTTAAAAACACATCAAGAAAATTGAATAGCCAGACTAAGAAAAAAGAGAAGACTCAAATTTACTAAAATCAGGAATGAAATAGAAGACATTACTAATGACATTACAAAAATGAAAAGATTTATGAGGGACTCTCATGAACAATGTGCCAACCAATTAAGTAATCTAAATGAAATGGACAAATTCCTGGAAAAACAGAAACTATTGAAACTGACTCATGAAGAAATAGAAAACCTGAATAGACCTAACACAAACGAAGAGATTGAAGTAGGGAGAAAAAAAAAAAAACTTCCCACAAAGAAAAGTCCAGGATGAGATGGCTTCCCTGGTGAATTTTACCAAATGTTTGAAGCATGATTAATAACAATCCTTCTTAAACTCTTCCAAAATGGAACACTTCCTCACTCATTCGGAGGCCGGTGTTACCCTGATACCAAGACTAGACAGAATCGTCACAAAAAAGTAAACTTTCCAGTATCTCTTATGAATGTAGCTGCAAAAATGTTTGACAAAATACCTGCGAACTTAATCCAGCAAATTTTCAAAAAGATTATGCACAATGAATGCAAAGTTGGTTCAATACGAATGATTAAGCAAGAAAAGAAAATTAGAGGCAGCCAGGTTGACAAGGAAGAAGTAAAACTATTTCTATTTGCAGATGACATGATTTCATGCATACAAAATAATCAGAAATCCATGCAAAAAATATTGGAGCTGAGAAATGAGTTCTGCAAGGCTGCAAATGCAAGATCAATATTTTAAAAATCAGTTGCATTTCTAAAACAATGAACAATATGAAAATGAAATTAAGAAAATAATTCCATTTATAATCACATCAAAAAGAATAAACTTAGGAATAAATTCAACCAAAGAAGCACACAACTTGAACACTGAAAACTACAAAACATTGTTAGAACAAATTAAACAATTAAATATGTGGAAAGACATCTTGTGTTCCTCAATTAGAAGAATTAATATTGTTAAGATAGCAATAGTCCCCATATTGGTCTACAGATTCAATCTAATCCCCATCAAAATTCTAACTGCTTTTTTTTTTTTTTTTTTTTTGCAGAAATGGAAAGTCTGATCCTAAAATTCATATGAAATTGCAAGAGGACTCAGATAGCCAAAACTACCCAATAAAAGAACTAAATTGGAAGATTTACACATCCCAACTTCAAAAATTACTACAAAACTATAGTAATCAAGACAGTATGGTACTGGCTTAAGGCTAGGTATAGAGAAAATGGAACAGAATTGAAAGTACAGAAATAAACTCCTACTTTTATGGTGAACTGGTTTCAACAAGGGTGCCAAAGTCACTCACTGGAGGAGAGATCAGCTCTTCAGCAAATGGGTGCTGAGACAACTGGACCTCCATTTGCAAAAGATGGTATTTGGACTCCTACCTCACACCATATACAAAAAAATTAACTATGGACAAAATTGATCAAAGACCTAAAAGTCATGAGTTTTGGCCCACAGGAGTAGATGGACAGGGTTGAGGGGCTGGTCTCCCAGCAAAGGTGCTGGAGGCTCCTTGATGTTCTTCCCTGACAGCTGAGCCTAGAGTGCACTCCTTGGGATGATGGCGCCCCTCCTCTCACACCTTGGCTCAGAACTCAGCACTGAAATCCACCAGGAAGGCCAGGGGCAGGAGAGAGCTCTGCCTAGTGGGAGTGCAAGGACAGAGGCCTCCTCGGGCTGTGTAGACCCTGCCTGGAGGGGACACCAGAGCCATAGGGCATAGGCCTCCCCTATACACATGCGTGTGAGGCAGCAGTTGGATCAGTGTGGAGAGAGGGTGGAGGAGGTGCCCACAAGTTACCAAGGTTTGCAGTGAGTTCCTGTCATTCTGCATTCAGGTACAGGGCTCCTAAGACAGCCAGCCCCTCCCCATGGGCCTGTGCACCCAGGCTGGTGGCCACAGACCACTTGTGTCCCTGTTTTCAGGGTTCTGATGGGATAGAAGAGACTCAGCCCTGTGAGGGTGTGGGTGCCCCTCATCTCTCCTCCTCAGCAAGGAGGGGCCAGAGGAAGCCCCACGCTAGTGTCAGGGGACAAGGATTCCAGCTCAGGCCCGTCCACGGCTGTGTGACCCGGCATGGGCCATGCTCTCTCAAGGCCTCAGTTTCTCCCTCTGCAGAGTGTGGGATGGGGGTGACCTCACCAGATGGCTCCACATGCTTTAGCACAGAGATAATCCCTTTCCTCGTGACTGACAGACCAGCCAAGCGGCTCTACTGAATGTGGGACTCTGTTCAAGCTCTGAGTCAGCCCCAGGGCCGGCCTTGGCAGCCCTGTGCTGGCTGGCCAGGGTTGGCTGTGGATCCAGGGAAAGGGATTTGGAATTCAGGGATTTATGCTTTAAATTTCACATTTTCTTTTTCCCAATAGAGTTTCCCACTCTCAATCTCTGACATGATGGTAAAGCCCTTTGCTGTAGCTAAACTCAGTTGCCATTTTCGGATTGGCATTAGGTTGAGGAGGCTGAGTGCTCACAGGGAAGCCTCTTTCCAGCAGCATCCCTGGGCTGGAAAGGGCAGTGGGGGCAGCACGGGGCAGCAGAGGGTGGCTCAGGCTAAGCCAGAGGCGCCCGGGGCAAACCAAGAGGCACCTGCCTCCTTGTTTCTTAGCCTCTTAACACAGATGTTCGCAGCCTGGATTCTAGGAAGGCTCGGGGGTACAGCCATCCTGCTGGAAGCCTTTGCTCCTTTAGCCCAGGGAGCACTTGCCCCGGCCCCGCACACACCCCAGGGAGATGCTACCGGCCAAGGGGAGGCTTGCCCAGGCCACGGCCCAGCTTCAAGCCCTCACATTAGGCTGCCAGGGGCCCTCAGAGGCAGGGCCGAGTGGAAGGAGGTGCCAAGGAGGGGAAAGAGCTCAATGTCTACTACAGAGGCTGATGTCCCTTCTCTGCTCCCACTTCATCTGGCACAGGGTAGGGCATGGGAGGGAGACACCTGAGTACCCACCAGGCCCACACACATATGTGGTCATGCATGCATACCACACACACATGTGCACACACCTGTATATGGACGCATGCCCGACACAGCTACACCATGCCAGACACATGCCCACACATGGGTGCACACACAGAGCACACGTGCTCACATGCCATGCACATGCCTGCATCTGAGAATGACCCTGCCTTTGATCTGGAGGATGCTTATGGACCCTGCTGAGAGAGGGTGGATGTCACTGCAGGGACTCAGTGGGCACTGGAGGGTGCAACGTCCCCTGCCTTAGCCTCTACCCAGGCCCATCCTGTCCCCTGACCCACACACCCCTCATCACTGGGTGTCCCCGTCGCCAGGTATCCTCCTGGAGGAGTCCAGCAGGCCAGGCCTGGCCTCTCCCCAGAGCACCCCAGTCTCAGTGGGCCCCACCCTGGGGCTGGGGAGGAGGAGTAGGAGTGTGGGGGAGCTGGGTGGCGACTGAGTCCTTTCTCCAGGAGGGGAGATTGTGCGTCCCCACAGCCCTGTGTCACCAGAAACCCTCCCCAGCAACAGGGGCCACTCCCACAGGATCTGTCGCCGACCATGAGACAAGAACGTGGGTGGCGTGGGAAGGACATGGAGGAGGGTGGGAAGGAGGTATAGGGGGCGTGGGAAGGATGTGGGGGGCCGCGTAGGAAGGACGTGGGGTGCCGAGGGAAGGCCATGGGGGTGGTGTGGGAAGGCCATGGGGGGGCTATGGGAAGAACATGGGGGCTGCGAGGGCCCTGCTCCCTGTCCCTCTTCTTTGGATGAGGTTGCCATTATGTGGAACCCAGGGGGGTGCCCTGTGTCCCAGCAGCTGTTCCCACCTTCCCTGCGGCCACAAGCTTTGAAGGTGGCCTTGCCCGAGGCCCCACCGGACGTCTCCAGGGAGTTGCAGCCAGACTTTGGGCACAGCAGGCAGTGCCTATGGGAAGACAGACACCCTCCAGCCGGCCTCCCTCCACCCCCAGCCCCACGACAGCAAATGGGCTCCTCCAGGGTCTTCAGCGAGGTGTCCGGGCCTCTCCTGCCCAGGCCGTGTCATTGGGAGGTGGCCCAGTCAGGCTGGCAGAAAAAAGGACCAACAGGGCCCAACGGGCAGGTCCGGATAGAGGGACCACTTCAGAGGTGGTTCAAGGAGCCGAGCCCTAGGGTGGGAGGCCTGGGACCAGCCCCCCGGGGAGAGCGATGGCCCCAGGCCTGGAGGGCCGGAGGGAGCAGCTGGTACGCCCTGCAGGGGGAGTGGGAAGAAATCAGGAAGCGGGGCCCTGGTAGTGCAGGCTGCAGGCAGGGCTGTGGGGGCAGGGAGGCTTGCCCCGCGCAGCTTCTTCCTGGCCCGGGTGGCCTCCGTGCTCTGCTCTGGGCCAGCTGCGCCGGAGGCCCCAGGAAGAGCCCCCCTCCCCGTTCTGGCCCTCAAGACCTACTCCCCAGCCTGGAAAGTCTGAGCTGGCCCTGCGCGGGCCGGGACACCCTCCCCAGCCTCGCTGGTGGCCTAGTTTCTGCCGGGCGCAGGGGGAATGTGGGTCAACGTTTGCAAGTCTGGCCCGGGGCCAGAGTCAGTGGAAGGAAAAACACTCAGCGGGGGCTGCCCGGCAGAGGCCTCACCTCACAGCCGGCGGTTCCAACCCCACAGCCGGCGGCTACACCCCACAGCCAGCAGAGGCCGCACCTCACAGCCAGCAGCTCCAATCCCACAGCCGGGGATTCCAACCCTACAGTCGGCGGCTCCAACCCCACAGCGGGCAGCCCCACCCCACAGCCAACAGAGCCTCACCTCACAGCCAGCAGAGGCCTCACCTCACAGCC
>NW_012110696.1:2187077-2193959 GCF_000951045.1 Mandrillus leucophaeus | reverse complement strand
CCCCACAGCCAGCAGAGGCCTCACCTCACAGCCGATGGTTCCAATCTCACAGCCCGCGGTTCCAATCCCACAACCGGCGGCCCCACCTCACAGCCGGCGGCTCCAACCCCACAGTCAGCAGAGGCCTCACCTCACAGCCGGCGCCTCCAACCCCACAGCCGGCAGCTCCACCTCACAGCCAGCGGCTCAGGGCCCAGGGCCACAGGGAGGGCGCCCCATGCAGCACCTCCTGCTGGGCTCTGCCCCTACCGCCGTCCTCTGGAGATGGCCCAAGGCTGGTGCCCGTGACTCAGTGGCCCACTCCCGCATCTCCTGCGGTCCCAGGGCAGGTCCCACTGGTGTGTGGCTGGCCTCGCAGGAACCACTTCACTCTCCACCATTCACTGCTCCCACAGGCAACAGAAGCAGCCCCCCGGCCCCTCGGTGGGTGCACCAGCTTGGTGGCCCTGGCGGCCCCCTGCCCCTCAGAGGCCGGCCAACCTCCAGCACCCTCCCTGAGTCCTCAGCCCCTTGGAGGCTGCCATGGCACCCGAACCCCCCGGGCTCCAGGCACAGCTCCAGAGGTTGGGTGGGTGGGGGCTGCATCCCGGGCTCCACATGTGGGTGGGCAGTGCCGCAGCCCCTCCTGAGTAGCCCTCAGCAAGCAGGGCTGCAGGGTGGGCTCCACGCAAAATCGCCGTCACAGCCCCAGGGCCATCAGCAGGCAGAGGTGCAAAACGTGGTCATGGCCCACAGCCCTGGGATGCCCCGCCCCAGGACCCCCCACCCTTGGAGAACCCCAGCCCCAGGATGCCCACACCTCAGCCTCCCAAGTAGTTGGGACTACAAGGATGCACTACCACACCCAGCCAATTTTTTTTTTTTTTTTTTTGTAGAGTGGTCTCATCGTGTTGCCCAGGTCAGTTTCGAACTCCTGGCCTCAAGCCATCCTTCTGCTCGACCTCCCATGGTGCTGGGATTGCAGGAGTGAGCCCCACGCCTGGCCATGTGCTTTGTTGAGTTGCTGACTTTGCCTTTGCTATGGGGATCTGGGTTGGGGTCCTGTGGCTCACGTGAGAATAGAGGATCATGGGGTAGTTCCTGGCACCCTCCCCCAAAGGAGGCTCACACAGGCCAGGACCGCCCCGTCTGGCTGCCCCATCCCCGCCCCCGACATGCCCTTTGCCTTCTCCTCTGTGAACCACAAAACACATTGACGGGGTGCCTGGTGCCCCCCTCAGTCAGGGCTCATGGGGGAGGCCCTTCTTTAACGTCTCTTACTGGGCACACCCGGAGGCCACATGTTCCAGGGTCAGAGAGACCAGGAGAAATCCCAGCTTCTTCACTCATGGCTGTGCATCTTCAAGAAGGTGACTGTGCCTCTCTGAACCTCAGCCTCCTCTATCTGACAGCACAAGGGTCTGCAAGTCTCTAGGGGCCATGTGAGCTCCATGGGGACCTCTCATCTCTGCTGTGAAAGCAGCTAGGGGAAGTGCACGTGAGCTGTGTGGCCTCATACCCACCAAGACCCTGGGGGTCACACCAGGCAGCACTGAGAAGCAGAGCAGAGGCTGCCGCGGTGACCAGGGTTGCTGCTGAGACGCAGGGCAGAGGCCGCCATGGTGACCAGGGTTGCTGCTGAGACGCAGGGCAGAGGCCGCCATGGTGACCAGGGTTGCTGCTGAGACGCAGGGCAGAGGCTGCCATGGTGACCACGGTTGCTGGTGAGACACAGGGCAGAGGCCACTGCAGTGACCAGGGTTGCTGCTGAGACACAAGGCAGAGGCCGCCACGGTGACCAGGGTTGCTAGCGAGACGCAGGGCAGAGGCCGCCACGGTGACCAGGGTTGCTGCCTGCCTGCCACACACCCCACTTGGGCCTCTGGCTGTCTCCTCTCCTGCAGAAACCCCATGGGCAGGTGTGCAGCCAGCGCGGAGGGAAGACGTGTGTGCCAGCAGAGAGAGCACGAGGCCTGGAGTTCTCATCTGTGCCACCAGAAGCAGGGGACAGTGAAACGTCATCTACAATCACCAGGGAGACGGCTGCATCCCAGGCATCCCACACCAGCCCAGAAATGTCACCAGTAAGCGCAACAGCAGACACTAGAAGATATGTCATCCCTATGCATTATCCAGAGAAAGTACTGGAAGGAAGCCAGCCACTGCCCATGAGTCGGAGCAGAGGACACCCCCCTGACATCAAGGTGAGGCCAAGGGGAGAGGAAGCGGGGCTGAGTGGGGCCTGTGACGTCAGCACGTGCGGTGGGCACACCGGGGAGGGGGGGACGATGACCGAGATAGAGGACATAAACCTCCATCAGCCAAACAACATGGGAGCTAAACTCGGAAAGCCAACTGGAAGGGGACGCGATGAAGGGACTTGAGGGTCACAGGAGCTCCCTCCATGTCTCTCTCTCCATAATTAGGTCTAGTGGCGACAGAAAAATGCAGACAGATCGATATGGATGGTCATGCTCACGTTCCTCACAGGAAACGGTGCTTCTGAACGTTCCTCACAGGAAACAGAGCTTCTAAACATTCCAGCTTCCGATAAGTCCATGTCTGTTGTGTACTGGCTGCAAAGAAAACCTCAAGGAACTAAAAAGTAGAATAATTTAAATGATCCTATTATCCAAATATTGTAAAATAAATAACAGAAAGTGCCACCTCTTCCCCCCAAAACTTAGAAACCAACACACTCCCAGGTAGCCCTTGGGTAAAACAGGATATTAAATCTGAATGTGCGCTCTCTGAAAAGCCAAGAAACCATAAATATTGATCCAGCGCTGAGGACTCAGCTAATGCAGCGTCCAGAGCCCCCAGCACAGCTCTTGTTTTTTAGAGGAAAAAATAAACGGGAGGGACTTTGTGCCATCCTAAGAAACGAAAATGAGAACAAGAAAGTGTATTTTAAAAAGTAGGGAGAATTATGAAGATAAAGCCAGAAATTAATGAAGTAGAAAACAAATAAGTAAAGAGGAGAAATGATTGTTTTTCTGAAATAAATAAAATAAAATCCCCTTGCCCAGCCCAAAAGCTGCATCAAGAAATGACTGCCTAGGCTGGGCACGGTGGCTCACGCCTATAATGCCCACACTTTGGGAAGCAGAGGTGGGCGGATCGCTTGAGGCCTGGAGTTTGAGACCATCCTGGCCAATACAGTGAAACCCTGTATTTGCAAAAATACACAAACTAGCCGGGCGTGGTGGTGTGCGCCTATAGTCCCAGCTACTCGGGAGGCTAAGGCAGAACAATTGCTTGAATCTGGGAGGCAGAGGCTGCAATGAACTGACATCGTGACCCTGCACTCCAGCCTGGGTGATAAAGTGAGACTCTGTTTCCAAAAGAAAAAAAAAAACCACAAAAACGAAAACTAAATAAATAAGTGACTATATTTAGAATTTATGTACATTGAAATAGAAAAACCCACACACGATTAGGAAGAAGGAGACCCCAGTATGGAAGAGGCTGGAGAAATGATGAGACAGCCCACTCGGCCGGGGCAGCTGCTTGGAAACCTGCAGCAGCAGACCATGTTGTCCTGGGTGTAAAGTCCAGAATGACTCTGGACAAGCGGCACCACGCGGAGATGAGCACAAGGAGCTGGAGAGGGCGACAGCTGAGCCAGGAAAGGAGGCTCCAGGAGCAGATGTCCGCAGCTGACGATGACCTCACCTTCCATGGAAAGAAAGTCATCCCAGGGTTACTTTAACCTTCCCAAGACATGAAAGGATGGAAAACTCTGTAATTCATCTCATGAAACCAGGATAATTTAATTCAAAAACCTGATGTGGAACAAAAAGAGAAAACCATAGACAAATATCACTTTCAGAAGATGCAAAAAAATCTAACAGAATAGCAAATAGGACTCAACACCGCGTCAGCGGATTCTACACAGGAGAACAGCAATTAGGACCCAACGCAGCTTCCATGGCATCATGTATGGCCAAGCAGATGAAGGCCAGGCTTACGAGGGCAGCCCAGCAATCAGAGACATCATTTCATTAGCCAATTAGCACAGAAAATTCAGAGAACCCCATCGACAGGTACTGAAAAGAAAATTAACCAAATTCAGCAATCATTATGAATAAAAGCTCTATTTCTAGTAAAATAGAAAAAAGTGCAAAAGTCTGTGTCCACAATGGCCAAGATCGTTGTATGTGGAAACACAAATGTCACAAATCCAGGGTCGACTCGTGGGGCCTGCTGCTGTAACAATTGTCCAGCATTTTCTAGGAGGTTCCAGCAAACTTAATAAGAAAACCAAATAAATGGCACAAACATCAGAAAAAATAAGACAATTTATTTTGTTGATGATATGATTGTAAACCTAGTTATGCCTCTGCCCCCTCATTTAAAAATTAAAAATCAGGCCAGGTGCGGTGACTCACGCCTGTAATCCCAACACTTTGGGAGGCCAAGGTGGGCGGATCACCTGAGGTCAGGAGTTCGAGACCAGCCTGACCAACATAGTGAAACCCTGTCTCTACTAAAAACACAAAATTAGCTGGGCATGGTGGTGCATGCCTGTAATCCCAGCTACTTGGGGGGCTGAGGCACGAGAATCGCTTGAACCCATGGGTGGAGGTTGCAGTGAGCCAAAATCGCACCACTGCACTGCAGCCTAGGCCAGAAGAGTGAAACTCCATCTTAAAAAAAATTAAAATTAAAAATCAGTAAAAAACATTTAATACAAGATGAATATACAAAAATTAGTAACTTCTCACTCCTCTAGCAATAATCACTTGGGAATTAAAGAAAAAAAAAGAGCCAAAATATTCCATTTGCCATGGCAACTGAGTAGTTGGGGTGAAGGTTAGGATGCTGTAAGGAGCAGCTCCTGGCATGGGGAACTCGATGGAGGCATCACTTCTCTCTCACATGGTGGCTGAGAACAGCTGGGTGGGCTGCTCTGTCACCACACATGGGGTCCCCCAATCATGCTTCTCCTCTAGCCTTCCAGGCATCTTTCCTGGCTGCAAGGTTCCAGTGGGTGCAGAAATGCCCACGTCCAGCTGGCAGGAGGGGCCTGGGCAGGGGCAGGAGGGTAGAGGCCATGTTTTCCAAGACCACATGTGAGACATGGCCCATGTTGCCACGTGCGTTCCGTGGTTAGCCCTTGGTCAGGGCCTGGCCTGGCTGGAAGATGGGCTTGCTGCGGCAGGGACAGGCAACGCCATCGCAGGAGAAGGGGCCGGAGCTGGCAGGAACAGTGTCTCCAGGTGACAAAAGCCTCCGACAATTTTGCGAGAAAGGTGGGGGTGGGTGTGAGAGGACGCAGGGCCCCCACCGCTCAAGCAAGGAGAGCAGGGAGCAGAGCCACGGCGAAGGCCCAGCCGGGAGCCTCTCCTGCCAACCTGAAGCCCAGCCTCCAGGTTCCATGAAATCACCTCCAGTTATCCCAGGAGAAAGGTGCATGGCCTAGGAAAGAAAAAACAGGCAGCTCGGACCCAGGCTCCAATCCCGGCCACCAGTTACCAGACAGGGGCAGCCACATCGCATCTGTGTGCCTCAGTTTCTACATCTGCGGCTGCAGTGATGGTTGTGCCCGCCCAGTAGGGCTGCTGTGAGTTAAGGGGTGAGAGACAGAGACGCTTCCCTGTCCACTGTCTCCAACACGTTCTTCCTGGTCACCCCTCACTGAACACCCCAGGGACCAGGCAGGCGCCATGGACAGTTGAGAAGGCATCCAGCCTGCAGAACGGAGTCCAGGACCCAGAGAAGCTTCAGGGGTGAGCAGGGTGGGTCGGGGCCGGGGCGTAAATGACAGGGGGAGCACGCGGAGGGAGGAGGGAGCTTCAGGACAGGAGGTGCAGGCTGAGTGAGGATGGCTGAGTGGCCCTTGTGTCAGAGCAGGGGAGGCTCAGCGGAGGCAGGGGCAGGCTTGGCCTCTGCACTTCTGCCTCCAGGATGTTATGGATTTGGCAGGGAACGCGTAAACCATGAGCTCACCCCGCGGGAACGTGGTTTCCTCTGGCTGCCCCCACAACAGCTGTTCCCCATCAGCACCGGCCCCATCTCCCTAGCAGGAAGCCGGGCAGCCACTGCAGGCCAGGTGTGGACGCCCCTCACACCCTCCCATCTGTGCAGACGTCACTGGACAGGGTGGTAAGGGGGAGGGGAGCAGCGAGGAGAGGGTGGGGTGTGGCCCCCCGTCTCTGGTCCCCTCTGGTCCTTTGCTGTGACCATGTGGAGGAAGCCAGCTCCCGGAGGTAGGGCCAAGCCTTCAGGGTCCTCAGTGCCACCAACCAGGCCTGACCCCGACTGCTGACTGAGCCCCACGTGGTTCCTCTGCCCTGGACATGCACACCCGGGTGCCCTCCTGGCTCTGCTGCAGCAGACCTGTGTGCCAGGGCCTTCTAGACGGTTTTGGCCCCTCCTGTGTGGACTATTCCCACCATACCTGGTCTGGGCTGAGGCTTCCTGGCCCTTCCCCTCTCACCCTGACGAGCTTGGCCTGGGGGGCCCATGAATGTGCCCTGCCCACGTGGCCCTCTGCGGTCACCCACAGCCAGCAGGACCCAGATTCCTTGCAGGCCAAATGCAGGTGCCCCAGCTCCTCCAGCCCCTCCCCCCACAGTATGTGGCCAGTGACAAAGGGGATGAATTTGGCCCTGTGCCATGCTGGGCCACATGCCTGCCCTGCCCGCCCTGAGTGTCCCGGTTGTGAGTCCCCAGCCCACTGGCTTCAGGCACTGCCAAGCCCCTTGCTCTCTTCCCTGAAGAGGGTGTGGATTTCTCCAGGCCAGGCCTGTGGTCAGCAATGCAGGCAGGTGTTTGTGACCAGGGCATCTGTGCTATCAGACACAGGAATAGCCCCCAAACCACGCAGGGAGGGAGGAGGCCCTGAGAGAGAAGGTGCAGTTACACACATGTGACCACAGAGAAGGCTGCCTTCACCCC
>NW_012110696.1:2169925-2186502 GCF_000951045.1 Mandrillus leucophaeus | reverse complement strand
GCAAAACAGCTTTGTTGAGATGAAATTCACATGCACACAAGTCACATTGTACAGTGTACAATTCAGTGGTTTTTAGTATATTCACGAAGTTGTGCAACCATTCCCACTCATCTCATTCCGGAACACGTTTATCATCTGCAGAAGACGTCCTGTGCCTGTTAGCAGCCACTCCCCGCCACGGTTTGAGTGCAGCCACAACAGAATGCCAGACAGCAGTTGATCAACAGAGACTTCCTGCCTCCCAGTCTGGAGGCCAAGGTCCCAGCAGGGCCATGTCGGGTTCTCCTCTTCCACGACGATCCCTCGAATGCGGCATCCTCACCGGCTGGAGGGTGGGCCTGCCCCACAAGCCCTTTTCATAGTGGCTTTAGTCACAAGGGCTCTGCCTCGTGAGTGGATCAGACACCTCCCATCAGGCCCCACCTCCTGGCACTGCCTGGGGTCTAAGTTTCCGCCTGAGCTTTAGAGGATGCAAGCATTGCAACCACAGCACTGCATGGGAGGCCCAGTACTCCCCCCGTCACATACAAAATCGTATGAGTCAGCGTTCTCTAGAGGGACAGGACTCATAGGAGACATGAACAGGGGATGATCTTGGACTCCCTGCCCACCTTCCAGACACATGGGGGCAGGCCTGGGCCCCCACGGCTTTGCTGGGCTCAGCCCACTCAGGGCGCGGAGGTTGGAGTCTCCTGCCTGCCGCTCTCCCAGGCTGCGCTTGGTCACTGGTGGCCCTGCGGTCCTGGGGTCTCGGAGGCAGCCCCCACCCCCTTGCCTCGGCTCCACTGGGCATTGCCCCGCTGGGGATTCCGAGGCAGCTCCGCCCCAATGATGAGCCTCTGCCTGGGCCTCAAGACTGTCAGCAACATCCTTTGAAATCTGGGTGGAGGCCACTGTCGCCTGCAGGGTCAGACCGTGTGGATGCCACCAAGCCCACCGCATGCGCCTTCAGGAGCAACAGGTGGAGCTGCGCCTGCGCCTGCCTGAGCCATGGCGGGGGCAGCCAAGGAGGGCTGGGCCAGGATCTGGGGAGACCCAGGCAGGCAGTGAGCTCTGTGGTCCCAAAGGTGCCCCAGAGGCCCATCCCTTGCCATGATTCTGCCCTCAGGGCCCTTATAAAAGGGCTGGAAGGAACTAGCTCGGCTGTTTGTCCTCCGAGTTCTGCCATGTGAGGCTGGATATGCCATCAGAGCTGCCCTCAGCAGACCCCAGCCTGCCGGTGCCTGGATTCTTGGACTCCCCAGCTGGAGAACTATAGGAAATAAATTTCTGTTGCTTATAAATTACCCAGTCTGAGGTGTTTTGTTACAGCAGTGGGGATGGACTAAGACCCTTCCTGTTTTCCCCCAGCTACGCCCTCGCCCCCAGCCCCGGGCAGCCGGGAGTCTACTCTGTGTCACTGTGGACCTGCCCATTCCAGACATTTGACATAAATGGTCTCATGTGATATGTGGCCGTCCACGTCTGACCTTCACTTAGCAAATGTTTGCGAGGTTCATCCACTTTGGAGCATGGGCCAGAGCTTCGTTCCTTTTTACGGGTGAAGAACAGTGTGGGGCCAGGCCACAATGTGCCCATCTGTCCCTCAGCCAATGGACATGTAGGCTGTGCCCACCTTGGGGCTATTGTGAATAATGCTACTAGGAACATCTGTGGATAAGCTTTCGTGTGGACACGTGTCTGATTCTCGGGGACGTGTTCCCAGGAGTGGGACTGCTGGGTCACATGGAATTCGGCTTCACACTTTGAAGAACAGAACAGCCGCGTGTGAGGTGCCCGTGTCTCTGCCGTGATACCTGTGATGCTTTCGGTTCCAGCCATCCCAGTGGGTGTGAGGTGTGGTCTCATGTGGTTTTTATTTGCATTTTCCTGGTGGCTAATGGTGTTAAGCAGCTTGTCATGAGCTCGTTGGCTGGTGGCATACATTATTTGAAAAAAACATCTATTCAAATTCTTTTGCCCTTTTTTTTTTTTTTTTTTTGAGTTAGAGTCTCGCTGTGTCGCCCAGGCTGGAGTGCAGTGGCACGAACTCGGCTCACTGCAACCTCTGCCCCCCAGGTTCAAGCAATTCTGTTGCCTCTGCTTCCTGAGTAACTGGGATTACAGGCGTGCACCACCGCACCCAGCTAATTTTTGTATTTGTAGTAGAGATGTGGTTTCACCGTGTTGGCCAGGCTGGTCTCAAACTCCTGACCTCAAATGAGCCACCCAGCTTGGCCTCCCAAAGTGCTGGGATTACAGGCGTGAGCCACCGTGCCCGGCCTCCTTTGCCCATTTTTAAACTTAGTTGTTTATCTTTGCATTGCTGAACTGTAAGAGTTCTTTAGCACATTGGTTTTTCACTACCTCACCCTGGAGCCGATGCACATCCCTTCTGCTCAGTCATTAGCCAGAAATGCAGAGAAATGCTACTGTATGACCCCATGACCTCAGCCTGATGTGCAGGAGTCCCCAGAACATTAGACGGGCCCCGACTGTCTGCAGGATACGGACCCGGGAGGGGGCTTTGCACTGTTGATCTGACCACAGCCCCTCACTGATTCAAAAACGTCCCCTTTAGTGTGTCTGTAATGCCAGTGGGTTCCCCGTTCATCTTGTTACTGGGACCGCCCCATGTACCAGCTGCACACAGGGCTGACCAGGTGCAGCCTCCGGTGTGTGTTAAAGCCTGGTGGCAACAGTTCCCTTGTGGATCTTTTGTTCCCGAATTTCCTTAGTTTTCTTACTTATTTTTCCACGTTAACTTCACAATCGATGTACCTGGTTCCAGGGTTCTCTGGTGTTTTAATTGGCCCCCCCGTGGCAGCCGACCAGCATAGGGGATGGCGCCTCGTGATGCCCAGGACAGACTGGGCTTGTTGCTGGTCTGGTCCTCGATCAGGCCTCAGACCCTCTATAACAGGTATAGATCTGCCCGCTGTTTGCTCCTAGAAATTTACAATTTTTGTTGCTGTTGAGAATGGTGCCTTCTCTTTCTTCGTCTCTCCTAACCGGAAGTGCTTGAATTTGAAAGACGCTGATTCTTGACTCTGAATTTTGTGCACAGCCACCCTCCTAAACTCACCTCTGCCTTCAAATCAATTTTCCAAATCTATGAGGAGTTGCAGCAGGCTGTGCTCAGGTGCAGAGCCTCCCTCCAGCCATGTGCGTGCAGCTCCTCCTGGGGCTCTTGGCTGTGAGGCCTGGCCTGTCCCTGTGGCCGAGGCTGTCCCCTCCCTGTGCCCTCACCACGCCCTCCCCGTAATGCTGCCCGGACTCTGCACAGGGCAGGGCCCTGGGGGCACATGGAGAGGAACTGGCTGTGGGTGGAGACAGCACCCAGCTGAGGTCCTGGGAAAGAGGCCATGCCCGGGGTTCCTGGACACAGGAGGTGGGGCTGGCTGAGGCTCGATGCCTGCACTGGGCATGGAGGAGGCACCTTCGAGCTGGGGCCTCCTTGGAGCAGCTGCATTGGGGGGCAAACCCTGTCCCTCGGTTTCCGTGTTCACATCTTTACTAGAACTGCAGCTGGCACCCGTGGAGCTGTGGGCTTTGTCCAGGGAAAGCCGTGCCCAGCACCTGGAGGGCCCTGCAGGGGTGCTGGACTCAGGGTTAAAAACGAGGATCCTGGCCTCCTGCAACCCTGTCCCCAGAGGCCCCATTGGAGCCACCTGGCCCTCCCTGCCGCCAGCCCAAGCATCCAAGGCTTTTGCCAGCAGTGCCTGTGGCAGCCTCGAGGAGGGTGGAGGCCCAGGGAGGGGCATCATTTGGTGTTGATCAGGGGAGATGCCGGCGTCTCCACAGCCCCAGGGCCTCCAGGCTCGCCCGGGCTCCCTCACTCAGACGCCCCACCCACAAACACCTGCCCAGGTCCCACCAGGGGCCCCTCTCACCCCTGAAGCTGTGCAGGCCCTCGGCCAACAAACCAGGACCCTCAGCTTGGATGGGCAGGAAGGTCCAGGAGGGGCCCTTGAGATCTCCTTGCTTGGGCCTGGGGATTGGGGCCGCAGGAAGCCATGCTCCACCCCGATGCCCACCCCTAGCTCCCCTGGCTGCCTCCTGGCCTCTGTCTCCCTCCAGGCCCCCACCCTGACTAGGGAGTTGGGGGGGTAGGGGTGGAGCTTTGGGAGGAGACCACGCCCAGTCTGGTGGGGAGCAGAGTTTTGGGGAGGAGGCCACGCCCAGCATGGTGGGGGCGGAGCTTTTGGGAGGAGGCCACGCCCAGTATGGTGGGGGCAGAGCTTTTGGGGAGGAGGCCACGCCCAGTCTGGTGGGGAGCAGAGTTTTGGGGAGGAGGCCACGCCCAGCATGGTGGGGGCGGAGCTTTTGGGAGGAGGCCACGCCCAGCATGGTGGGGGCAGAGCTTTTGGGGAGGAGGCCACGCCCAGCATTGGGTTTGCATTTCCAGGATGGGCTTCTCCTTCCTGGACTCCTCCCCTGGCACTGGGCTGGGGGCTGTCAGGATGACCCTGCCCTACCCAAGGCTGACCTGGGGCCATGAGCAGGAGGATGCCCCCCTCACTGCTCCTCATGAGTCCCTGTGTGCCCCCAGGGAGCCAGCGGGCAGCAACCGGACCCCAGCTGCCTCTCAGGGCACCCAGGACTGGAGAGGGCCCTGCCCAGGGTCTGCGGGTGCCACTCACTCACCCGGCTGCAGCCCCCAGCTGCCCTGGGCTGACCGTGGGCCTAGGCTGAGCTGACTGGACTGGGGGTTGTCAGCCCTTGGTTTGGCCCCACCACTGCTCTGCCAGGGCAGGGGAGGCTGGCAGCCCAGGTTGTGGGGCCAGAGGGCCATGCTGTGACAGACGAGAAGAGGGAGTGACCTGGAGGGCCCAGGGCAGGGACCAACAGCAAATGCCTCCCTAGGTGGTCTCTCCAGGACAGATGTGTCCCCTGTGGGAGGGCTGAGGCGCCCAGCAAGAGCAGCAGCTCCTCGGGGCACGGGGACCCAGTGGGCTGAATGGGACTCTTGGAATAGAAGGAGCCTCTCCAGACTCAGCTCTGCAGGTGGAACGGGGAGGCAGGACCTGAGGCTCCTCGTGGGGAGGCAGCCTTGCCCTGCGAGGTCTCCCTCAGGGGACAGAAGAGCCAGGGTGCCCCGCCAGCAGCAGAGAACAAACCCCAGTTCAAGGCGAACCCCAGGTGTGGGGTGGGTGTAAAAGCAGGTGGCTTTGACCATGAGTGGACAGGTGAGGGGCAGACAGGTGTGAGCAGGTGAGGGGACAGGTGGGAGACACATGGAGGGTGGGGGAAGATGGGGACAGGAGAAGAGGCAGTGGGGGCAGATGTGGGGCAGTTGGAGGTAGGTGGGGGTGGATGGCGTTGGTTGGGGGTGGATGGGGTTAGGTCTGAGCAGGTGCGGGGTGGGTGGGGGGCACGTGGAGGGGGCTGGAGTTGGTGTGGGCAGGTGCAGGGCAGTGCCGGGGAGGCACTGTCAGGTGAGTGTGGGGCTGGGCAGAGGCTGACCTGGGATACCAGGGCTGCTGCTCAGAACCTGCTCTCTAGGTAGGCAGCCGGGCTCCATCAGGTGTGACCGCCCACTGCACAGAGGGGTGGAGGCTGGAGGCCCAGACACCTGCAGGGGCTGGGAGGGATGTGGGTGAGTCTGGCTCCTCCCACACCCTTCATCCCACCAGCGTCCATAGCCCTGGCCCTGGCTGTCCCTGACGTCCCCTCTAGTGGGCACCCCCGGCTGGAGGCAGCTTGCGTCAGGGACCTGGAGAGTGAGTGGCGAGCCCACCACAGAGGGATCCTACAGACGCTGCTACCACTGACCAATGGCGCCGGTAGCTGGTTTAAAAAAGAAAGGGCAGCACAGAGGCCGCCCGGAAGAGCCGGTGTTTCCATGAGCCGCGCTTACAGACGGTGCCAGAGGGTCCGGCTGCCTGACCCTGCGCTGTGTTTACAGATGCGCCTAACCTTATATTGTTCAAGTCGCACGTCCTGCCTAACAGGGATATTTTCGGACTCTACGTGGGAAGCCCTTGGCTGCTGTGTGAAGGTCGGGTCAGGGGGTGGCTGAGGCTGTCCAGGGGAGTGGTCAAGGGCTTGGGGAAGCAGAGGTAGACTCACCAGGTGCTGGTGCTCAGCGGGGCTGGGGAACACCAACTCGACCCACGCCCTGGCTGGGTCACCCCGTTCCTGCTGGGGCTTGATGCCAGGCAGAGCGGGTCAGGCCAGGAGAGGCCTGGGGCCAGCCTGGGGAGCAGAGCTGCTCAGCGGGGCAGAGGTCCTCCTCCGGGCACCGGGCTCAGGGCCCAGTGGCCAGATGGTTTTCTTTGCTGCAGGGAGTGCCGGCTGTAGGGGGAGGCCTGGGAGGGCTTGTGCAGCTGGGCCTCTCTTGGGCTTCTCTGCTGTTGTTTTTTGCTGGAAAATCAATCCTGCAAGTCCAGCTGGGCTCTGGCTGAGCGCAGCTAGGGGTGGGGTGGTGGGTGCTTTCCGGCCTCTGCGGGGCAAGTTCTGGGCCCACAGTGGGGAGAGAAGGCAGGATGGGGTGCGGCCCCGAAGAGCCTAGCTCCCCCTACTCTGTGCCCTGCTTGGGTCACCCCAGAAGGACTGTCCCCATCCTCCCAACTTCCTGCCCAGGCCCCCAGAGCTACCTGCAGCCTCCCCTTGCTCCCGTGCCCAGGCAGAGGTCTACAGGAGACCAGAGTCAGGGTATTCATCAGCAGCCACAGGAGAGTTCCCCACCAAGGCGCAGTAGCCTGAGGAGCTGGGGCTGCCCGACCCTCCCCAGCTCCACCCCTCTTGCCTCTGAGCCCTACCCAAGGCCTGGAGAATCACTGCTTCCTCCTGCTCCAGGGGTTCCAGCAGAGCCGTTGGAGGGTGTGCCTGCCGCGTTCTTAGCCCTCTCTGCCGACCTTTCTTGAACGGACTCTGGCCATGGTGCCAACGCGTCAATGGCCTGTGCCTCTGCTGTCCGAGCTCAGGGGCCGTCCATGCCTCCGAGGCTGGCATACGGCAGCTCTTGTTTTACCCATGAGGGGGAAGCCCAGGACCTGTGCCCTTGATCACACGTCCAGTTCACACAGACGCACACGCACACGCCTGCCCACCAGGCAGACACCCACGCACCTGCACGCAAGCACACGCCAAGCCAGCGGGCCCAGTCCCTGCCCCGGAGTCCCTGGTGTCAGAACTAGGCTGCTGTGGCTGTTCCCTCTTCAATATGCCTGAGTTTTATGAGCCCAAATTAATAGACCTTTGTTGCTACATATAAATTTGAGGATAAAATTGAATCTGTTCAACGTAAGCAGTTGAAATTTTGCCTGGGGTGGTGATGAACGTCTCTAGCACTTGGTAAAATGTATTTAAAGGGCATGTATTTGACGACATTAACAGCCCGCCGCCCGCAAGCACAGCCCGTCTCGTCATCTGGCGGCCTCGTCGTTCACCACAGTTGGCGGCCCCAGTCACTCCCACGGTCTTTACCAGCCGGGTGCCAGTGGCTGGGACCAGGTTCTGACCACTGTGCCCACTCACTGTGGAATCGGGCGAGCGGGCCAGACCTTGCGTTGTAAGGACAGAGCAGGACACGTCCTGTCACAGGGCACCCGCTGTCTGCAACTTTTGTTTGTTTCTGTCCCAGGTTGGGCAGGACAGTTGGCGGGCACCACAGGCGCTCCTGTGAGGCCACCTGGCCAGTCCCAGGATTAGCTGCAGGCTTTGGCTGATTTTCTTGAGTCTTGTACACAGATGCTTGTCAGCAAATACCAGCGGCTTATCTCTTTCCTTCCAACATGCAAACCTTATTTCATGTTAGGTTTTGGCACAACCTCCAGTCTAATACCAACCTCGAGGGAAATAAACAGTGCTGCCCATTTCACAGGCCAGGAAACTGAGGCTGAGGGCCCCCCCCAACCCCGCCGACATCCTGCTACCCCGCACCCTTGCTAGACGTTGTTTTTTGCTGGAAAATCAATCCTGCGAGTCTTGCTGGGCGGGGTGACTCCCCCGAGGTAGCACCAAGGGGAGGTTCGTTTCGAGGCTCAGAACACTTTTCTGACAGTTTTCTGTCCCTTACATCCCAGACTCAGTCACACTTCAGCGTCCCGGCTCCCTGGCCGCCAGCCTCACACCACGGACAGCCCTTGGAGGTGTTCTATTCCTGCCCTGACCCTTCTACTTGGAAACATGGAAACAATGAGGCCAGCTGAGTGGGAGCCTCCAGGCCTGTGTCCAGAGCTAGTTCCCGGTGCCTGGCTGCCTTTCGGGGCGGGGCCTGTCTCCAGTTGGAGCTGGGAGGGCGGCCTACCCTGCCAGAGGCCAGCCCCACCCTCGGCTGCTGTAGGGGCTGACCAGGGCCCAGTGACCCAGCCCAGGGCTTGCCTGTGCAAAGGCTGGAGCCAGCGGTCAGCATGGAACTCCTGGTCTTCCCACTGACACCTCTGCAGCCCACACCGGCGATATCAGAAAACATCAGCTCCAGCCCGCAGCCCAGACACTTGAAGTCACCTTGGCTGCCCCTCCTCACACCCATGCCCACGTCGGCGAAACCAGGGCTGGCTCCTTAACTGTGTCCAGAACCCACCCTTCCCACCCGCCCAGGCCACCTCCCTTAGCGACCCAGGGGCTCCAGGATGAGCCCCAGACAGGTCAGAGATGGGCTGGGCGGCAGGGAGCAGAGGCCTGTCATGAGGCGGGGCTGCCCTCGGCGTGGGTCTCAAGACCGGGAGCCACTGCCCATACCCAAGAGACCTCTGTGGGCACTGGGGTGCAGAGCCAGGTAGGAGGGGGCACCCCTGCCAAAGGCAGCGGCCTCCCCTCTGCCTCTGCTTTAGATGGGGCTGGGAGCAAGGGGAGGCTGACACTTGGGGGCTGACGCTGCAGGGTCTGGACACTTGGGGTGGCAGGAGAACCCATCTGCACGCAGGGAAAGGCTCGGGATGGGGACGTCCTGAGGGGACCCGGGTTCCCCCAGCACCCGCTGCAGCCCCTCCTCGCGCCACCTGGACCCGCCTGCAGGAGTTTGCCTGGAAACGCTCCTCTGAGGTTTCTGTGGTACTTTTTTCACTTGGAGATTCGCTATCAAAGTTAACGTACGCTTATAAACGAGCTGGGACTCTGCTGATGTGCACAGACCACACTCCCCAAAAAAGCTCTGAGAAACCAGGAGGCTGGGATTTCGAGAAGGACGCCAGTAAACTGTTTTCAGTATGAGCTGCGGGCTGATACTACCCCTGCGGGGGTGTCTCCTCCTGCGGCTGAACATCCAGCCCAGCTGTGGGCCAAGGTGAGGTGCGACCCCTTTTGGCTTTTTTGCACATTTCTGTAGGCTGGGTGACCCATGGTCTGGGGAACTTCCTCAGTCCTGACATCTGCTTTCCTTCCTCCTCCTGTGGCCCAGTCTTCCCAGGTCACAGGCCGGCCTGCGGGAGGTATGCCAAGAAGGGAGGGGGTGGGCAGTGGGGCAGGCCCGGCCTGGCACACTGCTTCCCTCCCACAGGGGCACTTCGGGCAGGCCACCTCCAAGCCAGGACCCTACAGCATCCCACAGACCCAGTGGGCAGAGGCACAGGCCCGGTACACACAGAGACCACTGCCCAACCTGCCACTGCACTGCCTCTGAGTCTCTCTTAGGCTGCCTACTTCAGAGAGGCTGAGCTAGGCCCTGGAGGTCACCAGAGCCAGGACTGAGGCTCACCCGTGTCCTCATGAGAGAAAGCCACTAGAACAAATGCTAGGCAAACTGGCTCTTTCCGGGATTTTTATTTCTTTAAAATAATTCATACAAATGGTTACAGTCACAAACATGATTTTAACCAAAATATTGCTAGCCTACCACATCAGCAGGACGGCACCGGTGCAGGCGGGGACGCTGCCACCCTCCACATCCCCAGGACAGATGTCGATGGGCAGCGGGCACACTGGGCACCGCCCAAGCTTTTCCTTTTGGAGCTGCTTCGTGATGCCGTCTTCATTTGGAACAAGGGGGGGTTCATGCCAAAATTAGGAAAAACAGCTTTGTTTTGTTTTTCTAAATTATTCTAAAAATAAGACAAGCAGGTAGAAAAAACAATGCACTGTGTGGCATAAAAAGAAAAACGGGAAGGATTCATTGTCCTGAGAAGTTTGCCAACTGCCTCATTCTGGGGCACGTTCCAACATACAAAAAAAAGAAAAAAAAAAAACCAAAAAAAAAAACCCTCAAATTGACTTCCGAATGCTCCTTCAGGTTTTCTTTTTGTTGACAGCGAAGCAAACAGATCCTTTGTGATGTTCTAAAAACTGTACACAGACAAGAAGGTTCGTGGGAGAGTAACTACTGACTTCTTCTGCTTAACGAGGAACGCGAAGGACACGGGGCAGAGCGCCCCCAGGACGGACGACAAGCGACACGAGGCCCAGCGCTGCCCCCTCCCGCCTCCTGACAGCCCGGACCAGTCTCTGCAGTGCCAGGGCCGCCACACAGGCACCTCCTCCACACACTCTGGTCCGAGGGTTTCCAGGCCCTCTGCCCAGGCGCTGAGGCTGGAGAGCTCCTCCCGGGCTACAACTGGTCACTGGCGTGGTCTCTATCTGCCTCGGGCTTGACGGTTTGGCCAGGAGAAGGGGCATGGGGTGGGTGGGCCACAGGGGGCAGGCCATGGGACAGGGACATGGCGCTGGGGACGATACCTTCCACAGCAGCTGGGATGCCAGTGGGGGCCACGCCCACCACGCCTGGAGGGTACCTGCTGGGAGAGGGTCCATCTGTGAGGCCCCCCTACAGGCAGCCTGACCGGGCCCCACCTGCCCTCACAGTGTCTGCAGCACTGAGGGGGCGGCTCCAGGGGGACCAGTAGTCAGGGTGAGGATCCCGCCTCCGCACGGATGCTCCCGCCTACGGGGGCTACTTCTCAGGGCAGGGGAGGGGAGCCCTGGTGTCTCCAGGCGACTTGAACATGAGGTCTTTGCCTCACCCAAAGCCCCCTCCTCCCACAGGCCCCGTGCCCACAGTAGTCCTGTGTGCACTGGGTCCTGAAGGCCACCCCAGCTCCTTCCAAGAGGCCTTTCGGGTGAGGTGGGCCTTACCAGTTCCACCCAGATCCTCCAGGTCAGTCAGTGGAGACGCCGCCCCTCCCGCCAGGGGCTGTGCTGGGATCCAGGGGAAGCCTCGGGCCCTCCTGGTGGCTGTTCCGGGCCAGCAGGCCTGCTCACCTATAGGCGGCCCCGTTGAGCTCAGGGTGCACGACAGCGGGGTCCATGCTGGCCCAGTGGGTGGCTGCCGTCAGATGGTCCTTGTTGACACAGTTCTTCAGGCTGTCTGGGATCCGGCCTGGGAGACGCAGGAGGAAGGAATAGCTGTGGCTCTGAGGGGGCCCCAGGAGCGTGGCCCACTGGGTTGAAGACACGGGCTGTAGGGCTCTCGGCAGTGTGCTCCTCCCTCTCAGCCCCGGGGCTCCCAAGGCATGGCAGGTTCCTGTCTCTCAGGGCACCAGAACCCTCGCAGTGTGGGGACCCCCAGCCCAGAGCATGTGCCCAGTTTGCTGAGGGACCTGTCTGCTCAGCCCAGCAACTTCCCAGCAGCTCTTGTGTGTAAGACGACGCCAGAGCTCAACCTGACTTTGGCCTTAGAGGTCCCGGGCCCTGAGCTGGCAGAACATGGGCCTGGCTGCCGGGCGGATGCGAGCCCATGAGCCAGGCCTGGGGCTGGCAGGAAGGGTCCCCCAGGCCTACCTGTGATGGCTCTGCGGATCTCCCGTGCCGCCTCCTCTCGCATCTCGATGGACGCCTGCTCGCTGTACCACGCAGCGTGGGGGGTGCAGATAAGATTGGGTGCATCCTTCAGGGGGCCCTGGCTAAAGCTGGGAACAGCACAGCATGGTCAGTGCAGCCCGCGTGCTGTGGCTGGGTGCGGGGGAGAAGTGGCTGGGCACTGGAACCCCTGTGGGGGGCCCTGCCTGGGACCCACAGACCCCACGGCCCCGCTCCGCTCGGCAGGCGGGCTGAGCACAAGAGCTCTGCCCCAGGACCATCAGACACACCAGGGGCTCCTGACAGCAGCGGGTGTGGGAGCCCAAAGGATTTAATCTCTAAGCCCCTTGGGGGAGGAGCCCTGATGGGGGGACATGCTGGCCTGGCCCCTCCCGGCCGAAGGTCCTGTAGCCCCAGGAGCTGCAGGCTGGTACTGCCCCTGCGGGGTGTCTCCTCCTGTGGCTGACCATCCAAGCCAGGGCTGCCTGGGGTCCCAGGGCGCTGCAGGGATTGCAGATCTGGACGTGACGCCATGACTCCATGGCCAGGGCCCGTGGGGACCACTCACGGACACTGGGGCCTCACTCTCTCCTGGCTGGTGGGGAGCCCTGCCCGAAGAGGGGCTGAGGAGGACGATCAGCCCTCACAGGACCGAGGCGAGGCAGGCCTGGAGCCCGTGGCTCCATCCTCACCCCACAGTGAGCAGCAAACTCCCCTGTGCCAGCCAGCGAGAGGCCTGAGTACAAGTAAGTGCCCGGCCTGGCGGAGGCGCCATCTGCAGGTCAAGGCCGGCAGGATGGTGGGCAGGGAAGAGCAGGGGGTGACACTGGCTGTGAGGGCACCTGAAGGGTTCCGACTCGTGCACGTCCAGGGCCGCGCCGCGGATCCGGCCCTCCTTCAGGGCCTGGGCCAGTGCCTTCTCGTCCACCAGGCCGCCCCGGGCCGTGTTCACCAGGAAGGCCCCTTGTCTCATCTGGAAGACATGAGGACAGACCAGGCCCAGTCAGGGTTCCGCGCAGGGCGAGCGGCCAGGGAAGCAAGGTGGTCACGCACGCTGCTGAGGAGGCCCAGCTCCCTGGCCCCTTCCCAGCCCAGGCCCACCCTGGGCTCACCAGGGTGCTAGGACTTAAGACCTCAGGCGTGCTGCACCGCGGCCCTGGCAAGCTGGCTGAGGTTCGGCCCTGTGCAGACCTGCACGGCCCCACACCTCCTAGAGAGCTCTACGTTCCTGCCCAAGCCCTGAGCTGAGGACTGGGTGGGGGCTCCTGGCTTGGTCCCCCTGTGGTACCCCTTTTCTGGGTCCCCTCCAGCCCAGCCTCCCCCAACAGGGCCTCGGCCCACGAGGTGGGACTCCCTGGGATGACAAAGCCCAGGGCCGTCTACTCTGAGGCGTGGTGTTTGACTCCAACCCCAGTGGGGCCTGCAGCAGAGCCTCTGGACAGGCTCACTTTTCATGCACTTTTGCAAAAGGCCCTTGCAGTGGCTCCCTGTCAGCTTCGTGGCCAGGGCTTTCCTGCAACCCCCCCATTTCATTCCGAGGAAGCCCATCCAGCCATCGCGCTTGGGTGGCAGCCGGGTGGGTCACGGTGGCTTTTCTTTGGTGAGTTGCTGCCCATTGCAGCCTCACACCCAAGGTCCTCAGGGATGGCAGGGCCCTGACCAGCATCCACGTGCCACACCCTGTCCACTAGAAGGCTCCAAACCCACTGGCTCTGTGAACAAAGGAAGGGGAGGCGGGCACCTGGTTTCATCCTCCCTGTGGCTACAGGCTGCTGGGGCAGCTTGAGTGGGGTGGGTGGCCTCTGACACGTGTGTACACACAAGCACATACAAGCTCAAACGGGCAGACACAGGCACCCACACACACTTGCCCACATACACACACATCACCGTGCACACATAACGACTCCCTGAAAGGCCAACAGCCGGCGGGAGGCAGCCGTCCCCAGCTCCGCCCACCCGAGCTCCGCCCACCCGAGGGAAACATGGGCTGAGGCTGCGCTCCGCGCTCCGCTGAGGCAGAGGCCGACCTGAGCACAGCCCTCTCCAGCTGCAGATGTGAAACCTGAACCTGGCAGCACAGGATGGAAGTCAGAAGGACAGGCCCAATGCCCCCAGGTAGCTGCATCATCTCCACTGTGACAGTGGCAAGAGCTTCAGGGGAATTTAGGATTCAAAGGTATGTGGTTCTGTCTTGTCCAGAGAGTATTTCAGGCATCCTGGGTAGAACTCAGAACATGGAAAACGCCGTCTGGGCAGACAGGGCTTCCCCCAGCAGGGCCGGCACCGCTGCCATGTGGCTCACTGAAGGCAGGGTCTCGCCCAGGTGCAGGTGGCTGCTGGGAGGGACCTTCCTGACACCCCCACCTGTGCCTGCCCCGCAGAAGGAGAGCCCTGTGCCCCCGGCTCCACGCACCTGCTTGACGGTGAAGTCGTTGATGAGGTGGTGGTTGTGCTCGTTGAGGCCGCAGTGCAGGCTCACGCAGTCGCTGTGGAAAAGCAGGTCCTGCAGGGTGCTGACCCGCTGCAGCCCCAGCGCCCGCTCCACGCCGTCCGACAGGTAAGGGTCGTAGAAGAGCACGTTGAAGCCGAAGGCCTTGGCCCGCAGCGCCACCGCCTGCCCCACGCGACCTGGTGGTGTCAGGACACAGTGTGAGACCCTCGCTCACCCGTGGCTGGGAGGCTGGCCCTGACAGCCAGGATCGGAGTGGCCCCTGTGCCTCAGTTTGACCATCTGCCAAGGAGGACACCAGCTGTGGTCAAGCCAAGGTGCCGGCGCGAGGTGTCTCCACACGAGGTGTCTGCTCCCAATGCGCCCACTGCCAAGGCGGAGGCTGTGCACAGGGGTGGAAAGGGTGCACGAGCCCCTCGGCCCACACCAGCTGCCAGCCACGCCCCCCCTGCAGCCTGTCCACAGGACGTGACACGAACCACTCAGTGTCAAACGGACCGTCAGCGGGTCTCCACTCACCCCACACACGCCCTATGTGCCCAGGTCCCTCCACTGGCCTGCTTTCCGGTCCACCCATCGATGTCTCTGGCATCTCAGTTCCAGCCACGACTAGGTGGAGACGGCAAAGGGGGCGGGAGGGAACCTTCCAGACCAGGGAGGCCCCCTGGGCTCATGTCCTGTCCCCTTCGAGTGGAGTGGCAGAGAAAGCCACCCCGGGCAGACGTGCCTGCCCCGACCCCAGCAGTCCAAGGCTGGCGTGGGCCCCAGCACAGGAGCCACGGAGCCAGAGCCACCATTTCTGGCTCCGCCCCGGGGAAGGGTCGGCAGGGGGCATGCACCCACGTGAGCCAACAGCACGGCTGCAAGGGACACAGGACCCCAGAAGCCCAGCCGCGGCTGCGAAGGACACGGGAACCCAAGCCCGCCAATGTCGTGTCTCCTGCATCGCCTCAGAGGGAACCGCTGCACAGGAAGGAAGCAGGCTGGGAGCTGGGGCAGGTGGGAAGCGGGTGCAGTTTCAAAGATGGCAGCCAGGGCAGGCCTCCCTGAGAAGACCAAGCTTGCTGGAGACATGAGGGGATGGGAAGGGAGCCCAAGAGCTGGAACAACACGTGTGAGGGGCCCACGGTGGTGGCGGCCTGAGGGCCAAGGAGGCCAGACCGCCAGGCAGACAGGGCAGCCAGACGTGGCCCAAACGCCCAGGGGACTCCCAGTCACTTGGGAACAGCCAGGGGGAGGCTGGGAGGCCAGTCAGAAGAGTTGAGGACCGTCTAAATACACTACATCCTAGAAAGGCAGGCGCTTGTTCTACCAGAAGGAACACGGCAGCTCCTTTCATCCCCAGGGACGAGGCTGCTGCAGGAGGCAACCGGTCCGGGGAGGAGGGCTCGGCAGGCCGAGGTGGGAGCAGCAGTTCCGAGGTCAGTCACGGCCAGAGTACCCGGGCAGCTCCCCAGATGCAGGAACAGCCCCCGTCTGTCAGCACCCCCTGCCAGGGATCCCACCGAACGGGCAGGAGAGGGAGGAAGGAAGGCAGATAGGCAGACACAGAGAAAGGCACCTCCCACAGCGCAGAAAGCAGAAAAGACGCTGTGTCCCACTCTGCTCAACAGAAAGCCCCAGGGAGTCCGGCTGCCGGTGGCGAAAACCAGCTAGAGGCGCAGGCCAGCGCCGGCCACACCTGACACCGGACAGCAGTGGCTGCTGGGGCGAGATGATTCTTCACTTTAGTCTCTGCCATTCTTTTCCATACGATGTCTGGCTTATGATAAGAAATTATGATGATGCAGGTGAAGAGGTAGGAAGATGTGGCTTCTAATTAGAATAAAACACTAGAAGAGGACAGACCTGCAGATGACCAAGGCTGGAATCAGCCAGCAAAAGCTCCTAAATAACTACTATAAACATGCTCAGAGATGACAGCAAGTGTTGATGTAAACAGCAGAAAAATGGAGGATTCTGGAAGACAAATGGCAACTCTATAAAGAACCACATAGAAATTCCAGAATGAAAACATCCCTCTGAAATGGAACTCCCTGGATGAAGCTAACAGCAAGAAAAGGATCGGGAGCTTGAAGGCTGGGGCTCAAAGTCAGCAGATGGCATCCAAACAGAAGCAGAGAGAAAAGAATTAAAAAAACTTTTTTTAAAGAACAGGCCGCCGCGGCTCACGCCTGTAATCCCAGCACCCTGGGAGGCCGAGGTGGGTGGATCACGAGGTCAGGAGTTCGAGACCAGCCTGGCCACCATGGTGAAACCCTATCTCTACTAAAAATACAAAAAGTCAGCCAGGCGAGGTGGCGGGCGCCTGTAATCCCAGCTACTCGGGAGGCTGAGGCAGGAGAATGGCGTGAACCCAGGAGGTGGAGATTGCAGTGATCCGAGATCGCGCCACCATACTCCAGCCTGAGCGACAGAGCGAGACTCTATCTTCTACCAGCTACTTGGGAATCTGAGGCAGAATGGCGTG
>NW_012110696.1:2142077-2169875 GCF_000951045.1 Mandrillus leucophaeus | reverse complement strand
AAAAAAAAAAAAAAAAAGGCAAAACACATTTTCAGACAAAAGCGGAGGGAATCGTTCACTGGTGAGCCACGTTTCTAACAGAGTCTGTAGGCTACAGGAACGTGATGCCCGACGACAGCCAGAATTGGGGGTGGGATAAACAAGGAGGCAGAAAGGGTGGATGTGTCGGTCAATATTCAAAAACAAAAATTACTGAAAAATTCCTTGAAACACTCATGACTGATAGCTTCTTGTATGGTTTACTGCATAACAGACGTGGAAAATCGGCCTGATGTTGAAAGACTCATGACCAATAGCTTCTTGTATGGTTTTCCGCACAACAGACGTAGAAAATGGGCCCGAGGGCAGCAGCCCAAGGGTGAGAGGAGCCACCGCAGGCCTCTTACTGCCCTCGACGAGGCTTCACAGGTTATGCCGGATGGCAGTGAGTTACGAAGGCATATCCTGATCTCTAAAGTAAAACTAAACACGATCACTAAGCAGTCGGTATAGATTAAAAAGCAACAACAGATGCGAGGAATCATTTAACACTTGATTAACATACAAGAAGGCCAGAAAGGAAAAACAAGGATGAACAGAAAACATGTAGCCAGACGACACTGAAATCCAAATGAGCAGCAATTACACTAAAAATAAATGAACGGAACACTCAAGAGGCAAAGACTGTCAGACTGAAAAAAGAAAGAGGAACCAACTATACACTATTAATAACAGACACACTTTAAACGCACACACAGAAGCCAGGCGCCATGGCTCACACCGGTAATCCCAGCACTTTGGGAGGCCAAGGCAGGGTGACCACTTGAGCCCAGGAGTTTAAGACCATCCTGGGCAACACAGCAAGACCTTGTCTCTACCAAAATAATAATAATAACAATAATAATAATAAATTTTTAAAAATTGCAGTGGCACACACCTATAGTCCTAACTACTTCGGAGGCTAAGGCAAGAGGATCTCTTGAGCCCCAGTGCTCAAGGCTGCAGTGAGCCATGACTGTACCACCACACTGTAGCCTGAGTGACAGAGCAAGACCATTCATCTGAATGATAAACATAAGAACAGAGATAAGCTGAAATTAAAAGGATGAAAAAAGACATACCACATAAACACTGATCAAAAGAGCTGGGATGGTTACCTCAACATCAGACCAATTAACCAGACCACAAAAAGATGAAAGCAAACTTCCTACTTAATGGTGAAATATCAAAAACTTTTTCTCCCACATCAAGACAGTAACACCTGCAAGTCACTGCTACTGACGATTGTAGCTAATGCAAAAAAGGCAAAAATAAAGAAATTAAAGAAATAAAAGGCACAGAGATCAGAAAGGAAAATGTAAATCTGTGTTTATCTGCAGGTGACACAGCAGTGTGTGCAAGAGAAAATTCAAGAGAATCTGTTTTTGGCAGAGGCAGGTCTCATTATGCCATCCAGGCTGGTCTCTAACTCCTGGTGATCCTCCGGCCTTGGCCTCATAACTCACTACAATAGCAGGCACAAGCCACTGTACCCAGCCTAATATGGAGAATTTAGAAGGCTGTGGGATATGAGGTTGGTTTACAAAACTCAAGTGTATTTCTACCCACTAATAACCAAACATCAAGAAACAATTAGGCTGGGCACAGTGGCTCATGCCTGTAATCCCAATACTTTGGGAGGCCAAGGCGAGTGGATCACTTGAAGTCAGGAGTTCGAGCCTGGCCAACACGGCGAAACCCCGTCTCTACTAAAAATACAAAAATTAACCAGGTGTAGTGGCATGCGTCTGTAATCCCAGCTACTCAGGAGGCTGAGGTAGGAGAATCGTTTGAACCCAGGAAGCGGAGGTTGCAGTGAGCTGAAATCACACCACCGTACTCCAGCCTAGGCGACAGAGCAAGACTCCGTTTCAAAAAGAAAAAAAAAGGCAGAGATTGCAGTGTGCTGAAATCACGCCACTGTACTCCAGCCTGGGTGACCGAGTGAGACCGTCTCAAAAAAACAAAGAAACAACAACAACAACAAAATTTGTAACAGCATTACAAATGCCAAATGCCTAACGATAAACTTAATGAACTACGTGGAAACCTTCTACTGATAACGATGAAACACTGTTAAGAAACGTGAAAATAAATGGAGACATCGTATTTGTGTCCTGAAGATTCAATATTATTAGGAAGTCAGCGTTCCCAAAACTGATTTTAAGGACTCAACAAAATGAAAATTGACGAGCTGATTCCAGATGGAAACGGAAATGCACAGCAGGACCTAAAACAGCCAAGACCCTTGTGAAGAACACGGTGGAAGATCTCAAGGTTCACAGCCGTGCAGACAGCGTAACACGGGAGAAAGGGAAGAAAAACAGGTCCACGGAACAGAGGAGTCCAGACAGACCCACTCACGTGTGGCCAACTGCCTTTCTGCAGAGGAGCCACGCCAACGGGAAGGAGGGTGCCTCGGCGCATCGTGCCGCAGGGACCTGCCATCCCGGGAAAGGGCGGGCCGCGACCCCAGCCTCACACCACGCCTCAGTGGCAACCCAGAAGACCCTGGACCAAGAGGTAGAAGCTTCCAGAAGAAAACACAGAGAACCTGGATGACCCTGGGGTAAACAGAGATTCCTCAGGACACAAAAGGTATTCACCGAAAAAACGGGTGATACGCTGGGCTTCATAAAAACTGAAAACGTGTTCTCGTCAGAGAGATGTCAAGAAAGTGAAAAGTCAAGCCACGGCCTGAGATATTGGTAAATATGTAAAAACAAGCATTTTGAAATTATAAAAATATCCACAGTGCATGTCGACCTGACAAGAACCAGATGCAGACTACATGAGGGCTTTGTAACCAACATGGAAAAGAAGGTGCTCCCAGTGGCCGGGGTATAAAGAGGTGCTCGACTCCCTCAGTTATCAGGAAACTGTGATAAAATAAAAATATCACAAAATTCCTGCTGGAAGGGCTAGAATTACACAGACTCCAACACGGAGTGCTGGCAAGGATATGCGGCTGCCGGAGCGTGACGCTGTGCACTTGCCTGAAGAACAGCAACTCCCTCCACGTGAAACAACGTCCTGCCCTGGGACTCAGAAACTCCACTCCTAGGTACAAACCCAAGAGGCATGAGCCGTCTATGTGCACAAAAAAGACGGGCAGAAATGTGTTCACAGAAGTTTTGTTTGTGATATTGGCCAAAAGCTTAGAAAATGCATCACCAAGAGTCTGGAGAAGCGAATCGTGCTGTGTTCACGTTATCAGAAACTGTGGGCCATGCGAAAACGCAGATGAGACCCGGAGGCATCACCCCGACTGACGCGAGGCCGACACAGAAGGCTGCGTACCCGCGATCCCACCTCGGCAGAGCCGGGGAAGGCCCTCTGCTCTAGGAAGCGGGACCCAGGTCATTTCGGGGCCGCGGCGAAAGAAGGGGGCCCGAGGCAGCTGTGTGCAGAAGCCTGCTCTGTTGACGTGCTGGTGGGTTCTTTGTACAATGTTTTCCTGTGTGCACCTAAGATAGTGCATTTTTCAGAAGGAAGGAAGGAAGGAAGGAGGGAGGAAAGAAAAAAACAAGAAGCAGACGTAAGTCACAGCACCAGAGCCTCGTAGAGCAGAAGCGGCCACCGCCTCGTCACACCGAGTGGCAGCAACACCGTGAACCACAGACTGCCCAGGGCTTCCAGCTTCCTGTAGTCACCACACGCGTGGATTCCACGCTAAGAACAACCCAGACACAGGGTGTGCCCAGCAGAGAGGAGATCGGGACAGGCACACCCTGGGAGAGCCTGAGTGGCTGGTGCCCAGCACGGGCCCCACCCAGAGCACGAGGCTCTTCCAGAGGGTGGGGATGGGGTTCAGGGACAAGGGCGAGGGGCAGGGGGGCGCAGGTGCCAGGTGGGCGGCCAGGCTGGGGTAGGGGGTCCCTGTCCACGAGGTAGAGGCTGCAGCGTCAGGGGACTTGTGCCCCTAAGGACAGAACTGCTCTCCTCAGCTCCCAAGGCTGAGGGAGCTTTGACCTGGCCTGGGTCACCAAGAGTTCACCACAGGTAGAGAGGCCTGCGCCCAGAGCAAGGGAAGCAGCCCAGCCGCTCCAGGGACGCCTGCCTGAGAGCCCACAGGACGACCTGGGCCACTGCAGGGGAGAACGCCCATGGCAGACCCCCACAACCTGCCAGGTCCACCCTGCATTCCCCAGGACGCCAGGACCCACCCGCACTCCTCAGGCCAGGCCTGGGTGGGGGCTTTGGCAGGTGGGGTCCTCAAGGAAGGGGGTGGCCACAGCCCTGCTCTCTGAGGGCATCCTGACCTGGGTGCTCCAATCCCCACTCAGCACGGGGCCCTGGGAGGGGCCGGCTGGGCCCAGTTCCACACTCAGCCTGGGCAGGCGCCACCCTCAGGCCTCAGAGTGGCCACGGGGAGGGTGGGGCCTTCAGGGCCGGAACCACAGACCCCAACCCCAAGAGAGACAGGTTACAGGACTCTGGAGACCACACACCCACCTGTTCTTACCAGGGGAACTACAGACATCCCTGGCCACACACAGACACAGCCCACAACCCCCCACATCCCAGTCCCTCAGACACCCCAGGTGAGGTGTCAGACCTGTGGCTGCGGGACAGGCCGCGCCCTGCAGGCAAGGCACACGAGGCCCCTCCCGCCCTGTGGGCTTGCTCTGGAGACAGCTGAGGCACTGCTCCTGCACAAGGCCGGTGGACAGCCCATGGAGCTGAAGGTCCACAGAGCCCTGAGTCCCCGGCCCCTTCTGACCTCTGCCCCGACCTACCCACTCTCCCTCCTTCCCTCCTTCAACAAACCACACACGGGCCATGGCCCTGAGGGGGGAGGGGCCGCCCAGGCCTCAGAAGGGCAGAGGTATGAGGAATGGGCACCTCAGGGCTCCGGGATCCTCACAGGTTCCAGCCAGCCCTGGGGTCCTGGTGGGGGCACCAGCAAGGCCGTGAGAGATGTGTCCAGGAAGAAACAAGCACGTGTTCCATGCACATCCATGAGCCAGCCTCTCCCACTAACCCAGGTGTGTCTGCCTCACCGAGACCACCCGAAACATCTGATTCCCCACACGCTGCCGGGACAAGGACAGCGGTCAGCAGGAGTGGGCTGCCTGGATGTTTGGGAAGCGGGGGGCTGGCCGGTCAAGGGGAATCCCCGGCACGGCAAGGTCCTCGCATCCCCACGGGGCCTCCTGGGGAATGGCGCAGGCAGCTCCTAGGAACCCATGATCTGGGGAGACAGGCACCTGGGCTAAGATGTCCAGGGGGTCTTCAGAAAAGGGACACCACCCCTCACCCACCCTCTCTAAGAACCCTCTACGGGAGCACCTTCCTACCTCCCACCTCACACCTGGGCCCCTCCCAGATGCTCCCCCGTGACCTCACTTGGCCTCTCCCAGCTCCTCTCTCTCAAGACATGGCTCCACTCTAGGATCACACACACACGCTTGCTGCTCTGAGCTCAACCTGGGCCTGGCTGTGTGGGGCCTGCTCACTGCTGCATGCTGGACCCAGGACGGTGCTGGGCCCAGGACAGGCGGCTGCAGAGCGAGTGGGCAAATGAAGAGCAAGGGGTTGCTGAGGGGCAAACCACTCCCCGGGCACAGGGCCGGCTGCTGGTGACAGCGGAGGAAGCCGGCGGCTGCCCGAACCCCAGCCCCAGCAGGACCCACGCAGCCAGCCCCAGAGGCCTCAAGGGGTGAGCGCGTGCTAGACCGTGGTTGATGTGTGTGCCCACACGTATGCCCGTGTCTATCTGCTTATGTGCCCATGACTGACATCGGTGTGTGTCCACGTGGTATCATGTGTATGCTGTGATATCCATGTGATGCCCATGTGTGCCGTGTGATATCCGTGTGTGCCGTGACATCTGCATGTCCCCGTGTGGCCCGTGTGTGCTGTGACATCCACATGTGATGTCTGTGTGGAGTTCACGTGTGTGTGACGTCCGTGTGATGTCTGTGCAGGCCTGAGACCCATGTGTGTGCTGTGTGAGGCTGTGGGTGCTATGATGTCTGTGTTGTCTGTGTGTACCTGTGTAAGGCCCATGTGTGTGTTGTGATGTCCATGTGTGATGTCTGAGGCCCACACGTGTGCTGTGGCATGTGGGACATCAGTGCAGGCCTGTGTGAGCTGTGTGCTGTGACATCCGTGTATGATGTCTGTGTGTGCAGTGATGTCTGCGTGAGGCCCATGTGTGCTGTGGTGTTCTATGTGATATCTGCACAGGCCGTGTGTGCTATGACGTCCATGCAGGCCGGTGTGAGACCCACGTGTGTATTGTGATATCTGTGTGAGGCTATGTGCTGTGACATCCATGTATTATGTGTGTGCCCTTGAGGTCCATGTGTGTGCTGTGACATCCATGTGTCATGTCTGTGTGTGCCCATGCGGTCATGTGTACTGTGGCATCTGTGAGGCCACGTGTGCTGTGGCACGTGCCATCCGTGCAGGCCTGTATGTGTGCTGTGACGTCCGTGTGTGATGTCAGTGTGTGCCGTGCTGTCTGTGTGAGGCTCACACGTGTGCTGTGGTGTTGTGATATCTGTGAAAGCCAGTGTGAGACCCATGTGTGTGCTGTGATGTCTGTGTGAGGCTGTGTGTGCTGTGACATCCGCGTGTGCTGTGACATCCGTGTGTGCTGTGACATCCGTGTGTGCCCGTGTAAGGCCCACATGTGTGCTGTGACGTCTGCGTACGTAGGGCACACAGCCTGGGATTCCTGGGCCCTGGCGCCTGGGCTGCACTCAGTCCTGTCCTGGGTTGGGACCGATACCCGCAGCCCCACCCCGCCCTGGGCCTCTCCTTCTGGGCACGGCTGAAGAGCAGCAGCGCCAGACACAGGGAGGGACACAGGCACGGAGCTGTGGCTGACGCACCGAGTCCGATGATGCCCAAGGTCTCCCCACGGATCCTGGCGGCGCCGGACGCCACCTCGCGGATCTGCTCGACGCTCTGGACTCGCGTGCCCTCCCGCAATGCCTGGTGCAGCCAGGTGGCCCGCCGGTACAGGTTCAGGATGTGGCACAGCGTCGAGTCGGCCGTCTCCTCCACAGACGCCGCAGGCACGTTGCAGACAGCGATGCCTGTGGGGACAAGGACACGGCGGTCACCTCCAGGCCAGGCCCAGCCTCTGGGAGGACACCAGGGCTACTGTGGCTGGAGCAGGTTTGAAGCTTCCCGAGGAAGAAGCCAAAGGCCACGTCCCCAAGGCCACGCTGGGAGGCCACGAAATGAACGCACATCTCCCAGGCTCGGGGGCAACAGAGCACCTGGCCTGGCGCCGTGCCCTGTGGCTGGAGCCCCACCTCCACTTTGGGTTCACGTGCAGCACACGCTCGGCAACTGCTTGGTGTGTGGTGGGGCCGGGGCGTGAGACACTGCCCTGACCCCTCCCAACTCAGCACTGGGAGCCCAGGCAGAGACAAGCACGTCTCCCCGCGTCACCTCGCTGCCCTGATTCCTCCAGGGGGACCCTGCGGGGAGGCTGCGGCCAGGTCAGAATCTGGGTGCTGGCCCCACCTGCACACCCCTACATGGACATCCGCACATGTCCTCAGGCCTCCCCCAGGCCAAGCCAGGCCCCCGCAGCCCCTTCCGCCCTCCATGCCCTACACCCCGCAGTCAGTAACACTGAAGCTGGAGCCATTCCTGGAAAGCAAATCCATCCCATTTCTCTCGAGTGTAACCCCTACTGCCCGCTCCCAGCCTTGTCCCAGAGGCAGGCCCTTCCCCGGCCAGGGCCCCTCCCTAAGCCTATTTATCCTCATCCCTGGCCTGTCCCTGGCCAGCGCCTCCCCTGCACGGCACTTCCCGCCCCATTCAGATGATTGCACTCCTGCGTCTGACTGGCCGTCCAACTGGCCGTCTGTCTCTCTGGGGAGGAGGAAGGGGCAGGAGGCCAGGACAGGGCTGCATTCATATGCCCGGAGGCTAGACAGGACCGGGTGGTTCTGCAAGGGGTTCCGAGGGTCGGGAGGCGGCCTGACGTGGGGCAGTGTGGGCAGGCGCTGCACAAGGCCAAGGGTGGGATCCCACATCGCCCCAGACACAACTCACTTGGACGTAAAAACGTTAAACAAGGGAGACTGAGGGAGAGCCAAGCCAAGCACCACACGAGATTGGAAGAAAGGCCTCCTGACTGTGGGGCGTCGGAGCGTGGGCCAGATCCCAGCGGCGCCCCAGACTGTCCCTGGCTGAAGAACAGAGCCCGGGCCTGGGAAACTCCACAGGCAACAGAGATAGTAAACAGCAGGGGTCGCTCAGAAAGCACCAGGCCTGCGCCCGACACCGCACAGCCAGGACTGCACCCAACACCGCACAGCCGGGCCTGCGCCTGACACCACAGCCGGCCTTTCCCAGGATGCCGTCACAGAGACAAAGGCGGGAGGGGGCTGGCACATGGCTTTGGCCCATGGGCACCGGCGGAAGCAGCAGTGGGCCGAGATCGCGCCACTGCACTCCAGCCTGGGCAACAGAGCAAGACTCTGTCTCAAAAAAAAAAACCAACAAAAACAACCCACAACAGACGGAGCCTGGCAGAAAACAAAGTGCGCTCCACGCAGGACGGCCAAGCACCGCCCTGATTTGTTCTAATGAGTGCGCAGGGGTGCAGACACGTGGGCACGTTCCGTGTGCGTGTGTAGGTGCATGGGTACGGATGTACGTGTTCTGTGAGTGTTCCATGTGCTGAGTACATGAGCATAGGTGCAGACACGTCTGCGTGTTCTGTGTGCTGTGTGCGTGTTCCGTGTGCCAAGTGCACGTGCACGGGTGCGGATGTGCGTGTCCTCTGAGTGTTCCATGTGCTCAGGGTACATGAACGGATGCAGATGCATGTGCATGTTCTGTGTGCTGAGTGTGCACATTCCGAGTACTTAGTGCACGTGCACGGGTGCAGATGTGTGTGCATGCTCTGTGTGTTGAGTGCACGTACACGGGTGCAGATGTGCGTGTTCTGTGTGTTCCACGTGCTCAGTGCATGTGTACTGGGTTGCGACACACCCCGCTGTTCCCGCTGTGTCTTGGGACAGAGACCTATGAGCCCTATTACAGCCACACTCTGACGCCCCTGCCCCTCACCCCCAGGGCCCCGGTACCCAAGCAAGGGGCACTAGCTAGACATGCACGCAGACCTGTGTGAAGTCGCAGCTGGATTTCCTACTGCCCAAAAGAGAGGAAGTGCCCCGAGGTGAGGCTCTGTGAGGAACAGAACGGCTGCAGCCTCACGCTGGCCCTAGATGGGACTGCACGCCACAGCCAGCCACACCAGGCGATGTGCAACGGGGTCCTTGGTGTGGCAGTGAAGCCTCCATGGATGAAGCAAGACGGGACGGAGCTCGCATGCATGGGCACAGGAGATAATTCGGAGCCGGCCTACCTAAATCCCCAGCCGACTTGATGTCAATGTTGTCAAAACCACTGCCGATCCGGACGATGATGCGGAGGGCTTTGAACTTCTCCAGGTCCTCCCTGGTGAGTGTGATGGTGTGGTACATCAGGGCCCCCACGGCCTCGTTCAGGACCTACAGCGAGGAGAAAACACATGGGCTGAGCCCAGCGCCTGCAGAGCCTCAAGCTTGGCCTTCGGCGGTGGGGCTGAGCCTGGCTGGGAAACTAGTCTGTGGCCCTCAGGCTCTGTTCCCCAAGCACCAGCCTGGACACTGGGGGAGGCCACATGAACACCTCCCCACCATGCGCTACCCCTCAATCCCTGCCCAGGCATCCCGAGTCCCAGCAATTCCCACCGCAGCGTCCTCAGCCATGTGTAGGCTGCAGGCTGGCACTGGTCAGAGTCACCTGCTTCCCAGTGTGACAGCTGAGATGTTTCTTTTTGAGTGTGCGCCCCACCCTGAGACTCTGCCCAGCCTTGTGGAAGAAATGGGGTTGCACCAGGCAAGGACACAGGACGGGGGGTGCAGTCACACCCAGGAAGGATGCTGAGCAGGCGCGGCTGGGTGGGGGCAGCCTGGGCACCTGAGACCTGCAGGCCCAGGGGTGCGGGTAGAAAGTGGTAAGTCCCTGGGGCACACAAGCACGTGGGCAGAGACAGACAGGGGCCACCCAGCCACAAGGACACCACCACAGCAGCACACACTGCCCCCGTGTCGCCTGAGAACCCGCCCAGAAATGCTGCCCACAGCGGGCACAGCATGGCTAGCAAGCTTGGGTTTGAGCTATGTTCATAACAGTCATGCTTGTAATTTCAGTTTCCATGACAAATTCTAGACCGGAACGAATTCCGACAAATGCAGACCCAGCACACAGCACAGCAGCCCAACTCTGGCGCCTCCACTCAGCCAGCACCAGGTGTTGCTGTGGTCACCGCCAACCCCCCCTACCAAGGGCTCCCAGTTACCCCCAGTCCAGGGAGGGCGGGGTAGCGTGGGGTGCAGAGGCACATAGGTGGAGGAAGTGCCCTAGGCAGAAGAACCACGCGCGGCACTGGGCACAGGGTGGGGGTGTGTGTGCACCACCTGTGCATCTACCCACACCTGAAAACACCCACCCACACACGTGCATCCACACTCGTGCATCCCACACTCACGCATCCCACACTCGTGCGTGACAACGCCCACCGTGGGTGCAGAGGGGCTCTATGCAAACAGCTACGGCTCAGGACACCAGGACGCGCAGACCTTGTCCACATGGGCACGTCTGAGTCCCGGGAGACACCACTGAGCCTCCCGTGAAGATGTGACTCCCACCCGCCCCCTGCCAGCGGGCCCCCAGGTACTCCTGACCGACCAACACCACGGGCTCAGCACAGAGCTAGCCGGGGCCTAGGCAGCGTCTTTCCCTCCCTTCCCGCCGTACGTGGAGCCTGCCGATCCTGGGCGGCAGTGCCTGGGTTGCTGGACCGCAGGGTGTCCTGTGGGAGCTGACTGCCCGGGTCCTGGGTAGAGCAGCTGGTGTTGGGCAGGCACACGTTGGGGGGGGGGTGGTGAGGGCAGCCCCCAGGAAGACGCTCACCACCCAGCTGCAACCCCTTCTCCTCCAGTGCCCGGACCTCCAGCTTGGCCAGAACAGATGGTTCCCTTTGAGGCTGGCACAGCCTCCCTTCCCTCCTGCCCACTGCAGGGGACCTAGAGGATGGGACTATGGGGGACCACACAGACCAGGGCCATGGCAGAGGCTGGGCAGCAGGGCAGGGGAGCCCCGGGTTGGCCTAGGCGTTCTCCAGGACAAAGGGAAAGTTGGAGCAGCTCGGCCGCAGGAGGCAGGGAGGCATCTGTCCAGATCGCAGAGGAATGGGTGTAGCACTCATCAGTTCACAGACAGGGCTGATGGCTGCCCCGGGCCGCCTGGGAAGGCTTTGAGGCTGCATACGTGCAGACCCCTGGTGCACCAGACACAGTGTGGACGGGGCGACCCCTGGTGTACCAGACCTGACCAGATGTAGTGTGGACTGGGTGAGGCCACAAGGAGGACAGCACGGGCAGAGGCCAGCAGTGGGTGACTGGTGCACGGCCGTGGGTAGCGGCGAGCGGTGCAGCCAGAAAGACCCCTGCGCTGTGTGGATTGGAGATGGGCGCCCACACCCCCAGGAGGTGCCTTGGGCAGCTTGGCAGAACAGCTGCAGCTAAGAGGGAGTCGCTTGCAGGTGAAGCCTCGTCGGCACCCACTGTGGGCAGGAGGTGCTGTGCGTGCGAGTGGTGGGCAGAGACGCAGTGGGAGATGGGCCATGGGGTAAGGGACAGGCCTGGCGCCAGACATGAGCCCGGGGGCCCGGCCTGGACAGCTGGACATGCAGGGGCTGCTCCCACGGTGTGCACACAGAGGCTCGGCATGGACAGGCTGGAGAGACCCACACCACACGGGCTTGTGTGTACGCAGGCAACAGCTTGCTTTCACTCTGAGCATCGGCCATGGGCTTTGAAAAGTCGGTTCTGAACTGCGGCACGTCACCTCCTGCACATTCGGATCAGACGGCGATCGATTCATGTGAATATGAAGAATATTCATGTGTGCGGCCTTAAGGTTGCTTCCCGCGTTGGCTCTTCTGCGATGAACATTTTTTTATCTCATCGAGATAAGTTTTGAGAAGACGAAACGTGCACCGGCCGAGGGCCTCCTTCGGGCTCTGGGCTCAACCAGCTGCAGAGGCTGAAGACCCAGCTGAGCTGGGAAGTGCAAGCTGCCCCCTGACGAGGCTTTACTCACTTGCCCGGGCACGTTTCTTAACGCACTTTTTCAGGACCTTGCCCTTCTCCTTACTGAATATATTTTTAACAAGGTATTAGGTGAATGCGTTCTCACTACAGGAATCTCAACACGGCTCGGAGACCCCATGCCCCGACCGCAGCCACGTACCAGGTTGGCCTGTGCTCAGCTGCAGCGCCAGAGCCGCTAGCGTGTACGCTTTACCACGTGGCGGCCACGTCATCCACAGGTCCACAGGCCAGGGTGCCACAGTGGCTCGTCAGCCTCGGGGTCTACCTTCCTGTCCCCCTCGTGGCTGCCACGTGGCTGCTCCACCCTGCCTACTGCCTCGGTCTCCCACAGAGGAAGTCTGCAGGAGGTGGGTACAGCCAGCTGTGCTCCTTTAGATCAGGACCCAGCAGCCTCCCAGAAGCCATCCCCAGCCAGTACCCACTGGTGTGTCCCCTCCACCGCCAGGGGCTCAGTCCCCCTCTGCTCAGTGCCCTCAACTCCAGCGCTCAGAGCAGGCCTGGGGAAAGCCGGGTGCCCAGGAAGCTCGGCTGCCACCGGGCTAGAAACAGACCCCAGGACACCAGGAGGCTGCTGGTGGCAGCCAGCTCTTGGGGGTCAGGAAGGGGCCTGCCAGGCCCAACTCCGGCCATGCAGTTCCGCCACCTGCTTCTCCTGTGCTCAGGACTCAGTGACATCGCACTTACCTTTCCAGACCTCGTGCACAGGTGTGGCTTACTCTGAAACTGCTGCTCACATCAGGTCACCATCAGGGCAGATGCTTCTCTACGACACGCAGCCACATGCAGGCCCAGGGTGGGGCTGGGCCGAAGACCGCAGGTTTCAGATTTCCAGAGAAACTGCCAAAACCATCGAGACTGGTATGGCCGTTTCTGTTTCATATGAAGGCACAGGCTCAGGCTCCCTCAACATGGCTGGTGCAGGGCTCGGTGCAGGCCAGGCCAGTGGTTACCGGCGGTGACTGCTGCACCCATGAGAACCCGGGAGGGGCACCCCGGTTCTCATACATCGCTCTGTCTATACCCAAACGCCACTGCCCTCATCCATTTTCCGCTGGAATTTTTCTGTTTCCTACTGATTGGGAGGAGTCTCTGAATACACAGACTTTTACATTTATTTATATTACAGACAGGATCTTGCCGGACTGCAGTGGTGTAATCATGACTCACTGCAGACTTGACCTCCTAGGCTGAGGCGATCCTCCGGCCTTGGCCTCTGGATACACTGGGATTACAGGCACGGCCCCTGCACCAGCTCTGATTATATCAGACATTCACCCTTAGGCTGGCACACAAATTGAAAATACCCAACCCCTATCTCTCGCCTGTTTTTGTTTTTAAAATTTGTTTTACTATGTCTTTCTTTTTTTCCTTTTTTTTGTTTAGACGGAGTCTCGCTCTGTTGCCCAGGCTGGAGTGCGGTGGCATAATCTTGGCTCGGTGCAACCTCTGCCTCTTGGATTGCAGAGATTCTCCTGCCTCAGCCTCCTGAGTATCTGGGACTATAGGCATGTACCACCATGCATGGCTAATTCTTGTATTTTCAGTAGAGACAGGGTTTCACCATGTTGCCCAGGCTGGTCTCGAACTCCTGACCTCAAGTGATCCGCCCGCCTCGGCCTCCTAAAGTGCTGGGATTATAGGTGTGAGCTGCTGCACCCGGCCTTGCAATGTTGTTATTTCTAATTGCCATTTAATCAAAGTGACCTTTTCCTCTCTAGTATCACATTTTCTACAGAAAGAGTTATTTTCTGTGTTGTCATAACATCAGTGAGTAAACACATTCTCTTGCAAATGTTCCTCTAACTGCTCTTCATTCAAACACGTGGCCGCTTCTGTGGGCAGTGAGCATCTGCGGTTGGGGGAGCTGCTGCCGTTCCCGAATGGCTACCCCAGGGGCCCCAGAATTCACCGACTCCCCAGTTCTCAGCCCACACACCTGAAAAGCCACTGCCCGAGTCCTTGCGTCCTGCTGGGTGGGGCCGTCTCTGCTCCTCTGTCCTGTCCACTCTTGGTGGTACCAACACTGCCCAACTGGATCTTCTAGACCTGAGAGTGGGTCCTGGGGTCTGGACATGCACTGCGGGGGCCGCACTGCACCCACGGCTCAGCTGGGCACTGGACAGTGTGCCTGGAAACAGGCCCCAGTATACGGCATGGGGTATCCGTCCTCTTGCTCCTAGAAGCGACTGTGACCCGGTATTAAGGTCAGAGCCCACGGCAGCCTGTCTCTGTGCCGGCTGCCAGCAAGAGACCAAGGGGCTTGCCCCGCACTCCATCACCATGACAACGCCAGCCTGTGTGTTTTTCCCGGTCACCATGACAACGCCAGCCTGTTTTTCCTGGTCACCATGACAACGCCAGCTTGTGTGTTTTTCCCGGATTTCTATCACTTCGTTTCCTGCACAGCCCCAGCACCTCTGTCCAGCGGGGCTTTCTGGCGGCCTCCCTACCCCCAAGGCCGGGAGATGCTTGTCTTGCAGGAGTGTGACTGTCCAGCTGGCTGCAGGTCGTTGCGGACCACTGCATCCTGTGCCCTCCCGGAGCTGCCCTGCCGCTCCAGGTCCCGCAGCCCACACCGGACGCAGCCTCCGGGCCCCAGGCCTTCCTTTTTCTTGCTCAGCAGTTTGATCAGATGTGCAGTGCTGGGCTGAAAACCCTTCTCCTACGGCAATTCCAAAGCAGGCGGGGGGTGCTGTGCTGAGTCTCGTGTCCTCGTCGGTGACATCCCCCCACCCACGGTATCAATAAAATCCTAATCCTGAACCTTAACAGCGGTGTGCCTCCCAGGCCCCGACATTCTTTCTGTTCTTCCTATGACCGCACTGACGGTATCACATTCTCTCCCTCCACGGCACTCAGACAGCAGCGACATCCAAACAGCTATGCGGGAAGTTTCTGCCCCAGGAGGCACAAATTCCTGACTGACAGTGACACATGAAGCAAGCGCTCAGTTTCCTCCCACGCCAAAGCCTGCAGACAGGTGGCCCGCAGCCCCCTCCACAGCCACGAGGGTCCCTGCCTCCTGTCTTGTCGCTCCACGGTTCCCAACACGGCTCCACTCATGGTCCAAGGTGGCTACCCAGGCTCCGCCCATCACAGCTGGCTTCCGGCCAGCAGGGACAGGGAAGGGATGGCAGGGAGAGGCCCTGCTCCCCTCTGTGCTGGAGTTCAGTCCTTTGGCCACCCCTAGTGGCAAGAAAGCATGGGCAGCCAGCTCCTCCTGCAGGACCACACACTGTGAAACAGGGACTCGGCATCCAGGCGGCCCCCTCAGATTCCACACGGAGCCCCGGGAGGCTGTGGCTTCTCTTCCCATCTCCAGCTTCTGCCATTTCCCTGTGTCTTCAAACTTCCTGTTATTAGATTTTCACTCACGTTTTAAATTTCAAGCTCTCCTAGTTTCTGGGGGCTCCTTTCTGCGGCGCCTGCTCTCCTTCTGCTTAGGGGCTGCTTCAGACCCCTCCGGGATGCCAGGACCGTTCCCAACACTCATCTCTTCCAAGAATCCAGCTGCGTCCCCTGGGGTGGTTTTCTGTTTACCTTGTCCTCTCTCTGCCCTGGGCTGCGCAGTCTGGGTGGGGAGCAGGAAGTCTGTCTCACGCCAGGGCCCACGCCGGCCGCACCCCGACCACTGATTTGCATTTTATATGAACCTGGCAAGGCAGTTTGGGATTACTGCAATTCTAGAAAAACATCTGTTTTGCCTTAGTTTTCCAGTTCGTTGGCAAAACTTGTTTCAGTGTTGCTTACAATATTGAAAGTTTTCGACGAGCCTCTTTTTCATTTCTACGTGTATATCTTTAATACAAACAGTTTCCCAATGAGAAAACTGTACCTAACCAAAACCGAGCTGGTGCCACATGACTCCCTCAGGTGTGCACCACGGGCAGTTCACCCACAGCCCCTTGCACGCGTGTGGACACACCCACGTGATGTACCCACACGCTGATTCCGGACACTGGCCCGCCGGCAGATCCCCCACCTGCACCCCGGGCAACTGTTTCCGTCACGCTCACCCCGTCAGCTGGGGATGAACAGATGATACAGCGTGCCCCCCTTGAAACCAGCTTCTTCACTCACCACCGCGCTGCCGAGATCACCCAGGGTGTGGCAGGGACCCAGAGTTCACGCCTGTTGCTGAGGAGGACACTAAGGGAGGTGGCCAGTGTTCGCCCGGCCACTCACTCACTGAAGGGCAGCCTGGGGGATGGTCTTCTAGTTTGGGCTATGGTGAGTTAAGCTGCCAGGGAGCATGACGTGCAGGTCTGTGTGTGGATGCGCATTCCGAGTCTCCGGGATAAAGGTGTGTGGCCGCTGGGCATGGGGATGCGGCACATTACGAGTCTCCGGGATAAAGGGGTGTGGCCGCTGGGCGTGTGGATGTACGTTCCGAGGCTCCGGGATAAAGGGGTGTGGCCGCTGGGCGTGGGGATGCGGCACATTACGAGTCTCCGGGATAAAGGGGTGTGGCCGCTGGGCGTGTGGATGCCGCACGTTCCGAGTCTCCAGGATAAAGGAGCGTGGCCCCTGGGCTACATTACAAGCACACATCTAACCCCATGAGAAACCGTGAAGAATCTCCCAGAGCGAATGCCCCGGCAGAGCTCCCGGCAGACTACGCACATTTTTAACATCAGGTTGTCTTCTGTCCGTTTTGGAAATGCTTTTGCGGTCGTCATCATTTCCAGCCCCTTCCCTGTCTTGTTCTGAAGTTTCTGTGAGGGAGACTCTTCCTCATCTCGCCCTCTCCCGCGTTCCCGCCTGTCCACTGCTGCCCGGCCCGCTGGTAAACCCGCCCCTCAGTTCCCCCGTTCAGCTTCAGCATTTCTCAGATTCACATCTCATGTTCTCCCCTGACACTGCTACGCCCCGTTTCAGGGTCATCAGCTCTTCGTCGGGTGTCTGGCCCGGCCTCCCGGGGGCTGTGCTGGGGTGACTGGCCCGTGGGCAGCACAGGGAGCTCCTATGGGCCGGCGCCGCTTCCCTGGCTGGTGGGTTTTGTGCATCTCCTTGACTGCCTGGTTACCTCTGCTTGTGTCTGACGGACCCCGCGCCAGACGAGGATTTCTAGAAATGACCTGAGGCCTGGGCTGACGCTGTCTTCCTCTAAAGGGGCCGTCCCATTTCCTTCTGCACCTGGGGTCAGCAGTGCGGGGCCCCTGAAAATCCAGATTCAAGGTTTCTCAGACATCAGTAGGCTGAGTGCCAACCGTGTGGCGAGTCAGAACCCAGCTCACCCTCACTCCAGGTGTCACCTTTTGGGCCATGGATATCCCGGCAGGGTCCCGCACCCAGCAAAGCCAAATTCAGCCTCTCAGCCACTTCTTCCAGAACAGCCAACGCCCCAGGCCAGAGTTGGCGAGGCTCGCCCGTTTCTGCAGGCTCCGGGCCTCTCCGGGTTGCGGCCTGGGCCTGGCCCTATCCCGTGAGCTCCTGCGGGCCCAGATTCTTCATCTGTCTTCAGGAAAAAGCTGCTCTGAATCACAGATCCCTGGCTACGAGGAGCCGGACCAACCTAGCCCTCATCACGGAGGAGCCTGTGGAGCTCCTGAGCAAACATGAATCAGGAAAACTGCCCAAAGGCTGCCCACTGCTGGACCACAGCCAGGTCGTGGGCAATGCCGAGACCGCTGTGCATCTGAGGCGGGGGAAAGCACCTCACTCCACCCCCGCCACAAAAGGACCTGCTCCCTGGGAAAAACTGAAAATGAATCAAGAAGCCACAGGGAAACCCCGTGTCCACCTCCCGATGGGGCTCAGGGCAAACCCCATGTCCACCTCCCAGTGGAGAGCAGGAGAAACCCCGTGTCCACCTCCCGACGGGGCTCAGGAGAAACCCCGTGTCCACCTCCCGACGGGGCGCAGGGGAAACCCCGTGTCCACCTCCCGACGGGGCGCAGGGGAAACTCCGTGTCCACCTCCCGATGGCGCAGGGCGACTGGGACAGAGGCCGCTCCTGCCCCAGTGGCACACAGACCCGCTTCGGCCTGGGCTTGCTGTGCTCCCGTCCCTCCCCACTCCCCTCCAGCGTGTGGTTCTTCCAGCCCCACGCCATGGTGGTACCTTCTCGTGGATCTCCTGCGTGGACTGCGCGTCGCAGAAGGCCACAGTGGCCACGTCCTTCAGGATGGGCATCTCCACTGTGCAGTCCCGGCCGTCCAGCAGCGCCACCAGGGGCCGCGGGTGCAGGGGCCCGTTCATGATTGGAGGTCGGACGCCTGCAAGACAGAGGCAAGTGCTCAGCTTCGCACCACTGCGGCCCTGCGGCCACAGCCCACTCCACGCCACCCACCGTGCACGGGTCAACGAGGGCTGATGCCCGGGGGTTTTCTATCCTATACGTTTTGTTATTTGTAAAAAGTAAATTAAAAATCCACGGGAAAGACAGACTCGTGTGTGCTTCAGTTCACCGACTCGAGTGGACACAGACTGCAGACACCCACCACCATCCTCCTTGGGCGCCGGGCCTCCGAGACCCTCCCAGACCCTCCAAGGTCCCTCCGAGACCCCGAGACCCTCCCAGACCCTCTGCGACCTTCCCAGGCCCTCTGAGACCCTCCGAGGCACTTCGAGACCCTCCGAGACCCCCCAAGGAACCTCCAGACCCTCCTAGGGACTCCAAGATCCTCCCAGACCCTCTGAGACCCCCCCGAAGATCCTCCCAGGCCCTCCGAGACCCATCAAGATACCTCCAGACCCTCCCAGGCCCTCCCAGACCCTCCGAGACCCCAGGGCAGCTCCGTGAGGCAGCGGGACAGGAGGGACCCGGACACTGGAGAACACAGATGGCAGCACGGGCCTTTGGGAACACGGTTGTCCCTTTCCTGCCTGGGCTACCACGTGGCTGCCCGGAATCCCTGATGGGGTCACCAATGTTTCATGTGGGACGCCCCCCACGCTCTGCCTGGCATCACTTCCATTTACAGATTTAAAGGGAAAAGAAACAGAGCAAGGAAAGAAAAGGGCTAAAACCTATTAAAGTCCACTCTGTACCCAACCTTCCCAGAACGAGATGATTAAAGATCATTAACACCCACTCCTTCTACGTATGACACAACTAAGCTTCACTGAGGCCAAGTGGAGAAATAAGGGCTCTGAGGCGTCACAGAAGCATGGCAGCTTCCAGGTACCGCCCAACGGCCCCGTGCCGGGCAGGGAGCACCAGGCAGGGCTACCGTCAGGCCCATGGCAGCTGGGCAGAGGCAGAGCTGGGGCCAGGGCCCAGCCGGTCCACCCCTAAAGACCGGCCCCAGGAGACCAAGCAGCCTCCAGAACCGTTCGGCCAGCAGGAGGGGAGGTGCAGGACAGAACCAAGAAACAGTGACCCAGCAGGCCCCCAGTGGCCGCGGCCATAAGCACGCTCAGCCCAGTCTCCCGCCCCATCCACCTGCTGGTGAGTAGAGGCCGCCGAGCTGCCAGTATCCAGGAAGCAGGGAAATGCCTCTTGGAACCCACGGCAGAGAAAAGAAACGCTGGTGGACAGCCCAGGGATGCAGTGGGTCTGCAAGGGACGGGGCATGGGTCTCCACTGACCACCCCAAAGCCAAGGGCTCCCAGTACGGCTGGGCCCATGACCCTCCCACAAGGTCCTCGCGCCCCAGCGTCCTCGGAGGAGCCACTGGCCATTCCGCCCACTTGCCTTCAAGACAGGAAAGGCACCAGGACCGGCCCAGATCCCGAGCATGGGGTCTGCACGGTCAAAACCGTGTCCTGGTTCACCTTTCCTTCATTCCCTCCGGACTGCAGCTGCCCACGAGCACCACAGGCAGCCGCCCAGCGACACTGCACACGGCCTCCCTCTGCACACGGCCTTCCTCCCCACTGTGTGTGGTGATTACTTCTCATGAGAGGAAAGGTTTATGTTGCTGTTCCTGAGTGAGTGGACAGACATCTGCTCTCAGCGTCCTTGGATTTCACTTCTGACAAGGAAGGCGTGGACACGCAGGACCACTGCAGACCACTCGGCTGCATCCGAACTGCCTGGGGGGACTCCCGTGTGCTGGAGGAGTGGGAGCCTGGTCCCTCATCGGAACGGCCTGGGGGGACTCCCGGGTGCTGGGTGAGTGGGAACCGGGTCCCTCGTTGGAACTGCCTGTGGCGACTCCCGTGTGCTGGGTGAGTGGGAACAGTGTCCCCCGGTGGAACCGCCTGTGGGGACTCCCAGGTGCTGGGTAAGCGGGAACCGGGTCCCTCGTTGGAACTGCCTGTGGGGACTCCCGGGTGCTGGGTGAGGAGGAACCGTGTCCCCTGGTGGAACTGCATGGGGGGACCCCTGTGTGCTGGAGGAGTGGGAACCGGGTCCCTCATCGGAACGGCCTGGAGGGACTCCGGGTGCTGGGTGAGTAGGAACCGTGTCCCCTGGTGGAACTGCCTGGGGGGACTCCTGTGTGCTGGAGGAGTGGGAACCGGGTCCCTCATCGGAACGGCCTGGGGGCACTCCCGGGTGCTGGGTAAGTGGGAACCGGGTCCCTCGTCGGAACTGCCTGTGGGGACTCCCGGGTGCTGGGTGAGTGGGAACCGTGTCCCCTGGTGGAACCGCCTATGGGGACTCCCGTGTGTGGATGAGTGGCAACTGGGTCCCTCATTGGAACGGCCTGGAGGGACTCCCGGGTGCTGGGTGAGTGGGAGCTGGGTTCCTCAGCAGAACGGTGGGGAGGGAGGAGCAGGTGGAGACACGAGGCCCCATCAGGTTCAGGCACCCAAGGTGCCTCCTCACATCACCCACGAGCTGCCCCCGACCACCGTGCCAGGGTTCCCCTGGACAGCCCACCCATGCGGGCTTGGGGACACTCAGGAGGCTTCACATTCACACGGCCTGTGCTGAAGCAGGCTTTACAGCAACCCCCCAGCCCAAGGCTGTTTCCAGCTGCACGCACTTCCGGGCCAGAGAACACAGATCAACCACGAGGAACAGCTCCACCGGGGCCGCGGCCCCGCTCTTGGGCAGCCGGGTGGACACCTGAGATTTCCAGGGTTCCATGTGGGGCTCTGCCCTCCTGCTGGCGGCCTCCACGTGGAGGCCCTCCGTGCCTCTCGGACACTATCCGACAGAAACAGACAGCAGACACCACGGACAGGCCTGACCAGCTGTGCTCTGCCGCCAGGTGTGCAGGAAGCCCTCCCTCGAGGGACGCCTGTCCTCGCCCAGAGCACACTTGGGGCCAGGTGGCAGCAGTCAGGCCCGACGCCTGCACAGCCCAGGGCCCTCGACTTGATCCGAGGCAGTGCCTCCTCCACACGGTCGCAAAGAGACCGGCTGGCTTTGCCTGCCGCCGACGCCAGGAACTCCTACCAACCTGACATCTCTTAATATGGCCTCAGCTTCCACGACCATGAATTCGACTTTTCAAAGCTTTTTATCTTCAGGATCCCCAGGCAGAACCGCGTCCTGTCTCGGAGCCTCATCCCACGTCCTTAATTGTCTTGAGCCAAAGCGCTCAGGCTTCTGATCCACGGCAATCACTGAAGCCTGCGTCGGGGTCAAAGTCTTACTAAAAATCAAACACAAGAGACACATTAAAATGCCATCGAAGGTCCGACCAGAACTCACAGACTCCAGGGACCGCCTCAGAAGTGGACCTCACTGCATCTGCCACGCCCGGGGCTGCTGTCCGGGACCTACCTGGACTCGGGAGCCTGCTGCCAGCCAGGGGCCCCGGCTCCTGCCGCACACACGAGGGGTGCTCACCCCGAGGTCGCAGTGCCAGGCCCGAGGCCAGGCCCCAGTGGCCCCTAGGCTGACTCTTGGGAACAGCCCCCCGGGGCTGCGGCCACCCCCACAGGCTCTAGCCGCACCCAGATGTCCCCAGTGTTCAAAAACCAGGGGGTGGAGGGCACAGGGTGTGTGCTGTGGGCAGGGAAACTGCGGAAGGGCTCTGCCTCCTGTTCTGGAAGCTTCTATCTCATGTCACCGATTCCCGGGCCTCTGTGACCAGGCAAGGATGTGGAACTTCCCAGGAGCCACCGGGAGAGGAGCTGCTGGCTTTCCAGCAACCGGCCTGGTACTGCCTGCCCTGGGCCACGCCAGCTCCACCTCCGACCCTTGGTGCATCCCAGCGACATTCCCTCGATTCTCCCAAAAGCACGGCTCAGCTCTTCCTGACGGCTACGACCAGGGCCTGGCGGGAAGCTGAGGGCATGAACCCTGATGGCTGAATGCACAGGGGCAGGGGGCACCTGAGGGGGCCAAGCCTTCCAGGAACGCAGCCCTGCAAGGTAGAGGGTGCTGGGAGTGCACACGATTGCCCAGCCCTCGGGAGGGTGTCACTGAGCCACCCACACCTGACCCCTGCTCTGGCATGAAGACACAGCACAGGCGCTGACCCCAACGTGCAGCTGACATCAGGCTAACCAGGACAGGAGCCAGCCACCACCAGCCCAGCAGCGTGGCAGGCATGGGCAGAGACGACTGCCTGCCAGGCCAGGAGGGGCCACTCAGCCAAGCCTAAGACCCTGGTGGTGCACCGTAAGGCCGACCCCTGCCAGAGGCCTCGCAGACAAATCTCCGCCCCTCAATTCCCTCTGCAGGACTCAAGCATACAGGCTGACCGCCTCCAGCTTCCAGAGACACCATCACAGGGGCTGAGGTGTAGCCCCACACACAGCTCCCATCCAGGGTCCCCAGCACCACTCCTCATGGCAGGTGCTGTATGGGGCTCCCGATGGAGGGCCCAAGAGCAACACTGTGGAGGGGGATCCCACTGCCTGCGTCTGGGCCCCCTATGACCTGCGCTGCAGCCTCCTGCCCTGAAGGCCAGATCCCCCCGTGGCACCCGGATCCTGCATAAAAACAGAAACTAAAAGGACAGGAGAAAAACACCTGAATGTCACACTTCACCCACGAACCAGCCTGGCCAGGGGGCAAAGCACCACGCCACCCACGCCCAGTCAAACTCATCAACACCAGCCAGTACTCATCAATACTGCCCACAGCACCACGGCGCCGGCCGCTGCTCCTGGAGGCTCATCAACACCCCTCAATACCACTCAATGCTTATCAATACTGGCCAGTATGTACCCACACCTGTGTCTCTGAGGAGGAAGCAGGTGTGGGAAGGCCACCCTGGCCCTCCTGAAAAGATTCTGCAGTGAGGAGGCCGTGAGCTCCCGAGCCGAGGAACCTGCGGCAGGACTCCTGTGGCCCTGCACTCCCCGGGGTGGCCCTGCCAGGGCCCCGTGCCACAGGGACCTCCTGCGGCTCCTTGTTCCAAGGCTGCCCCAGTTCAGGACAGACACCTGAGGCCCAGCACCTGGTTCTCCTCCAGGGGCCTCTGTTTCAGAAACAGCCCTGGGGCAGGTCTGCCCACCATCTGCACCATCCTGGGGCCACAGTGCACCCACAAAGCAGCCCCCTGCTGGGCCACACCTGCCCCACTGACAGCCAGCGTCCGAGTCCTGGAGCCCCCACCCAGGGTGACGCCGGAGGCCCTGGGCACCTCACGCCAGGGAGCTGACCTCCTACGGCCCTCCTGGCTGGCTGGTCAGGGTCAAGGGCTCCAGCTCTGTACCTCCCCCACACGCTCCGAGGTGAAGGCACTCGGCTCCCAGAGGGGCCTGTGCTGTCCAAACCCAGGACCCACACTGCTTTTCCTCATCAAAAACTCACAGCCACACACGGCTCTCAGCACAGCAACACAAGCACGGTCTCCAGGTTCTCACCCTGCAGACGCTTAACCTTACGTTATAAGAAAGCACTCAACAGACCCACGAGGGAAGTGAGTGCAGCGCACGTGGGAAGCTTGCGCTAGCTTCCTATTTTCCTATAAAGCTAAGACTGTTCTAAAATAAAAATTCATTTTAAAGAAATTGGGGTGAGGTGAGGGCAGCAGCCCCCAGGTTCTCTGGAGCCATCAAGTCCTGGGGTGGGGGCTGCACGGTGGCGGCCCGATGACCCCAGAACCTCTTGGCCACATGTCAACACCCTGTCTCTGGACACACATCACCAGCTGCTTGCTGGATCCTCCCTCCTGTTGGCCATGCCTGCCTACTCGGCCCTGAACCACGTGTGTGCTGGGCATCGGTCCACTCTGGAGAGGGACCAGGGTTGCCCTGGCACACTGGGGGTCACCACGGGCTGGGACCTGCCCCCCCGCCAGACAGCCACAGTGGGTCTCTGGGCACTGGGGTTCCCAGGAAGTCCCAGGGGACCCCAAGATGTGCCAGGACCAAGCGGCTGCCCCCGTTCCTTCCCCAGCCTCGGCACCTGGTCCCCATCCCCGCTTGCTCAGACCCAGGCTCGGTGGCCACCAACCCTCCACGTGCCTCCACTGGCCAGCCCTGCTGGGCCAACTGGTCTGCTCCCCTCCCCCACAGCCTCTACCAGGACAGTGTGTCCCAAAAGCCCCTCCTCATCAACCTCATCTCTCCCTCTCCACAGCAGCCCCTAAAGCCGCTGCCCAGGAAGGAGCTCCCCAACCACCAGAAGGGCACCCTCAGGCTGGGCAGTCTCACCAGCCCTCACCCTGCCCTGTCCCCGTAAGCCCTGATTACTCCAGGCTCGAGTGGCCATCTCATGACAAAGCTGTCCTGCCATAAGTCCCCAGCACAGCCATCTGGGCATTGGTGAGATGCCCCCCTTGGCTGTCCAGGCCTGGAGGCCCCTGTGCTGCCCAGCCAGGAGCTGACATGAACGAAGGCTGTGCACAGCCTGACCTGGAGCCTTCTGGTCCTGAGATACAGCCGCCTGCCACCCAGAGGGAACTGAGCCCCTGCCCTTCAACGGCAGAGAAGGCAGGCCCCCAAGAGGGCCTACACGGCAGCGTGGAGCCACTGGGCTGAGAGCATGGGGCCACCAGAACTTCCCTCAGACAGACACTGCCCGTCACCCATGGACTGATACAGGTCCTCCGACGACAGCGCCCCACACAGACACCGCCCAAGTCACCCACGAGCCGTTACGGCACCTCCGACGGCAGCATCCCTGTGAGCCAGGGAGCCACGGTACTCCACAGGGCCTGCGGGGCCGCATCACAGCTCAGAGGACACAGTGTAGGGGCTGCGATCAAAGGCACGGGTTTGCCAGCAAGATTCCTCTCCAGGACACCCGTGGAGCCGTACGTTTCCCTGTTTATTCAGGCAGCACATGCACATGCCCTGTGAGCTCCAGGACCCCCAGAACACCACCTTCCCGGCTCCTACCACGCGTGGGGTATCAGGGCTACACCCTTCCTCTCCTTCTCAACAGGACACTCTACACATGACACCACTCAAGAGGCAGCCACGGACGCCTCTGAGGCTCACGCCAGCCATGCAGACAGGGCAGCCCAGCAGCCCTCACACCACAGATGGGTGGCAGGTCAGGGTGACACGGGTGGGCAGGGTGACACGGGTGGCGGGGCAGGGTGGCATGGGCGGGCAGGGTGGCATGGGCCACACCAGGCCTGGGGAGTTGATGGTGGTGCCAGGGGAGGGTGCAGAAGGGGCCTGGTCCCAATACCACCCACACCTCTCTCAGGGCCGTAGCCCCAACTCCTCCCCATCCAAACCAACTGGGCTTCCCTCAGGGCCATCCTCACTCTCCTTCAACGCACATAAGAACTGGCACCACCTGGGGCCACCCAGAGAGACAACTCAAGGTTAATGTTTGGTTTGACAAAAGGCCACCCAAGAGATTTCTGACTTTACAGGAAAAAACTGAACGTTTCCTCGTGGGAGATACCACACGGAGTGTGTGGCTGGACGGGCTTCTGGAAGGGACGGTCAGTGACGCAGGTGGCATCTTGTGGGTTACCCCGACCCAGTGTGGGGGATAGTAGTGGGCCCTGGCCACTGCAGCCGACAATGGAGGACCTGGGGGGCCAGACACTCCCAGCACAGAGCTCCTACCCACAACTACCAAAATCCAGCGACCACCAGAGGACCCCGGTACTCCGACCAGCGTTCCCTCAGGCGATGCAGTTCAACCACAGAACCCGGAGGACACCACCTGCTGCCTCCACCACCTCCTGGCCACCCCTGGGCCCTGAGCCAGGCCTGCACCGTCAGCACCACCCGGACGGAGCCCTCTCCAGCCCTGAGTGGAGGGGAAAACAAGAAGTCCTTCTAGAAGGAGAGTCACTCGGGTAAACACCTCACAGGGCACACGCCTTTGACTTGGGCACTGCGTGGGGAGCGCCAGGGCACAGCCGGGCACAGAGCGCTGCCTGAAGGGTTCTCAGCAACACTAGTGGTACCAGCCATACGCCTCTTGGCTCAGGGACGCCACCATCAGCTCAGACCAGGTCACACTCTGGGGGCAGTGGCCACAGGAAGTTGAAAGGGCTAGTTACAGTCAGAGGAGAAAAACTGCCAGGCGAGCCAGGTGTGGCTGAACAGCCACCTCTGAGCTCCAAAGGAAGAGACTGGGCCCCTTGAGCCTGGGGCCCGTTTCCTGGAGAGCGTGACTACTTCTGTCCAGCGTTCCTCCAGAAAAAACGTATTAACAGAGTGACTGTTAACAGTGGCTGTCTGCTGGATAATGGAACCTTACACTACAAACGTCCAAAGAGAGGGGAGCTCCCAGCCCTTGGAGGAGGCAGACAGGACCAGCCAGCACCTCCAATCTCCCCAGGACGTGGCTGGGGCCGGTTCTGCGCCAAGTCCACAGGACTGGGCCAAGGCTCATCCCACTCAGCAGACGGACAGGACCAGCCCACAGTCCCGTGCACCCGGGGCCAAACCTCCCCTCCCCCACTGCCATGTTCTCAGGTTAATGACAAGTGTGCAGAAAGAAAGATCCTACTCACTGACATTCCCAACCACATGTCCACCTCTCAGAACTAACAGCTGCCCTGGTCAAGGCTGACAGGACAAAGTGCATGCTGCGGACATGGCAGACACCTCAAAAACGGCCAGGCAGGTGGACAAGGCACCCCGGACAGTGAGCAGATGCAGCCCCCACTGCATGTCCCTCCCAGAGTTCTGCAGAGGACGCCACCATGGAAGCAGGTGCTCAAAGATGGGCGACAGAATCACAGAGGGCAAAACGCGTCTGCAGAGCTGACAGTGCCAACCAGGAGCCAAACCCAGATCCCAGAGGGAGGTGGCCAGGCCTGGGCGGGCAGGGGAGACCTGGTGCTGAGGCCCAGGGCAGAGCCACGCCCTACAAAGTTCCAGGACACAGAACGAGGGACCCCCAAACTGCAGCTGTCATCCTCAGCTGCAACGGCAAATAGTTACCCCACGGTGCTGCCCCAACCCTGCCCCAAGCCGCAGACGGGTACACAGACGCGCACAGGCCACGCGCTAGGAGCTCAGGGAGGACGCCCGCGGCGCGGGCCCAGCCACCAGCGCCGTTTTCTTCCCGAGGGACGTGTGCTCCCTGCCGAGCTCCTACAGAAACGGTGGAGAGGACTTGGGGGGGGGTGCTCGGGCTCCACGGAGCACCGTGCGCACCCGCCGCCTCGGCCCTGGCTCCGGGCCCTCTAGCCCCAACTCTCAGGGTTTCACCTCCCCACTCAGGGAACCGGGAAGGGCGCGACCGCCTTCCCTTTTCCCCACTGGAAGGGAATTCTGTCCCGGCAATCGCGGAGACTACAGCAAAAGGGCTCTGGCCCCGGCCGGGCTTCCGGACACCGGTGCCCTTGGAGGCCGCCAGAGAACGCTCCAGCTTTGGCCCGGGGATCAAGCGCGCGGGCTCTGCCTTTGCAGCCGGGTCGAGGGAGAG